>NW_024581127.1:8676726-8694180 GCF_017639235.1 Corvus kubaryi | reverse complement strand
TTAACAGCTGATGGGGATGGTAATAGAATACACTGCAACCCAGGACAATGCATGCACCACAAAACTAGAATAAGGGTGATAAAACATTTAGTGTTTATAAATTCATCATTCTTGACAACAGTTACAAGCTTGATCATTTTATTCACTTGTTAGCAGAGGATGAAATAGCACCATGATTGCACACAGTGAATCCTCTGCATAAGAGTGATGGGTGTACATCAGGGGAGGATTTGACCATGGTATGATTGATGTAATGTTTCTAGTCAACTGCTCTTAATTCTTAATGTGCCTAAATGTATTTACATATAAATGCAAATACGTTTACATCAATACGGTGGTAACTGAGGACAAGATATTTGTGTCTTTAACAAGTCATCTCCATCAAGGGACATGAAGGTATGCCAGCTTCCATCACCAACAATTTTTGGACCCATAATTACTTAGTGTGTATTACACATCAGAAGACAAATAGTATCTTTGGGGATCTATTAAAATATTCCCAGTGGTTACTATTGGTAACTAAATGGTTACTAGTATTGAATTAACATTGTGTTTGTTCTGGTGAATGACAAATCTTCTCATATTCAAGATGGCAGATGTACTGTTGTCTTGCAGTAGCTTTGGAGAGGCTGGCTTCCTCTGAAACTTGTTTCAATTCCCAAAGTTGTCTGCACCTTAAATCTGTTTAATTAGGACCTAGGAAATCTCAGTGTGGTGCTTCCGAACCATCCAAATATTGATATGTTTTAACATCTCTGTTAAAACCAAAACCAAACCAAACCAAACAAAAAACATCTCAAAAACCCCAAAAGCAAAATTACCAAAACCAAAACAAAAATGCACATCCAAACCAAACAATTTCCAGAGCTTTTCCTTCTTTCATGCTTGCCTGTCTCCTCACATGCTCTCATGAAGTGATGTTTGGCAAGTCTCAATCAGCTACTTCCTTTATTAGTAGCCAATTTCCTAATCCTTGAGTCTGTAGTAGAGCAAAGTATCTTTCACTCCATGTGCTTACTTTGTTTTGTTTCTATCCCCACTCCATGTGTTCCTGAAGCAGTCCCTACCAAATGTCCATTCTCCTTTGGTGGCATGTGAAACAATGTCCAGACAAAACAGGAAAGTCAGCCTTCTCCACTTCTACAGCCCTGTTGTCGCCCTTTCCTCACTCTTCTAGGCAATGAAAAGAATGGGAAAACACATTTACCAGAAAAGAGCTGAAATGACTACAGCTCCTTCACTTCTCACTGACAGAGCCCAACAGCATCCATGTTCTCAATACTGCGACAGAGAGAGCCTTTTATGCTTCCTTCCCTTCTGTCTCATTCTTCATGCAGCTGTTGTAACCCTTAGGTTTATAAAGGTGTTCTCACCAGTACTTAATTGTTATGTTAACTGTATCTCTCCTAATTTGATAAAAGGGTCTGAATTCATGTATGAGTTTCCCAAAAAAGTAGTTCAAGAGAGAGAAAGAGTTCCTTTGACCTTCGCCTGTTTTCAAACAAGTCAAAACTGTCCTTTAGCAGGAATGAACACAGAGATGTAAATTCTCCTGAATGATTTGTATTCCATCATGACATCCCCAGGTTCCCATGTAAGGCTCGATTGCAATTGCTAACCCGCTATGACTTCTAAGGGACTCCATCTGAACTGAGAGAGGTGAGAAAGGAGGATGTTGTGCTGAGTGCCCCATGATTTGGTGCAAGATTTTATGCCCTAGTTTCAATAAAAGTCTTCAAATAAAGGACATTTGTACTTGCAGCTTTCCAAAGAGATGGCCTTAAATTTGAATATCGAGTGCATCTCTGTTCTGGCATTTACAGGTTAGACATTATGCTTTTAAATTTTACAAGGAAGGAAGCTGTTGATGTATCTATGCGCTTAGTTATATTTTGACACTGGCTGTGTTTTTCTTGGTGCCATAAGCAATTTTTCTGCTGGCACTGGCACCAGCTTAGATGTTGGGAAAGAGCTGTACTGGTTACAGGATAGGGCAGGAAGGCAGAGAAGTATATGTGAGATATTGTGGCCTAAAATGTGTGAGTGCTATGGATGGGTAAGGCAGGTTAAGACAAAGTCCTGGTTTCAGCAAAGACGGAGTCAAATTTTTTGCCATAGCCATGAGGAAGTGAAGCCTAGATCTGTGTGGGTGTGTCTAGGGTGTTATTCTATCCCACCTCACATCATCTCTGGGGGGGATACAAATTAGAGACTCTGGGTCCTGGGAAAAAGGTGGGCATGGTTTTCTTACAGGGGAAAGATTGGTGTGCAGAGGGTGTGCCCACAATTGTTTTTTATTGTCCTGGGCTTGGTGAACATTTTTGCATGTAAATCACCCTCTCTACACTTTTGTTATTAGTAGTGTTGCTGTTAGTGTTTGTTTTCTTATCTCATTGCTGTTTCCAGTAAATTGTTCTTCTCTCAGCCCGTAATCTTTGCCTTTTGCATTCCACCAGAGGTGGGGGGGGGAGGGGAATGGCTTGTGGTTTTCAATTGAGTGGGAACGCTAAATTGGGGAGTGCTGTTCCTAAACCATGACAGACAGTAAATTACTGTCTGAGTTCATTCTGTACATACGAGCTGAACGGAGGAGGAAAATATTCCTAGCCAGTACCATGTCCTTAGCTCTCATCCTTCCCCTAACCTAAAAGTCAATTTGATTTCTTCAGAATTGAACTGGACTGTGAACATGCATATTAACATTGTGGCTGATAATGCAGGGCAATTGTGCAACCAGAATACAATTAATTAAAGCAATATTTATGTGTCTCCGGGATTACCAGAGGCAAAAATTTTGGACGAGACTAAGCCAAGATATTTCTACATTGCCTTTTCTACTTTTCTTTTGTGTTTGTAGGTGCTGCATTACGCTTAGTCTTCAACACTTAAATTTAGTGTTGTCCTGAAAGACTTTAGGAACCTCAGAAAAGCATATACATATCTAATAAATAGGAGAGCCCCACACTTATTTCATTAAGTTTTGCTTAAGATCTTCAACAGTGAGGATCTGTTAGAGAGCTGTTCTGTTTGTAATTTATACATTATTGTAATGTAGCAAAAACTATGAACTTCAACCTTTCCCAGCATTAAAACACGCTAGCAAAAGGCAAAACACCCAACTGATTAGTATGGCTTTATGAAAATTTTCAACAGCTATTCTTGGACACTCCCCCTGCCTCTGAATGAAAATCTGTTTAGAAAAAGCAATTCTAAAATCAAATCGGGTTACTTGGTAACATGCTAAATATAAAAAAGCAGTTCCTACTGCCACTGCCTAAAGAGTCAGAATGAAATACATATCCAATGCAGATTTGACCCCAGCTCTAATACCTCTTTCCTAGCCCTAGAACTATCATCAATGGCTACCAAGTTTCTTGCAATCATTATTAAACTCTGTTTAAATTAATAAGTTCCAAAAGCTTCTGTACAAATTGATTCTTGCTTTTAATGTCAAGTGAATTTAAGAGTGTATGAAAGCTATAATCATCTTCTGCTCTGAAAACTCCAAATCTGTCTTTGCTAGTTTGTAAAATTATCATGAATCCTGTTTCACAGAAGAGGTGTCATTCTCCTACTTCCTTGGAGTTTCCTTCCCAGCATCCCTTATGTTGAAAAAAAGATGAAGCATCCAGTCAGGGTCTGAGCTATTTGTTTTTGACACTGTATAGCAGTTTTATGAAACAACTTCAGGGACATTTCTTTTCAGATTGATGCCAGAAGTAAGTTAACCCAAATATAAACGGGATCAATATAATTTTATAGTATATGAATTACCATACACAGACTTAATATTTATGTTCATTTGAGCAGAAGCAGATTGCAATTTGGATTTATACAGCATCTTTCATATTGAAGATATCTTAGAGCAATTTACAATCTAAGTTATACATTAGCAAGGCACTGAGTATGAAAGCAAATATGTGCTCAGCAATAGCTCACATATATCTGCAGAGATTTTTATTGAGGAAAAGATGTTGGACCTCCATACATTTTCAAACGTGCCACAAATTGAACAACACAAATGATCAATCACTAGATTTACAAAAAAATCCAATAATTAATTGAACTACATAGATATTGCCAGATCTTAAACTTCCAGACATTTCACAAACTAAGACCTTACAGAAACACGTGGTTCTGTGAGCAGTCACTGAACCGCAGCGGCTTTACTGTGTTAACACAGTCTTGTACAGATAGTCCTTTAGGGGCTGACCTTTCTCCTAACAGTAATCTTACTTAGTTCATAGAATGATCCATATCCTAGTGGGACTTCAGTGAGTTTTGAAAGCTGATCCTTTGTTTGGAATTCATACATCATATTTTCTAAGAAACAGCTGCTCCTTAGAAAAAACCTAAATTCTGACAAGTTTTGCACAGCTTTAAGGACTTTTATTTGTCTCTGCATTGGCTTTTTGGCCACTATTTGTAAACTATTTTTTATTTCTTGCATGCATTCATATTTTTTCTTTGTTTTCAGACTGCCCATATCTCTTCTGTATTATTTCCCAGGCACCAGTTAATATTATTGCTAGACTATGGGTTAGAAATCTTAGAAGAATATTCATAAAAATTCCTGCCTTAAGCCAATATCAGCATGCTTCTGAGAATGCTTCTGAACTTCAGATAGTCACAGTCTGCCTTGAAGAGATTTTTCGGTGGCATTTGTAAAGTTTCTGAGTCTTAGTACATTTGAAAATATGAACCAATAAAATTTGAAGTATTCTTTGAGACCTCTCATATAATGTCACCTTTTTCCTCATGCTTCAGCAGAAACTCCAGCAGTTCTTTCCCATGTGAAGATCCAGGGATGGACTTTGAGGGGAATAAAGAGAAGCTGAGGTACTGGTCTCTGCTTTCTCATAATTTTGCTATTAGACCTGATGACAACCCATCTTTTTTGACAACCCTCTCTTTTACTGTTTATAGGCCAAATTTTGAGTTCATGGATGTCTTGAACTCAGTCAGTATTTAACAAAGATCAGAGCAAAAATGGCCTTTTCTTTCTTTTTAATTTATCTTTATTGCCTTCTGACAAGTTGTTCTTTGTGAAAAATCTCCCAGCTGTCCAATGGCACCAGTTCTCACTAGACCTACGTCTATCCAGATGTGTCCCTGGTGTTAAACTGTCATTTTTTTCTTGACAGTGAGCATTTTCAAGACAGCGACAGCAAGTATACGTAGTCTCAGTGCCAGATGGCTTTTGCATACTGCCTAATTTCAATTCCATAAGGCTCAAATTGTAATTGTACGTTTCACATTCATTACTGCTTCCCTCTACATATAATGTATTTAAGTGGATTCTGACATAGGAATACATTTATGAGGTATGGTAAACTCTTTCATATAACTGACACCTCCATTTTATGGTCCAGAAATAATAATGCCATCTCCATGAAATATCTTCATCATTTGCTTAGAAATTCTGCTTAGTCAGGTATTTTGGGGACTTTGGTGTGCAATTAAGTCTCATATAATTAATGTTATTGTGATGTATTTGACTGAAATTCTCCTAGAAAATGAAAAAAAAAAAGTCACTGAGACATAATTGGATGAGATAGAATTTCCTCAGAACAGTTTTGTTGGAAACTCACCGTGGTATGTATGTACTTATTTAAAAAAAACCCTGTAAATTACTGACTTAGTAACTGAGATTTACTATTTGTGACAAAGAACAATCTCTTTCCAGGTAGCATGATATAAGACTGTACTTGCATGTATTTGTTTGAAACATACTTATTTTGGTCACAAAAACCCATTATTTTGATCATGGACAGATTGGTGACAAAGACAGATTGTTGTAAATGAGCATTTACGACAGTATCCTTTAGAATATGTTCAGGATTTGCAGATAAATCACATCTCAGATTATGTCACTGTCCCTTTATTGTGTTAAAATTAACTCCCCTCACAGGAAATATCCTGTTGCATATACTAAGTTGTGACTTTAATTAGGCATGAAAGAATAATAAATTAAACATATCTCTGTGCCCGATATCTGATAAGCATATAGCATGGACATTAATCAAAGTTTCAACAGTTTCGTTAAGAATTTATTGGTTCTGTTGATTAGGCAGACCTGGCAAAGGGGTATTAGGGATGGCAGCAGCCATCTCACCTCAGCACTATGCATATACTTCCAAGGGATTTTATAGATACACATTTATTGTATGTTCTATCTAGAAGTTAGACAAGTATTGACCATAATAACAAGGTAATATTAGTAAAGCAGACCTCATGTTTAGAGATGCTTACAAATAATAATAAATAGCATTCTAGTCTTTGTTATTTTTATTGCAATCAAAAATTAAAGAGGTGCATCATCAATCCACTGCTCTGGATACCATGTTCATTGAAAATAACTGCAAAGAATATTTCATATCTCTCTCCAAACACATCCTCCCAAAAAAACCTTAAAATATTATCAGTTACAATGTGGAGAGAAAGGATTCAAAACAAAAGTTTAAAGTGCTCTCACAAAATTCTCTTGATGGCAGTTCTGCAACTGAGAACTCTGCTCAAATATGTCAGCTATTTCAGCTGTTGTATAACTAGATCTTTGAAGCAGGTTTTAGAATAGTTAAAAATATCTATATTTAAACAAGTACATTTCAATTCAGCGTTACAAATTAGCAGTCTAGTGAAACATGCTTGTAATTAAATGTTCATGTTTATTTTCAATTCATATTTACACATTTTTACAACACATTTATACATCTGAATTCTTGCTTTTATATATGTTTATATCTATACAGAGAAGATATTAAATTTCAGAGAAACAAAACTAAAATAAGATCATAATTTTCAAAATAAGAACTCTGCATCTAAGAGAAAATGGAGATGAAGTGTGTTCTGAATTGCTGTGGACTGAAATATCGAAATTAAATAACTCAGTATTTCTTGGAAGAAGAGCTGCATTGTGAAAAAAAAAAGTTGCTTCTCTCAGAGTTCCCTAAATGAGGAAAACTGTTAATGACTGAATCATGCATTCAATCCACCTGAAAAAAATTCTGACCAATTTACTCTTTTGTGGCACTGAGCAATTGCTATGGAAACTTGGGTTTCCTTTTCATTATTTTGCACTATTCACACAAATACAACATGATTTCAGCAATTAGGACATTGGAACAAATGTTTTTTCTAGTACTGGACTGGCTAATTTAAAGGATAAGTATGCCACTATATTAAACAATGATTTTCTGGTGGTCTAAAGAATGTGAAATCTTTACCAGATTAACTCTAGCTGAAAGTTAAAGATTATAAGCGCAGCTATAACATATATTTGCTTTTTTTCCTAAAAAAAAGAACTGGGAATGATATAAGAATATTTCGGATGTCTTTTACCTGAAGTTTGGTATTTTTTTTTAAAGAATATATATTTAATTAGGCCTTGACAGATCAGCAGTAGTGAAAATGTCCTTGTATTACCAACACTGATTTGATCACAAATTCAAAACACAGCCCCATAATAGCTACTGTGAATAAAACTATTTCTGTTTCACCCAAAACCAGCACAAGTACAGAACAAAAGATTTAGAACTAAAGGTGCTTTTGCAAAGTTTGCTGGGTTATTTAATGTTTGTTTAAGTTACAATATAGGAATCAAATTGGTAAGAACATTGTAGTTATATCTTTCTAAGACTGCAGTGAAAAAGCATCAGAGAACCAGTGTTAGAGGTGGAAGTTGCACAGGGTCTGGCTGGCAGGCTGGCATTGAGGTAACTTTCCCCATAGCAGCTCTCATGAGTGCTGTGCTTTGTGCTGGTAGCTGGAATGGCGTTGGTAACACCAACAATGTTTTGGCCACTGTTGAGAGCTGCTCCCACAGCATCAGCGCTGTCTCCCCGACATTCCCATAAGCCCAAAAGCCAGCAGTCTGGGAGTGGGCAAAATGCTGGGAGGGGACAGAGCCTGGATAGCTGACTCCAGAGATATTGCATACCACAGAGCATTGTGCTCAGGAGTAAAAGCTCAGCGAAAAGAGGAGACAGAGGCAGCATTTGTTATTAAGGCTTTTGTCTTAGCAAGAGATTGCTAAGCACACTGAGGCCCTACTTACCAAGAGATTGCTGAACAATGACTACTGATGGGAAGTAGAAAACAAATCTTTTTGCCTTCACATTGTGCTTTCACATTTGGCCTTTTCTTTTTCTTTACTAAACTGCCTTTATCTCAACCCATTTTTATCTTATTTTCTCCATCTGAGTTGAGCGATTGAGGGAGCAGCTGGGTGGGTACCCAGAAGCCAGCCATGACATTGAAGTTATAATACAAACTGGAATGATTTCTTAATCTTTTACATTGTTTCATACTTTTAAAAGCCATCAGATGAAGAATAGATGACACTCAATCCTGCTTCAAAGCACCTGAACATGACTGAAAAAGTAATATATTTTATTTTAGTATTTTGAGATAATACTGCCTTTCTTGGAGATGGCAGAGAAGAAAAATTAAAGAAATTTTTAGTTATAAACTTTGTGTTGTATAATTTTCCCACGTATCCTCTTGATACAAAAGTCCAAAAAATTAAGGCACTGTAAGTCATATATTTACCATGCATTCTATTTCAAAGCTTAATTGAGTTGCTGGTGTGAGGCACTGAGAGTTTCAGAACTTCATTTCACTTCAAAGTAATATTTTAATTTTTTTTTTATATTCTCATGAAGATTTTCAAAGTTCTATTAAAGGTATTCATTTTAATGTGCTTTTTAAGGATACATTTTAAAACAATAACACACACTCACTGCTCTTGAATACATCTTTGGGGACATTTTAAAAATATCTAATTATTTTTCTGTCTGAGAGCAAGATGTTTTTTGTATTTCAGTATTATATAAACATTATTTTTCTACCTGTGTTGTAGGCTCTGAGATAATTAGCCAATATTTTACAAAACTAGGAAAGAAATCAAATGACAGTTTTAATGTATGTTATAGTCAATGGGAAGGTTGCCTTCTGATTTCAATATGGTTTGCAGTCTTGAGTTTCAAAGGTATTTTCACATTTAGTGAATAAACTTTTAAAGGAAAAGTTTGTGATTTCAGAGACTTTCAGGTCATTAAGAGTATTGAACTATGTTCTTATTCTGAGAGTATTTATGGGGAATCGTTTCCATTGACCCAAGTTAGGAGTCTAAACTTAGGTCTTGTCTGAAACTGACACATGCTATCCTTTCCTTTTGTAAGAGAGTTTTCTGCTGGGTAAATATCCTTCAGGGATTAATTCTCTGTGGCATCAGGGAGGAATCAGTATCATCAAAAGGAAAAGGATTGTCGGCATGTATAAGTGGGATGATGGCAATGCTGAAGTAAATAGGCATAAACTGGCACTGAACAGCACTAACAGAGACCTGATCTCACAGCCTATTTTTACATTTCTAAATTTATAAATGGCTCTGGTTTTTGCCCCTCTGGGCCCTGACTATGAAATATGTATGTATAAGTTATATATATAAGAAGATAGAGCAGATTGAGATACCAAAGGCAAGTTGGTGAACTACTTTGAAATATATAGTTTCACTAGAGCTAAGACTTTTGCCAAAGTCCATTTTCCCCAGCTGAGTAAAATAAAGAACAAAGGCACAATGCATTTTAAACTTCATATGTAGGAACTGAAATTGAACATTAAGTTATAGAACACACTATTTCTGGTAGAGATCCTTTCTCTTAATGGAGAAGTAATACATTTTTTTTAATGCATTTTCCCAAGAAAATAACCTTCAAGAAATTCCATCATGAATAAAATATGTTAAAACTCATTCTTATTAGCTGTCAGATTTATTTATCTAAATGAAGTACAGTGGAAGGTGGTTGCCATAGCTACAGCAGAGCTCTGGAAAAATTTTGGTTTTTTCGTAATTGTTGCATATTTGTATATAAACAACCTAAGAATATCTTACATTTTTACTGTGAAACTTTAAAGCAACAAGAAAAACTTTGAATTTGAACCTCCTGCTGACAGAAGAGTAGTCTATAAAAGGAAACATGATAAATGAAAACTTGTCACTATAGAAAGTTGTTTATAGCTGTCTGCATGAAACCATTCTTCTTTGCAATATATTGATTAAATACCTTGCAGTATATTTACTTATGAAATATTTATAATCATATCAGACTTTGGAAAGATGAGATACCTATATTTTTTTTTCCTAGGAAAATGACATCAAATCTTATATTCTCTGAATTTCAGAGGATTAAATGGGTAGAAAGAGCAACCTCTCTTCAAAGCTTACTGTGACATATGGCATCTGACTTTTATCTAGTTAATGTCACCGTTGCCCATTTGTTTAGCAGAATAACGCTACTAGAAATGCATTTTCAATTTGTTCAATTTTATATTTTTTCTTACAATTGAAAACAAACTTTAAAATAGGTTCATCATAAAAATGGCAAACACAGTATTGAATTCTAATACATTACTTTATATCATATTTTGTGATATCATTATTCTTGTACACATCAAGTAGCCAAGGAGATCAGTACAGTTATGCTCATTAACAAAAGAGTGAACCCACACATATTAGTATTAAGGTCAGTACTCATTTCTCAGGATTAATAGTTAATGATCTAACTTCATAACTTGGCATGGCATTGAATATCAAAATTTAATCTCCTCGCTATCTTTGGAGTACAAGGAGTTCATTGTTCCAACTGCCTTCCAGTGCCTGCAATAATTTCCCATACATCCTCTCTTTGGGCCACAGTCTACCACAAAATTCTCCCACTTTATGACTTTAGTGAATATTTTCCCAGAGTAATGATGTCAGGATTTGGTCCATATTGATCTGTGTGAACTGAAAAACTGCTGGTGATGCACAGTCACATTTAAATATTGCTATTTCCTAATCAACCTAGCAAAAGTGAAATCTGGCTCTGGCTTTATGCACTCACACAAACACAACCTTAAATGAGACCCTGCTTTCTAGAGTTTAAAATACTCAATTATAATCAATTTGAAAATTGGCAGACTTCCAAAAGTTGTTTGCTGTTGTATAAAACAGAGCAAAACTTTTTCTTCTTTGTATTCAGGAAGAGACTTATTTAATAGTGATGGCAAACTCCTGATTCTTGCTTATTTCTGTCTCACAGAACATCTGAACACTACCAAAAATAACATATGACTTGAAAGGATTTTATTATCTAATTTTTTATAAATTTTGACATGTACTGCACTACGTTAAAATATAGGTTTTATTGTAATAGAAATTTTATACATACGTACTACCAGGGTATAAAATTTGTTTTTAAGGAAGTAAGAGTCTTTATTTCCTACCTACTGATTTTGATCTTATTGAAGAAAATTCTCTCATTATTTTATTTGCTTATGGATTTAATCATTCATGAACTGGCAGTGCAGTTTAAACAAATTGAAATGAGATGTTTAAACACATCTGTCTCAGCTGATAATTCATAGTATTTCAGAATCTGGATGATTTGCTCTTTAATAGATCTTTTCTCTTCATGAATTCTATATTTATGACACAAATCTGATTTCATAGCACTCAAGAATAATGAGGTTAGTCAGAAATCATTTTTAAAGGTAGATGACTTTTTACTTTTTAACAATGTTTTTGAATTAATCTTACTGTTTCATACAGTTATCAAAGCAACAGCTAAAAATTATGTCAAAGGACACAAAACTATGTAAACTCAGCTTCACTAATAGGCCTACATAGACTCATTTTAGGATACATATTGCTCTTCTAATAGAGTTCATTGTTCAGCACATAGCAAAACTAAATTTACAACAAATAATATTTTCCTTCTTCTTAGGATGTGAAATTGAGTTTATGAGTACTGTGTTCTTGTATTCCCAGTCAAGACATCTCTGTGTTATATATTTTCTATTACCTTTCTAGCCTTATTTTGTCATTTTGATTAAGTCCTTTTCTGCCTTGAAGTACAGCAATGACAGAAGTTTCAGTAAAAAAAAAAAATCATTATTTGACTTCTTTAGAAAGAGAAGCAAAACAACTCTCTTCCAAAGTAATGTTTCACCATTTTTACTGGCAATTATTTGTCTTTTGAACTCTGTGGCCATATTCTCCTCATTCAGGGCTGTATCACTTTTGTGATTAATTATATTTTTCCTTAGTTACAAGGTATTAGATCACAGCTCCATTCTGAATTCTCAGATATATAAACCTTGAACTTTACACTTTTACAATCTAGTTCATCCCTATTGCTGCACTTCCAAGATAACTTACCTCATCTTGCTATGTATAGATGATTCAAAATTCATGTCATAAATACCCTTCATTGTACTTTTGTAGTTTGATCATCATTGACATTTTCAAAATGTTTCCAGAATTGATTCTTTATGACACCAGTTGCAAACATCTGTCATGGTTTAACCCCAGCTGTTAACTAAATACCATGCAGCTGCTCAGTCCTTTCCCCTATGAATGAGTTGGGAGGAGAATAAGGGAAGAAAAAAGATAGAACTAGTGGGTTAATATAAGAACAGTTTAATAATGCAAACAAAATTAATAAAAATTAATCATAATAATAAGAGGGAAATAAATCCCAAGAGAAACAAGTGATGTGCAATTGGTAATCACCTGCTGACTTCCTCCCACTTCTCAGTAACTCCTCTCACTTTATATACCAAGCATGATGTTCTGTGGAACATCCCTTTGGCCTGTTCAGCTCGGCTCTCCTGGCTGTGCTCCCTCCCAGCTTCTTGTGCCCCTGCTCACTGGCAGAGCATGAAAAACTGGAAAGTCATGGACTTAGGGTAAGCACCACTTAGCAACAGCCAAAACATCTGTGTGTTATCAACTTTATTCTCATACTGAATACAAAACACAGCACTGTACCAGCTACAGAGAAGAAAATAAGCTCTATCCCAGTCAAAATCAGGACAACATCCAGCCCGTAACTTCTCCTTTTCAAGATCTGCAATGAAGTCAATGCAGTAGGTCCTTTAATTATCCTTAATTCTTGAATTAGGTTATATTTTCAGTATCTTCACATTCAGGCATAGAAGTCATGTAACCTAATTATTTTATTAATATTCTGATAGCAGCTTTCTGACACATCACTTTTTAAGGAATATAAGTAGAAAAAGGAAGTAATGCTCTGGTCCGATGTACATCACAGACTATCCTGAATTGGAAGGGGCCTACAAGGCTGCACAGGACAGCCCTAAGAATTACACCGTGTGCTTGAGAGAGTTGTCCAGCACTTTAAGTCTGGCAGGCTTGGTGCCATAACCTCTGTCCTGGGAAGACAGTTCCAGCACTCTGAAAAAGACCAGGTCGCATATGTTTGTGTCTTATATAAATTTTTAATATATTTTATTTTTCTCAGTAGTATTGCTTGTTAAACATGTCTTTTGCCTGAAATCACTGTGGTTTTACTTTTTACCCTTTGTTCCTATTAAGGCTCAGATTCTACGTGAAATATCATGAGCATTTTAATATATTACCACAAATCAGCTAAGCTATTAACACTGGATACCTGCATACAAGGTAACTTTAGTTTAGTTAAGGAAATGTAGATAAGTAAAGCCAGTTCTATTTGAGTTTTTCATGGCATTAGGGACATTTCAGTGGAATTCACCAGTTGCTTCTGATGAATTTTTTCTACTAAGGCTTTCCTGTAGACTGAATGAAATAAGCGTGTAGGAACCATTCCTGGAGTATTTTAGCAGTACTTTCCCATGCACCATAATGAATGAATCCCAAATTATCAGGTTTATGTGAGTTTCCGAAGCATTACACACCCAGATGCAGTATTTCTAGTGATGATATACCAGTACTGTAATGAAACTTTGACCCCTTAGTCCTTTCTGATAGTTTTTCTTTTCAAACCAACTACTAACAGAAATTCTAGGATTCATCTGTACCTCATTGTACTGCTTCCTTATAACCTACTAATCAGGGACTATATGATGGGTTAATTCACTCCTTTTGTGTTTGAAAAAAATCTTCTCAAGGCATTGTATTTTTCTAACTGAAAGCATTGCTTACCATGTTTTACTCTACCATGTTCTCTTCCAGAGAAAGACTACTGTAATGATTTCTTGAAAGAATCAAGCACCTTAATTTAAGTAATATTTTAGGAAAACATACATTTGGTGAATAAAAAGAGCAACATAATTCAGAAGTAAATGCATGATTAACAGATCATTTAGTTTCCAAGTTAACCTTTGTAAAGTTGGCACAGACTTGCACTTTCCAGAGAGAACATTTCAATATGAAGCAGTATATTGACAAAATATCATTAAATATTTTACTACTTGAGCTGTTAATCAGATTCACGAAACCAAACCATCCTGGCATTGATAAGAAGGTAAAAATGTATTCAAGTGTATTTATTTGTGATCTAATAAGTAAATTGTTATATATTTATAAAAGTGTTGGAGATTCATATTTAATTTCCAAAATCAAAAGAAAAAAAAAGAAGAAAGAAAAGAAAATCAGATTTCTATGTACTGAACAGATTTCTATGTCTATTTTTGAACTGAATATAGTTAAATTTTTCTCAAGTGAAAAACAGGTGCAGGAAGATCATCTACAATTACTATCATGTAATATGTATCCAAGAATAAATATCCAAGAGAGACTATCAAGCACAAAATATAGGAGTTGTGTGCTGTAAAAAGTCGCACAGAATAACATTAATCAGGAAATGGACTTTAAAATAAATGCATAAAAAAAAAAACCCAAACAGAAAACAAAACAGCTTTACTTTCCTTTTCTGGATAAAAATATCCATGGTTATACTATAACAGAAAAGTAGTTTGCAAATCAGCTCTGTCTTAATTTCATTCTTCTGCAAAAGGATTGCCTTGGTTAATGTGGTGATGTGTTATGTTAGTCTCATTGACACCTTAGGCAATATTAGTAGAACCATATTCTTCAGTAAATTATTCCTTTTTCTAATTGACCTCACTATCACAACTTTTTGTATTAATATGTAAATTATTATTTCCTGTCTGAGTTTCAGGTTATTACTCTTGCTCTTATCACCCTTAGTAATTTTAAATAATTCCTCCCCATCTTCTTTGTTTCCACCTATTTAATTTTTATAGGCACTTATAACCTACTAACTAATCCATTCCTCCTCTTCTTCAGTTTTTCTTCCCATCCCTCTCTCTTCTCCACCACATCTCTTTAATTCATACTAATGTTTTTGTCGTGTTAATATCTTAATGTCCTAATACCAACTTAGCCAGTTTTTAAAAAGGAAATACAAGGGCAAAGAACAACACTTCAAAGACATTGCAATCATACCACATAGGATAACTTTAGATAGGAATTATTACTTTCAGAGAAGTTTTCAAAGAATGTCAATAATGGTTAAAACCAAACCTTGCTAATTCTTGCAGCCTCCCAGAAAGGGTGCAACAGTTTACTGTCAGGGAGCAGCATCTTCCCTGTCCATGAGGGAGCTGAGAGTCACACCAGCACAGGGAAGGGCAGGGCAGGGCAGTGCCCCCTCCTGTAAGGCATATTGTGCTCAAGGAAGGTGAGCAGAGCAGAGCAGGGCTGGTGACAGGAACAAGTCCTGCCAACAACCCAATGATCACAAGTAACGTGACAGAAAAGACCTGATGTCAACCCAAAAAGTCCAACCAACAAGCAAGAATGCAGGGGAACAAGCTGGCCAGAGGTCTATTTGCAGTGTGGCTCAAGCAAAACCCGTGGGAACGAGACTGAGTCCATGGGCAGGGATGTGGGTGCAGGTCCAGGTGAGGCTGTTCAGGGCCATTAGGGCCTGTCAACATGCTCATTGTTTGTACTTGACAATACCTGGTAGTTTAAAAAAAAGGCCTTTTTCTTACCTTATATGCATTTTCCCGACTTTTTCCTTGTGCTTAGGCTTTTGTGCTTTATTTCACTATGATTTCTTGTTTAGTATTTAAACATAAAAATCCAAAATTTTCCTGCTATAGTAAAAGAATACTTATGTATTGGAATATATTGTTTAGTGCCTTATAAACAGTCAGACAGAAAAATATGCTACTGCCAAATTACTCAAACTTGATTGTATGACCTCATCAACTAAGCCAGTAAATTAAGGATTTTTTTGATTTGTGTTAAAGAACTAACAATGAAGATTAATTCCATTATTTCTGATCTTGGGATTAGAAAGAATTTTCATAGAGATTGATATATTTTCCTCTTGTTGCCAGAGCATGGGGCTATCCTGATGGATCAGTAGCTAAGCCAGGGCTCAGCTGATGATGGAAGTTAACTTGTATTCCATCATGCCTTTAGTACCTGTCTGAAGGGCCTATAGATACCGAAGTTTCAATTTTACACAGGGAGAATGCTAATGGCATGACGACCTACTGCAGGAGAAAACAGCTCTCTGTGCTTTTCAAAGTATAACCCAGGGACAGGAGAGGGTTTTTTTGTATTTGAATATGTAGCTAAGCTTTATGAAATTTTCCTTTGAAGTATGGGGTTCTTAAATAATACTATGTGTGATGAACAACCTATAGGAAAGCACAGTTTACAGCCTTACTAGACACTGGGAAAAATGGTCCATCTTCTATATGCTTCTGTATTTAATGCCTCTTTTCTACTCCAATCAACTTAATGTTTGTGTATTTGTAGACTTTTTAAAGGACTATTTGCAAATTTTCTTCATAAAAATTTGTCATTCAAGTTCCCTTAGAGGGAAGAGCTTTAATTGTGATCAGTCTCTAATGTTGTCAAGGTTAGTTACAGCTGGTTTTGGTTTTGCCATTTTATTTCATAAATAAGGCTTCACTTTTCTAACATTGTTCATTGACCTTTATTCTAAAGCTGAAACTTAAATAATGATAGTAGAGAATAAGCACTATAGCTGACATTCCACTGAGATTAATGGACACAATTCCCAAAACCACTACTACTGCTTCATTTTTAACAGAAGCACAAAATATGCAGGATTTTCAAATTTCTGTTCTGAATTTAGAAGTTAGCTGTTCAGAGAAAAACATTAATGCAAAGTTCTGCATGGAATAATTAGAATCAGAGTAATTGTTTGGGCAGGGACCACTGTAGTGGGGGCAGTACCGCTTGATTCTACTCAGAGTAAAAGAATCTAGGTCAGAACCTTTTTCTAACCTGTGCTAGTGCTACAGCCCTTCCAATTGAAAATATTTTATTCCATAGCTCCTCCCATCAAAAGTGCTCATTTCTTCTCTCCCACACAAACTTCTGTGAGCTGGTTAAACAAAAAAAAACTAGTTTTTTTTTCTATTTGGAGATCTCTGTGCTTGATTGACCTGTACTCCACTTTGAAGCACCGGGTACAAAATAATGTAATGTAGACACTTCTTATAATATACACCCACAAAGACTAGACTTTCTGTTCAAAACCAACAGTATTCCACTAAGCAATTTTTTCATACATTGACAGAAATAGAATTCATAAGCTGTACTGAGGTAGATATTATAAATTATCACTGTTGACTTTTTTTTTTTTTTTTTTTTTTTTTTTTTTTTTTTTTTTTTTTTTT
>NW_024581127.1:8624301-8676716 GCF_017639235.1 Corvus kubaryi | reverse complement strand
TTTTTTTTTTTTTTTTTTTTTTTTTTTTTTTTTTTTTTTTTTTTTTGAGCTGGAAAGGAGTTACTATATCACGGTAAATTTTTTTCCACCTCTATTGGTAATACTAAAAACAATTATGAAAACTCACATTAAAGTATAAAATTTACAATGATAAATATCAAAAGACTTTACATTTATTGAATGTACACGGTCATAAGTTTCTCACTGATTTTTGTATAAGTTTGATTACTCAGGAAAGATGATGATGTGGATTTGATGAACTTTATACTGTAATTATTATTATTTTTGATAGTGTATAACCTTTTTGATAATATCACATACTATCTCCACCATAATAATTAATGTTTAGTCATAGTTTGGTTTTCTCTCATTTTTCATTACAAATATTTTTATTTTCATTACACATATAAACTAACCCTCATTTCTGACTTCTGTCATGTCATATGTTGTTCAATGTTCAAAAGGTATTTGCGGTTACCTGAAAGAGGTGAACTGATGGACTGCTTATTAAGAAAGAAGTTTTTTGAAATACTAATTTTCAGGTCAGTTATATCTATTAGCATCTCCATCAAAATCCTGTCAATTTTTCAGTACTTTGAGGCATTTTGTGAACAAGAGCTAAGTCTGTGACTTCAGAGAAGGCAAGGCAGCAGCTTCCTTCGAGTTTTGTCTGTGCATTGCAAAGAGAGGAGAGAACTGATCAACGGGAGTAGAGGGTGGGCTCAAAGGACATCTCTGTTTCATCACCAGATGTTTGTTTAGCCATCTAAATTCATCATCCTTGCCATGTCTTCTTTTGTGTTTTCAAACTGGTATTAGGAACGCCTGCCTAAATATATAATGCTGTTCTCAATTTCCCAGTCCAAAATTTCTTGATGCCAATTGATTTTTCTTTCATTTACTTCACTAGATGCTTCACTATAGGTTATATATTTCCAAAACCTATCTAGCTATGATAAACAAGGTATGTGAGATGTAATTGAAAAGGAACTGTGGACACCTACAGCTGTAGTAAAAGACATCTGTCATTTTCTCTCTCTCTCTCTCTTACAATAGGCATTGCACCACATTAAGCACAGGCTCTACATCTGGGTGACAAAGCCAGGCATTTCACAGGAGGTGCTGAGAATCTCTGAAGTAATCTGTTATCCAGGGAAGAACACTAAAAATGGGAACAACAGAGAAAGATTGACCCTGGTGATACTCTGATACCTGTTAAATTCTGAAATTTTAAAAGTATTATAAGAATTTGTAAAGAGATGGGTGGTAGCCCTTAGAAGAGTCTCTTTCAATGTGCAATAATATTTTGATAATTTATGATAAGACATGCCAATATATAATCTAGGGGAGTTTATTACTTGTGCATTTTGTTCTGGTTTTGGTACAAGGTTTTTCTATCCGGAATTTTAGAAAACAACACTCTGAAATGTCAGAAAGCAAATCTCATTCGTACTAAGGTTGCAAGAATTCCTCCTGTGAGAAATGTGCTTCCTGATTTTGTGTTAATTACTTGTATGAGGACAAAAGAAACAGATGTTTATTTGTGTTTATACCATGCAATAATAACTCCTTGATTCCAACAGAGACCAATGCCTGATGTAAAAAACATTTTTAATTTTCTTAGTGAGTAGATGAAAAACTCATACATTAAAACTCATACATTAAAAGCCCAGTATTGAAAGCAATGAATATGTAATTTTGGGTATTGTAATCTTTAAACATCATAGAATAGTCTGTCCTAGTACATATGAAATGATCAAATTTTGGAATGTATAAGTTTTTGTTAAAATATATTCTGTAAAGGCCTTATATCTTTCCTGTTTATTGTCTGTAATTCTTGAAGTAATGAATCCTTCTTGACATATATGTACAATAATAAAGAGAAGAGCTGGAAGTGAAGGGGTCATGCACTAGTTATGAGGGCTTATTGAGAGAGCTTTAAACTAGATTTGAAGGGGATTGGGGACAGGGTCAGGCTAGGCAGAGATAAGGTGTGGGAAGGGGAGACCTGTAGTAAAAGAAGGCTTACAAGGGAATAATTCAAGCAAGCACAAGCAGACAAATGCATAACCATAGGACAGGACTATGGGGCATCTCTTTGCATTCCCACTGGGATATTGATGAAATCAAATACAGCTATGAAGTGCCTGTACACCAGCATATGCAATATGAGAAACAAACACAAGGAACTGGTTGATCTGTTTACACAGATGCATCCACAAGAGCGGAGAGAGCTAGTGAGCACCATAGCTCTGCCGCTCATGATCATCTTTGAATGGTTGTAGTGATCAGGAGAGGTGTCTGGGGGCTGGAGGAAAGCAAACATCACCCTGGTCTTCAAATATGGCAAGAAGGAGGAACAAAGGAACTACTGGCCTGTCAGCATTACCTCTACCCTGGGAAAGGTGACGGAGTGCCTCTTTCTGGAGGCCATCTCTATCAACATGGATGACAAGAAGGTGATCAGGACTAGTCAGCATGCATTCAGTAAAGGTAAATCATGCTTTACCAACCTGATTGATTTAATTCTGTAATGAAATTACTACCTGGATGGGTAAGGGGAGAGCAGTAGATATTTTCTACCTCAACTTCAGCAAGTCTTTTGACACTGTCTCTCACAACATCCTCACAGGCAAACTCAGGAAGTGTGGACTGGATGAGTGGACAGAGGTGAACTGAGAACTGGCTGAATGGCAGATCCCAGAGCGTTGTAGCACAGGATTTAGTTGGTGGCCTGTCACTAGTGGTGGCCCCCAAGGTTCAATACTGGGCTCAGTATTGTTGAATTTATTCATCAGTAAGTTGGATGAAGTGATGCCTTATTGAGACTACCTAAAAACAGAGGCTAGACAAAAT
The DNA here is from genome assembly GCF_017639235.1 of Corvus kubaryi. Classification (NCBI taxonomy): domain Eukaryota; kingdom Metazoa; phylum Chordata; class Aves; order Passeriformes; family Corvidae; genus Corvus; species Corvus kubaryi. Next base: position 8,673,860 of record NW_024581127.1, on the reverse strand, counting down.
TAAGAGAATAAAAAGAGGTTATATTTATTGAAGGCCCTTCAGGTACATTAGGGCTGTCAAAGCCCCCAGGGGCTACGCCCAAAATGAACAACAGGGTCACAGGTTTTCATACATTTATAATTTTGGTCCATTTGCATATCAGGGGTTAATCCTCCAATTACAGCTTCAGGTAATGAAGTCATTTACCCCAAGTCTGCTCCCCCCCAACTCACTACTGTTTACATTTCTCAGGGCCTGAGACAGTAAGGTGTCCTTGAGCTTCAGGCCTAGAGAAGAATTGTTTTGTTTGACCAAAATGGGAAAACAGTAGCTAACACTGTATATGGAGTTTAGAATTGTACACCAAAGAATTGCAGAATTACAAATATATGAAAAATATAAAAGCTAAAATCCTAAGGCATCAGAAGGAGAAGATGCCTCCTTGGCAAGTTTGCTGATGATACAAAACTGGGAGGAGTGGCTGATAGCCCAGAATGCTGTGCTGCTGTCCAGAAGGACCTCGACAGGCTGGAGAGATGGGCAGAGAAGAATAATCTGAAGTTAAACAAAGGCAAATGCAGGGTTCTGCACCTGGCGAGGTATAACCCCAGGCACCAGTACAGGCTGGGGGCCAACCTGCCAAAAAGCAGATCATCAAAGAAGTACCTGGGAGTACTGTTGGACAACAAGCTGTCTGTGAGCCAGCAGTGTGTCCTTGTGGCCAAGAAGGCCAATGGTACCCTAGGGAGCATTAGGAAGAGCAGATGATCAAGGCAGGTGATCCTGCCCCTCTACTCAGACCTGGTGAGGCCACATCTGGAGTGCCTCACCAGGCATCTGGGCTCCTCAGTTCAAGAGAGATATGGAGCTCCTGGAGCACATCCAGCAGAGGGCTATGAAGATGATGAGGGGATGGGACCACCCCACTTATGAGGAAAGGCTGAGAGAGTAGGGCCTGTTTAGCCTTAAGAAGAGAAGACTTAGAGGACATCTTATCTATGTCTATCAGTATCTGAAGGGAGGCTTTCCAGAGGCTGGAGCCAGGCTGTTCTCAATGGTGCCAAACAAGAGGATGAGAGGCAGTGAGCAGAACCTGATGCACAGGAAGTTGCACCTAAAGATGTGGAAGAATTTCTTTACTCTCTGGGTGAGAAGACACTGGAACAGGATGCCCAGAGAGGCTATGGAGTCTACTTCACCGGAGATACTCAAGAACCACCTGGACAAAATCCTGTGCCATGTGCTCTAGGATGACTCTGCTTGAGCAGGGAGTTTGAACCAGATAACCCACCATGGTCCCTTTAAACCTTACCCTTCCATGATAAGGAGAGGCTAACCTCCCTTCTTGACTGCAAAAAATAATAGATTCAAGGATGCAATAAAGATGCTGTATATATATATATACATATATATATATACATATATAAAATAAATTTAAACACTATTTAATATATATCTTAAAAATCAATTTTTATATTAACTTTGCTATAACATAAATATTCCTTTATTGTGAATTTTAGTGTTTTCAAATGAATTTACCAAGAAAATTCTCTTCAGACTGAAAAGAGTACAGAAAGGATTTTGATTAAAATGACTGTGACTAAGCTGTTGCTGGTTTTACTTCATCAGTGTAACTAATGTATTATTTCTATAGCCTTTACAGCATCACTGTGTCCTCTGTGTTGTTTTTGCCTAAAGCATATTTCCTCATTTGAGCTGACAGCATGATTTTATTTTCTGAATATTCAACACCATCAAAACTCCATACATAGTTTGTGATGTAAAACGTTAGTCATGTAATTTGTCTTCCACAATCATTATATAATCAGATTAAGAATACAACTTTTTTTTTTGTAAATGAATTAGCAAGTGAAATGTGAATCATAAAATATGTCATAAGAATCTAATTTTTTCTTGATTGCCTCTCCTATTTAACAATCTTTTTTTAGGAACCTACAGTCTCCAGTTCTCCCCAGTTCTTTTTTCCTTTGCAATGATGACAGTGCTGAGAGTCCAAAAGTCATGTTGAAAGCCTTGGTCCTAGCTGAAGCATCCCCATGGTCTCTCTCAAAGGAAAGCCTTATGGTGCAGAGATAGCCTTTATGGAAGAATGAGAATGAGATTTGCTTTGTTTCTCTTAACTTGCCAATTTTGTCCTTGCTATGATCTGAGGAAAAGTACAAAGAATGAAGCTGCAGTGATCATGCATTGCTGGAGTTCACAGACCTGAGGGATATTGGTCAAGTGAAGAGTAAACTCAGCAACCTGACCTCTTGGAAAGCAAAGGAGTAAGTCAATAGGACACCCTGGGAAACTACACTCAGAAATAAGGGAGAAGAATAGAGCTGACAGATCTTTAAGGATACTTTCCACAGAGTCCAAGAGCTTTCAATTCTTAGGAATAATAAATAAGGAAAGGATGGAAAGAGGCCAGCATGGCTGAGTGGAGACTCATGAAAATAAAGGTGAAGAAGGAAGACATCCTAGGAAGATTATAGGAAGACTGCCCAGTTTTCTATGGATAGGGTCAGGATAGCCAAGGCATAGCTGTAGGTGAACTTGTCAAGGGACACAAAGAATAATAAGGTCTTCTGCAGGTATGTCAGCCAGAAAAGAAAGGTCAAATTATGTGTAGCCCTCAATGAACATGACTGGCAGACTAGTAACAACTGATAAGAAGCAGGCTGAGATACTCAACAACTATTTTGCCTCAGTCTTCACTGGAAACATCTCTTCCTATACCTTTCAAGTGAATGGAAGAGAAGATCAGGTTTTTGACCACATGCGGAACCTGAATGTACAGAAGTCAGTGGGACACAATGAGATGCATCCCAAAGTCCTGGGAGAATTGGCAGATGTAGTTATCAAGCCACACTCCATGATATTTGAAAAGTCATGACAGTCAGCTGAAGTCCTGAAGGGAAATATTTCACCCATTTTGTAAAGGGTATAAAGGAGGACCCTGGGACCAAATCCTCCTAGAAGCTATGCTAAGGCACATGGAGGACAGGGATGTGATTTGGAATAGCCAGCATGCCTGCACCAAGGGCAAGCCCTGCCTCGCAAACATAGTGGTCTTCTGTGATGGAGTGACTATATCAGTGGCCATGGGAAGAGCCACAGGTGTCATCTGTCTGGATTTCTGCAAGGTGTTTGACACAGTCCCCCACAAACTCCTCTCTAAACTGGAGAAATAGGGACTTGATGAATTCCCTGTGTGGTGGATAAGGAACTGGCTGGATAACTGCATTCAGAAGGTAGTGGTCAACAAGTCCAGATGGAGATCTGTGATAAGTGGTGTCTCTCAGGGGTCTTTATTGGGGCCAGTTTAATATCTTCATCAATAACACAGATGAAGGGATTGAGGGTACTCTCAGTAAATCTGCAGATAACTCCAAGCTGAGTGACGCAGTTGACACAGCTGAGGGCTGGATGTCCTCCAGTGGAACGTACACAAGGTCAAGAAGTGAGCCCATAGAAACCTCATGAGTTTCAACAATGCCAAGTACAAGGTCCTGCAAGTGGTTGGAAAAACCCCTGGTATGAGGGGATTGAGAGCAGCCCTCTCGAGAAAGACTTAGGGGTTCTGGTGGATTAAAAGCCGATATGAGTTGATGTGCTCTTCCAGCCCAGAAAGCCAACTGCATCCCGAGCTGCATCAAAAGAACTGTGGCCAGTAGGTTGAGGGAGATGACTTTGCCCCTCTACTCCAGTCTTGTGAGACCCCACTTGGAGTATTGTGTCCAGCTCTGGAGTCATCAGTGAGGGAAAGGCATGGAGGACCTCTGAGAGCAGGTCTAGGGGAGGGCCACAAAAATTATCAGAGAGCTGGATAATCTCTCCTATGAGGAAAGGCTGAGACATTTTTCAGCTGGGAGAAGAGAAAGCTCTGGGGAGACCCTATTGCTTAAAGAGGACTTATAAGAAAGTTGAGAACAGACTTTTTTGTAAGGCCTACCACAGAAGGATAAATGGTTTTGGTTTTAAGCTGAAAGACAGCAAATTTAGACTGGAAATAAGGAAGACATTTTTTACCATGAGGGTAAAACACTAGAATAGGTTGCCCAGAGAGGTGGTAGATTTCCCATCCCTGCAAATATTCAACGCCATGTTGGATGGAGCTCTGAGCAACCTGATCTAGTTGAAGATGCCCCTGCCTAGGGCAGGGGTGATTAGACTAGATGACCTTTAAAGGTGTCTTCCAACTCAAACCATGTATGATTCTAAGCACCATTCTTGTGAGCTACTGTTTAAGTTTCTACATTCACAATCACTACAGAAGGGATGAATATATTTTATATATGAAGAAATAGATTATCTGTGTGTAAAAATATGTAATTCAAAAAATGTACCTTGCATTCAAAATTCAGTGAACAACAGATGCCTACATTTTAATTATTAAAATTTCTCTCTGAGATTTTTCTAATGTGTTTTGAACACCTCTGATCATCAAGGTCATTGTCTATTACCCATATGCTTGGAATTAACTTTTTAATCTGTCAGATGGGCACTTAGTTTTGAAAAAAAAAAAATTATAGAAAAACAATTTTCCATAAGACATTCTCATAAGATGAGAGAAGTCAAGAAAAATGTATGTCAAGCAATGCTGAGAATCACTAGGGGATGTTGCTTCCAGTCATTTTATATTTATATGAAAGCCACCATTCAAGCTGAAAACTGAAAATCTCTCTCTAGTAAGCTGCTTCAACACAGGTTAATAGAAAAAAATGCAAACAGTCTTTTCTGACAAATAGTTTTTTTGATAGAAATCAAACCTTTTTTTTTTCTTTTTATTATCTTAACATCTCCTTTCCTGTATGATCTCTAAAGGCATCTCACCAACAACAGATGTTATGAGGTAAAAGGCTGTATGCAAACTTTAAGGTCAGCAAAACCCTGTGTGTTCTGACCTAGAAGGAAAAAAACCCCAAATATGCAATAGTTTAAAAAGCTGCATTCAGAATGAAGTTATTGAGTAAATGCTTTTTAATATATTTTAAAACAAGCACTCTTTAAGAGAAGTATATTTTTTTTCCCAAAATTTCACTCCCTTTCAGTTTTTTTTCCTTTTGTGCATATTTTATTGTTTTCTTCTTTCCTCCATGTAAAAACACACAAATAATGAAATAATGAAATCAGTATACACTTGGGGTTTTTTCTGGTTAAGATAACTATATTTAAAACTTTTTCATTTTCTGAAAGTGTTCTATTTATAAACTGCTTAAGTTAACAGACATTGACTACAGAGTTGTTTCCAACTTTTGATGTGAGACAGCAAATTCCAATATTGGTATACCTTAACCATTGAGCGAAAGAAAGCCTACTGAGAGTTGATTTGCTTTGTTTATTTAATTATTACACTCTTGCTGAACACAATTTACAGCTCTCTAGAATTTCTGAGGAAAAAAAATTGAAAATTAATTCTCTAAAGTACTCACCCATACTTATTGTGAAACTGGTAATCTGGTTTTGGTAATGGAAGAAATACTACTAACAGTATGGCCGTACAAGACTAAGGAAATAAAAGCACATCTAAGACAATTCCCCAGAGAGACTATTTTTATGCTGAAGATTCAAGAAGATCCTGCAACGTTAGTAGGCAGTGGCTCTTCCTGTCACTTAGCTGGAAAAAATATAGTCCCAGGCATGCATGCATGTCTTGTCTTTCTGAAGTGGAACTTCTGTGGGGAAATTGCTTCTAGTGAATTCTATAGTATAGTTTTGTGCCATACAGGAAACAAAACAACTGTAGAAGTAATATTACCAAAATATGCCAGATTGATAGTGGGATAAAATGAATGGTAAATCTGGAAAATTTTTATTGGGTTTTATTTTTATATTTCTTTTTTGAGAGGAAAAACTTAGATTCTGTAAGGAAATAATAATATCTTCAGACTTTGCTTGTCAAAATGTATCTTGAAAATCCTATAGAGGCCACACACTGAAATCAATTTTGCTTTGATTCACACCATGTGTGCTACTAGTCACTTCTTACAGGCTGGGTGCTTAGCACTTAGCCTCCGGGATCAGCATTTTAAAAAATACAGCAATCTCTAGATAAAGGTACATCCTCATATATGAACATTGCCAAATCTTTTTGAAAATTTAGGTGCCCTAAAATCATGTTAATTGTTAAGGTAGAATGACTATTTCCACTGGGATGAGAAATGTCTCCTCAAAATAATTGTGTTGTCCCTCACACTAAAACCACTTGAAACAAAAATTTTTAAGTTACATGAGAAAAAAATGAAACCACCATTTTGATAATGCAAAATAATCAACTCTGAAATATGGCATTTTTTCTGGACTCCTCTGAGTGTATCCTCAGAAGTATTCAGTCTTAAATCAGGTTCATTTCAATAGAAGTTGTTAGTCTCTTTGGAGGTGCTCAGCACCTTGAAGGATACGGCTTTTGAGAGATGTTTTAGATGTAAATTATTCTCTTCAGCCTATACTTTCCCAGCCCACACTTCTTTACATCCCTTCACTAAGTGACCTTACATGGTAATGACTGCTGGACTGCATAGACACCTACAATTTTAGAACGTAATCACAACATTTGCTTTAGTGACTCCCTGCTGCTTTCAACAATTTATGAACAATAGTTGATGATGGCTAAATAATTAGTGGAGCTGAAAAAAAAGAAATCTCTGAATAGGTTTCATATTGTTAGGAAAAGAAAAATGTCAAAAGACATAAAAAAAGGGAGGAAATTTTCCTATTCTATTCAAATGCCAGTTTTACACTTCTTTGTGAGAGATGTCAGAAGGACGTTGGAAAATCATGATGTCCAACCTTTTTTCAACAGATATAGCAAGGGTTTTTTCTGCTCCTTGATCCCCAAGTCAAAATTACATCTATGCCTGTCTTGAGCTGAGTATTAGTCTGTCTTGAGGTGATTTTATGATTATGCTGTATTTCCCTATCGTCTGCCTTATGGCCAGAAATGGGTCCCTCATCTTTAAGCTGCGTCCAGGGGAGGGGAGAGAGAAGCTGGGGGAAATTCCTCGGCATGGTGTGAGCTCACCTCCGCCATGTTTCTCGGCTCTGCTTGCAGCGGGAGAGAGTACATTCCTGCTTTTAGCTAGCTTCTTTTTGTTAGCTGAGGCAAGAAGTTTCTCCAGGGCTACAATAGCCTTTCTCCAGTGACTTCTGTGGCTTCTTCTGAACTGTTCGGCTTAGCTATGATCCGAGGACCAGATCATAGGACATTGTGAACCAGCGGGGACCCCACATCCTGGCCTTGGACCTCAGGAGCCAACTACAGACAGAACTCTAAATCCACCAGCTTTCTCCACATCGAGAATGTTTATTATCTAACATTATTCTTTTTTTTCTCCCCTGTGCCCTGGGCACTTGGTTTGTTAAATAAACAGGTTTTTTCACTTTCATCCAAGAAATTCCTTTCTTATCAGTAGGGGAGGGAGTGCCAAAACCTGTGTTCTTTAGAGGAGACACTAATTCCAGAGCGTTTTCCTCCTAAACTTGTTTCAAACCAAGGCAAAGTTTGAATTAATTCTTGGTAGTTTTTGATTTTTACTTCAGTGTTTTCTGTTTTTTCCTTCTCTTGATGTTTCTTGAGAATACAAATGTTTTTAAGAGTTTAGACTGCAAGTATTTATCTTCTTTAAATCATATTAATTACTGTCAGATTAAAAAAATCCAGCACAGACATGTATTTTGTAATCCTGTAATTCAAATTTATTTAAACTAAAATAATTTTAAGTGACCCATTAAAAGAAACATGAGTGATCTTTTTCCTTTCACACATGGAGTAGCTGAAGAACACATTTTATTATTTGGACTCCTGTGATGTGAATCACACACACACACACAAAAAAAGGGCCTAATCAGAACAGCTGATAACAGCCCTGTAGATACAAGAGACCTGGGTCTGTAATACACTTTAAAGAAACGTGAAATTACTCTTATGCCACTGGACAATATACCCTGATTTTCATTAACACCGTGACCATTTCATGACAGATAGACAATAATAAAAGTGAGTATAAGTTAAAGTCACTTCCATTTGAAAGGCTTTTTTCTGTGAAAAGGCAGTATCATAATATCTTTTTTCCTTCCATAAATTTAATTTACTTTGTCAGTCTGAGAGACAGAGTATTGGGCTAGATGACCAGCAGTCTGTCTTAGAAGGACATTTCTTATGAACTGAAACTAAGATCCATATTCCTCATCATATTGTCCAAAGGTGTCATGGTCTAACTCCAGCCAGCAGCCAAGTCCCCACACAGCCTCTCGCTCACCCCCCTACCAGCAGGATCAGGAACAGAATTGGAATGCTAAAAGCTGGAAAATGCATGGATTGAGAAAAAGACAGTTTAATAGGGAAAGCAAAAGCCATGCACATGCAGAGCAAGGAATTAATTCACTGCTTCCCACAGGCAGGCAAGAGTTCAGCCATCTCCAGCAGAGCAGGGCCCCATCCCATGTAGCAGTCACTTGGGAAACAAATGCCATCACTGCAAACATTTCCCCCTTCCTCCTTCCCTCCACTTTATATACTGAGCATGATGCCGCATGGTTTGGAACATCCTTTTGGTTGGTTGGGGCCACCTGTCCCGGCTGTGTCTCCTCCCAACCTCCCATGCACCCCCAATGTCCTTGCCAGCATGGCAGTATGAACAGCAGAAAAGGCCTTGGCTCTGTGTAAGCCCTGCTCAGCAATAACAAAAACATCTCTATATTAACAGCCCTGTGCTCAGCCCAGATCAAAAACACAGCCCTATACCAGCCACTGTGAAGAAAATTAATTCTATCCCAGCCAAAACTAGCACAAAACATTATGAGGAGTCTTTGCTGGATAAAAGATGGTACATACTCAGAGAAAAGAAATGCGGTGTTTTAATTAACACTGTTAGCAAAATATTAGAAAGAAATCAGTATTGGAATTGAGAAAAATTAACTATGAAATATTTTTATGAATCATGCAAGGGACCAGATCATATAAGTGAGAATTTCTTAATGTTGGTTTTTTTGATAAAATGTACAAACCGAGATATGTTAAATTAAAATAAACTGGAAGTGAGAAAGATGTAAATATATATTTCTTTTGCAATGATGAAATATATGAAGAATAAAAAAGCTTACAGGGGAAGTTATTAATCCATATTTTAAATATAATTAGAATGACTCATTAAATGTTTTCAAAACATATGAATGAGAATAAATGGCCTGAAAAATATCTCCATTTAAATTAGGCTCAAAGCTTTCCTGGGGCCCTTTTCTTTTAGCAGATTTCATTGCTCTGTAAAAGACATAATTTCTAGAACAAAAATGAAGGAAAGTTATACACTGATCTTCAGTGCCTCCAAGGTTTGCACTTTTTCTCTCACTATAAATATCTTACTCACTTCTTCCTATGCTTCAATGTTTAATCTTGCTTTCAAGTAATAAACACTTGTAGTGGTTTGGTTCAAAACACTCTTTACTGTTTACCTTCTGTGAGATAAGAACAGGAGGAACGCAAAGCAGGCACCAAACTTGAAAGAATATAAAGAAGTTTATTAATAGACCTAAAATAAGGAAAAAAAGAAAAGAGAAAAAAAAAAAATCATACCACACCTTCAGAACTCTTCTCCTCCCCCCCACCTTTCTCCCTTCTCCCACTGACAATGTAAAAAGACAACCCTTGCGATGTTCAGTCTGTTTACCACTTCCATAATAATCTTGTTCAGTCCATTTAGGAAGAGGAGTCTCTCTTGCCCATGCTATGAAAACATTATCACAATGAGACAGCTGCCCGGGTTGGTTCTCTGCTTGCATGTGAGTACCTTCCCCTGACTTGCAGCTTTTCCCACAACTGCTTTCGAGGGTCCACTCTTGAATTACTGGGGTGCAATTTTAAGGTTGAGCCGTTCAGAAACAAAAGTTCTCTTCACCCATCTCTGGGAGCATCTTCATCTCTAAGAACAGAGGCCCTCCTCCTTCCCTGGGAGCAAAGGGTCCTCCTTATCTTCATCTCTAGGACTATCTCTGGGAGCATCTCTAGGAACTGTGGTTTTCTCCTTTTCCATTTGGAGCAAAAGTCCTCATCGCTTCCATTTCCCCCTGTTCAAACTTCTCATTAAATTACAGCTGCTTCAGCATCTGCCTATCTCAGCGCAGGTGCTTTTGCTCTCAAGTACAAGTTGAACGCTCCACCCCCCATGCCTTCATGAAATTACAACAGGTACTCTGATATATCATAGCTTTACAACAGAATTTCAGCTTTAAGCATCTCCTCTTTCTTCTCCCTCAGGTTTTCAGCTCTTCACAGCACTAAAAGGGTTAATCTCACCCAGGCCTTGCAGCTGGAATTTCGCTTATCGCTGTTGGTCACATGATCTCTGCCAGACAGCTGTGGGCAGCTTCAGCTGAATCTTGGCCGCACTGGAGAGGGGGAGCCGGGCTGCTCCGGCTGCACAGAGCCGGGCTGTGGGGGGCTTCCGCGGGTGGAACAGGGCCCATCGGCTCCAGGATGGCCATGGCCCAGCCCGGCCTGGCCGAGCAGGGCCTGGGCCGGGCCCGCCAGCCCCCGCACGGGGCCTGCAGCCACCTGTCCCAGTGCTGGAAACGAGAGAGAGATTCTGCCCTGGGGTTTGCGTGGATCACAGAGGCAGTCACAATTTTAAGTGGCTTAAAGAATTGTCCATATTCAACCTGGTCAGCTGATAGGTTCTATCAGGTCACAGAGGAAGCTGTAAGCACTCCTTTGCAAGAACATCACTGCCAGGACTATGCTTGCTAACCCATGACAACACCACCATGCTACTTGCTACTACTTGTCTCGCCCAGTTAAGACCCTTTTCTTGCTTCTCCAAACTTACATAACTTTGCCTATCACATAAAAGGACATGGGTGAGATAGCATGAGGATAAGTAGAAGAGAAAAGTAATTCCCTAGAATTGCAAGTTTAGAAATTGTGCCATCCTCTACTGCCGAAAATATACCATGGTTACCTCCCAAATTAAGCTCTTAGTAGATTTCCTAGAACAAATTCTCTAAATTTCACAAGAATTCTTTTCCTTCAAGTAACTGTTATTTTTCAAAGATTGAGAGAGTTGCAACTCCTTTTCATCTACTTTAGTCATAGCAGCAAAAAATACTTCATTATACAGAAAGCTGTCTGAAAAAGATGGTGTGCTTTCAGTATATTCACCAAAGAAGTTGTTGGAAATCAACTTTATTCTAGAAATATAACAACACATCCAAAATTCCCCCCTTTTTTTTTTTTTTTTGCTTACACTAAGGAGAAGTCTTTTCTTTGACATCTGGAACTAATGCTCAAATTTCCCAGAATTTAAACTTCCCATATTTACGGGAGATACCAACTATCCACAATGAAGTCATCTACTTATAAGCTAATTAAACTTTGTTTAAGAGAGGAGCAAAACTATGTTTTCCATTAATGTTGATAACTTCTTCTTCTAGTTATAAATGTCAACATCCACTCACTGCTGAAATACCTATTTGAGGTGCATGTTTGCACTGACATTCTGACCAGAGGCTTATTACTTATGAAGAAATACATCTAAAATTTGTTTTCATTGAAAATAGGTACAGATACCCACTGAAATATCTAAATTCAGGAAAAGTTATTTTAAAAGCTAAATTAGCCCAAAAGCCTGTATTTGTACTCTAAGTCTCTCAAGTCACCAGGGATAATCTAAAGAGCCTATTCTGATTTGAGAAATAAACTATCTTCCACCAGCTACACAGCAGATGCAGTTCCTATTTATACTTGCTTCTTGTGTAGCTTACCTTGTTATATTTTTACTATATTTGTCATCAGCGGTAGTTACCCTCAGATACATAATGCTCTCTTCACCTGTGTAAATTCAATGTCAGCTTGAGGTCAAGTAGATGCAAACAAATATGTGTCAGAAGCGTAACTGCACTCTGCAACTACATTGAAAATTTCTCTTGAGTTCTGGGACAGAGTCTGACAAATCATATTTAAAAGAAGATAGCTCCAAGCTCAGAAGTTTGTTCATCAATTTAGTTTCAGTTTTCAAGGTAGACAGGATACTATTCCTGAAATACCTATGAGGAAACTAGACCTGGATAGTTATTTTGAATTAATGTGATTTAGCAATTGCCTCTTCAAAACATCACTTAGAGTATCTGCCCATTCATCTAAAGTCTGTTTAATGCAGAAAACAAAATAAAAAAGTACTTAGACAAATATTTTGAAACTCAGCCTAATTTCAGGCCTGTATTTAGATTCTTAGCCATGTGGGACAAACTTTTAGAAAACCTGATCATTCTGTTTCTCAGGAAAATCAACATGATTTCGAGATAACGGTCTGTCTAAAATATTTTGGCCAATTTTCAACTGTCTTCAGTATTCCATATTTGTCAGTTTTGTACTTTCAATTGCTATTAAAGATAAGATTTTATGAGAGGGATGAAAATTCTATTTTATTTAGTGCTTTTTTCCCCCACATTAACTCTGCAAAATAGTACTCTTAAAATTGTTGTTGTAGTTATTGTCGTCATCAAGTTAGGAGTTTCTTTTGTATTTTTATGTTGCTCTTTTTATTGTCTGTGAACATGTATTAGGAGATTAAACAAAATAAATAAAACACTATATCATATCTTGTCTCTTCTTATCAAGCAACCATTTTCTAAAGAGACAGTATTTCATCACAGAAGCCCAGCATTTTATTTGGAAAATACAACCTCCTGCCAACTGCAATTTCTTCTGGGAGTGAAGTATCTAATTTCCCTTGGCAGATTTCTAAGAAAATATTTCAAAAGAGTGTTTGCTGATCTTGCAGCATAACTATTTTATTTATATTTATGACTCTTAACAGAGTACAAACTCTTATCTCTCATCAATGATTATTATACCTGTTTCCTCTATCACACCTTTATTTGTCCATTTGCTGGGGTTTTTTAAGGTGTCTATTTTTTTCACCCATAAGAAAACAGTCCTGAGATACCTTAACTATTCTAAATGCTATGATCACCCAAAAAATACTGAAATTCAAGCAGAAGAATCACTTCCATTACAAGAAAAATAGTTTGGTTTATTTCTTACTCAAGTTCACTGTCCTACAGTGAAAGCCGTCTATTAGAAAAAAAAGACCCCAAGCTAATAGTTTTCCTATGAATTCACAGGCTGAAATAAGTGATAAATTGAAGACCTGAATTTTATCTGTCTTGCTATATGCCAATCTGAAAATTGCCCTCTCTTGTTTGTTTCTTTTCTTCTGTTATCTGATGATACCTACTCAGTTTTTCTGGCCTTTCGACATACTCCATAGAAAGATTCAATAACATTTCACTCACGTAACAAAAGACTAGAATGAACATTAGCACTGTGCGCTATATACTCTAGAAAAATTTCAATTGCTTTAGATTTTAATTTTCTGTTGATTAGGATATGATACTTATCCTTTTTTTTTCATTTTAAAAGAAAAGAAGCACAGTTATTTGATATAATTATATAATACTCAAGACTTGATTTTTTAACAATACTTCAAACTCAAGATTAATATTAGACTCTACAGATAAATGAGGAATTGTAGGATTGACTCAAGTTTTACATTTTAAACGCTAAAATTGAAATGATCCCTCTGAAGGATTTGATTTTCATCTTCCTGACTCTAAGCATCATTACAAGTGGCTGCTATAACAATAAAAACTCTTAGGGGTTTTTTGTCTTTGTATTTCCTTTAGTCAACTTCATACTAAAACTTTTCAAGATGGTTAAAAAAAACTTAAAATAAATTGCTCTGTGAGTGAGAAAGTACATGAATAAGTAGTAATATGCAAGATATGCAAGTAGTAATATGCAAAGAACTGGTGCCATTACTTAGGAGTAAACTGAAAAAATTTTCTAATTGCTTCCAAAATAATCTACATATCTAGGGGTAAGACAGTGCTTTATGTACCAATGTATGCATACATTTATCCAAAAACAAGCCAATTTAACATGCTGGAAACATTTTACAGAATTGTTTCAGCATCTAAGAAACAAGACTCCCCGCTCAATGAATTAGTAAACAGGTTTTCAGAAAATAGAATTGAAAATCTCACTAACCAAAAGGATTGGGTACTTAATTTTTCAAGGTTAATAAGTGTAATACCTACAACCCGAAGAATGTGAAGAAATGGTATTGTGGCTCCTCTTAGGCTTTTCAGCAAAAACTGTTCGTGGTCACAAGTAGAGTATTAGAGAGGTGCACCAGAAGAATCAGGAGCAGTGCTTCTCACAGTAAAAGTAACAGCAGGCAGGCAAATAGTGACACATAAATTTGTTCTTTCAATAGAGAAAATTAAAATACTATTCCAGTCACAGATTTCTTTCCTGAGTGTAACATCTTACCAGATCCAAGTTACATATTTTTGAATATATCCAGAGAAATCTCAGACTGAAATATATTTACCTAGTTTTATCATATGTTTATTAGTTCAGTGAATTAAATATGGAAACATTAAATACAGTATCTGGTAGCTCACTTGCCTAATCAGGGAAGTTTCTAATTACATAACTAGCAAAAAAACTTTGCTTTGCAGGAACATATTTGACCAGTTCTGTGGCATCTTTAAGACTTAAATATATGACAGTGAATTAAAGAACAAAATAACAGAATCTTTTGCATTTGTATTTCATCACATCAGTGTTTCAGTGAGGCAGTGATTCCATAATGTCAACTTATAATTTTAGTCCTTAAACTTTAATTACTTTAGAAAAATTTCAAAATATAATATAAAACTTTCAAATATGGAAGTTGATAAATTTTAGTGAACCACTATCGCAGATTCATCACCACGGTTTAAAAGATTTCCTCTATTAAGACACAAAAGCATAAGCAAGTAAGAAATTTAACTCCATTGAGATTAAAGATTTGTTAAAATATTGTCACATGAAGAAACAACTGTTAACAACTTGTAGCTGATAGCTGATAACTGTTAACAACTGATAATTTTAAATGATAGAAACTTTGGATTACTACTTTTGTTCATCAAAAGTAGTATACCAAAATGCTGGGGAAAAAAAAAATTGCCCTTTTTCTGCCATGCAATAAAAAAAAAAAAATCAAAGAAAAAGTAATTTTTTTCAAGTATTTGCAGGATGCTTGCATGTATATCTTATTTTTTTATTATTTATTGAATTTTACATGTAGCCTAAGTTAAATAATTCCAGAGTAAATTTATATGAAAACATGGTCTAGAAAATGCAAGAGATGTAGAGGACCTTGCAAACTGGTTATTATACAAAGGGAAAGAATTAAAAAAAAAAGCAGAACATGGGAGCCGATGGCCAGCATAAAATTCTGAAGAGGACTTTTGGTTTTCACTTTTTTTTACAAGCCAATCTGCCTGAGAATGTCTAATCCACAGGCTGCCAAAAAATGGACTGTTGTGGTTTTTAACCCAGATAGAAATTAACTACCACTCTGCCACTTGCTCAGTCTCCCCGTCTTCCTCCTCACCATGGTGTAATGGGGAGGAGAATCTGAGTAAAACTTGTGTATTGAGATAAGACCAGTTTAATAGTGAAAAATAAAACACAATACAGTAATAATGGTAAATGATAATGACAATAAAAAGGGAAAAACAAGTGATGCACATTGCAATTGTTCACCACCCCCTTCCCAGTGCCAGACCCCCTTTCCCAAACCCAGATTGGCCACCGTTCCCGGCAACTCCCCCCAGTCTACCGGGCATGATATTCTGTGGTGTGGAATATCCCTTTGGTCAGCTTGGGTCACCTGTCCCACCTGTGCTCCCTCTCAGTTTCTTTTGAATACCTCCTCACAGACCTCATGAGACAAGAAAAATAAAAGCCCTTGACTTAGGATAGGCAGGAATTCACAAAAAAAGCCTTCTCAAACCCTTTAACCTGACAAACCTTCCCAGAAGTTTATACAATACTTTATAAGGTGTCATTAACTAGGTAACCATTAATTAGACAAAAACCTTAGACTTGAATCCATATAATTAGCTACTTAATTATTTTAAAGGTTTGGAAGCTGAAACTTTTTACTACAATGAATATAAGTGCTAGCAGTCATAATTACAATACAATTTGTCAAATCTCAAGTCTCAAGTGTTGGAACTTAGACGACTATTTTGATTTCCCTTCATTGTATGGTTCTGCATAGATGAAAGATTGAGAAAAGATAAAGTTCACAAGCAAATTTCTACAGGGTCCAAGAGTCAGGGTAATGATTGTCATCTAGTAGTGGATGTTACAAATGCATTCAGACATTAGGAAAGAAAATACAGATTCACAGAATATTCTTAGGTGGAAGGGACCCACAAGGATCATAAAGTCCAGCTCAAGTAAATGGCCCATATGGGGATTGATCCCACAAACCTTGGTGACATTAGCACTATGCTCTAACCAGCTGAGTTTATGTCAGGGAATACTTCTTTCCTTGAAAGGTAATCTGCCAGTACTTACAGGATTCTTGCTGAAGCAAGTGTATGCAAGGAACTGGCTCGTGATTCATCTTTGCAGACTCTTTGTAGAACCACTCGTGGTCGTAAGACTCCTTCCAATTCAGTGTTAATTTATTTATATATATATTTAACCAGAAACATGTGTTCAATTTTCCTCAAAGGCTACAATAAAAGTTTCCCAAAAACACTAACACGGACTACCTGCTTCTATAGCTTCAATTGCATAACAGTGTATTATTTGCAAATCTAAGTAGAAATAGCTTTAGACCTTTAGCAGTTTAATAAGTCACAACTAATTGGTCAGTTCTATTCAGTCGGCCATGAAAAGAGCCAAAAATCATATAATGGGTTTACAAAGGAAAGAATCAATCCCACATCAAGACTGGGAGACCATGTGGTAAAAAATTATAGTCCCATTAAGAAGCAGGAACAAGCTCCTCCTTCCAAGGACTTGGAATCAAACCAGTTAAAGCCTGAAATTAGGAGAAGAAAAGAAAAAAACCCAAAACAACAAACCCACAACTGCCAAAAATAAATCCATACAAAATCTACAGATAGAAAGCTAATCCCTTGAAAGTCAGGACACAGTGCAAAAAAGCCCTTAGAATAAAAGGCAGGATAAGCAACAATAGGAGGCCAACAAAGAAAGACCTGAATTAGAGCAGGTACAGAAGAACTACTCTAGTACATTAGTGGGACTATGATCCAGACTACCAACTCTGTGTGAAAGAGATAATAATAAAAAAATATTGTAGTTCCCTTTGGACCTGGTTTTTCGTTCATGATTGTCACCACAGAACTGTGAACAAACCTACAGTCAAACAGAAGGAATGAAGAACTGAAAAGACAGAACTCTCACTCTTTGAATGTGAATTGACTTTTGGGGATTGCCATGAAAAATTGGAGACAGTCTTGAAGCACAACAGTGTGAAGATAATGAATCAGGCAGGAGATTCACTCATTCATTCAAAATTTGTCAATATCCAGGCTGATGGATTAACCCACATATAATAACCCTGGGTTAGTGTGATATCCACAGCATCATAGAATAGTTCAGGTTGAAAGGGACCTTGAAGACCATCTAGCTCCAAATGCCCCTCCATGTGCAGGGACAACCTGCCACTAGACTGGGTTACTCAGAGCCCCATCCAGACTGGTCTTGAGCATCTCCAGGAGGAGTTCTCTGGGCAACTTGCTCCAATGTTTTACCACCCTTTACAATAAAGAATTCCTTGCTAATATCTAATCTAAATTTAACCTCCTTCAGTGTAAAGTCATTCCCCACTGTTCTCCTACTACATGCCCTTGTGAAAAGTCCCTTTCCAGCCTTCTTACAGGCCACCTTTAGGTATTGTAAGGATAATATTATAGTCCCCAAGCCTTGTCTTCTCCAGGCTGGACAATCCAACTCTCTCAGCCTGTCTTCGTAAGAGACGTGCTCCAGCCCTCTGATCTACTTAGTGGCTCTTTGGATTAATTTCAATATGTCAGCATCTTTCTTGTGTTGGGGGTACCAGAGCTGGATGCAGTACTCCAGCGGGAGTCTCACAGGACCAGAGTAGAGGGGTAGAATCACCTCCTTTGACTCGCTGGTCATGCCTCTTTTGATGCAGTCCAGGATCTGGTTGGCGTTCTGGGCTGCAAGTGCACATTTTCAAGCCATGTTGAGCTTTTCATCCACAAATATCCCCAAGTCTGTCTCCCCAGGGCTAGCCTTGATCCATTTTCCACCAAGCCTGTACTTTTTTGGCATTCTCACAACCTAGGTGGAGGACATTACAATTGGACTTCATGAAGTTTACACAGGCCCATCTCTCAAGGCTGTCCATATCTCTCTGGATGGCACCCCTTCTCTGCAGAATGTCAACTGCACCACTCAGCTTGGTATCACCAGCAAACTCAGTGCCACTGTCCATATTGGTGACAGGGATGTTAAACACTGACCCCTGAGGAATGTCACTCGTCACCGCTTTCCACGTTGAGCTAATGAACACTATTCTTTGCCTCGAGCCATCCAGCCAATGATTTATCCACTGAGTGGTATATTCATCAGATCCATGTTTCTCCAGTTTAGAGAGAAGGATGTCATGCAGGACAGTGTCAAATGCTTTCCACAGATCTGTTGCACTTCCCTCATCCACCACTGCTGTAGCCCCATCATAGAAGTCAGCCAAAATTGTCAGGCATGATTTGCCTTTAGTGAAGAATGTTGACTGTCACCAATAACCTCTTTATTTTCCATATGCCTTAACATAGTTTCCAAGAGGAGTTGCTCCATGATTTTGCCAGACTGACCAGCCTGCAGTGACATAAAGAAATTTGTCATAATATGTAATGTAAATATAAGATCTTTCAGTTTAAAGCCAAAACCCCTCATCCTACCACAATACTCCCTGATAAAAAAGTCCCTCCCCACCTCTCCTGTAGACTACCTTTAAGCACTGGAAACCACCACAAGGTCTCCTGGAAGCCTTCTCTTCTCTAAGCTAAGCAGCGCCAACTCTCTCAGCCTGTCCTCAAAGAAGCGATGCTCCATACCTGATCACCTTCATGGCCTCCTCTGGACACACTCAAATGGGTCCATGTCTTCCTTATGCTGGGGGCTCCAGAATTAAAGACAGTACTCAGTAGTTAATGGCATAACAATTAGAGACTGTCTTTAATGTTCTGGGCATGCTAACACACAGTCAGTCACTTGCTGATGAATCAACATTTAAAGCCTTTTAATATACTTCTTTCCAAATTAAGTTTTCTCATAATTTAAGCATGGCTTCCCTTTTCTTTCTGAAACATTGGATTTAGCCATGTTAGAGCAAGGTTGTATAAGTCTCATTTCCCAGGAGATGAAGGTCATGGTGTTAAACATACCTGGCTTTATTTATCCCTAAAGAACCCCACAACATCTAATGATAATTGTGTTCTGTTTGTACTCTGTTTTGTGTGGGCAAAGTATATCACCTGTGTGTAAATCATAGAATCATAGAATATCTTGAGTTGGAAGGGACCCACAAAGATAATCAAAGTCGAACTCCTGGGCCTGTACAAGAGAACCTCAATAATCACACCGTGTGCCATGTGTGTGTAAGTTCATGGCCTAGAAATCTAGATATGCAGCAGCAAATTTAAAAACTCATATCCACTCAAGTGAAAGCCAGGATATAAAATACGACAAAACTTATGCCTTTGCTTTCTTTACTCACACAGAGGTCACATTTTTTTCAAATTCTTTGTAAATTCTTGTACTTGACAGGAAGGAAAAAATTAAATGCATGTTTTATTATCAGCTTGTATAAATGAGCAGTATTATGTAAACTTCATGGAAAGACTCTGTCATATGCCAGTTGAAGAGGTGTTCTGTTTACAGTAATTTCAAGCACTTTTCAGGCTGTCAAAAAGCAGTGGTTATTACAGGCCTGATGTCTTGTCTTCTTGCATCATATCACTGAACTGCAGAAGTGAAAAGCACATGCTATTCAGCTTGTTCCAGCACTGCTGATTCTCTTTGGCACCCCACAACTCAGAGTTCAAAAGTCAGGAGAAAACTGCTGCTATGAAAGCTTTATGTTTAGAAATAGGAGTCAAAAAATACCCTCCTCTCTCACCAATCCAAAGCTGATAATAGCAACACTTGCAGCAGAGAATCAGTGTGACCATGGTATTTAAGTGGCAAATTTGCTGAGAGCAGGAACTGATGTAAGAAATTGAATATGAGTTAATATTTTCAAAGGCCTGAACATGAAGCTAAACCCCACCCTCCACCACACACATACACCTCCCATGCATTAGTGAACAACAATATTTTTCCTACTGCCATACTTTGCCCCTGGGGAAAAAAAAATGGAAATGAAGAAATTAAGAATTTGGCCTAGAGTGTGAATTTCAGAGAGATATCCAAACCTCTCTTTTCAGTGTCCCAGTTCTCTGTGTAGAAGGAAGGAGAGACATTCAAGAAACTCAGAAATCTATGAAAAAAAAAAAATCTATAGATTAATGTGGCAGTTTCAAGAAGGACTGCAGACATGCAGTTCCTGCTCCCAAAATTCAGTGGTGTTTCCCTTAACGATGAATCTTATTAAAATAATAATAATAATAACACACAAATATATGAACATAGGAGCTAAAATCTGTCTGCCTGTTAAGGTCTGACTGTCCAAGCTGACAGGTTGCAAAATCACCATGTTGCTTCCCTCTTTTTCTGTATGCCAAGTTCATTACAGTCCCTTACCAATTCTATCACCCATTTGAGCAGAAAGGTGTCATGTCCCTTCTATCTCATGAATCTTGCAAGTTAAGAAAGAAATTAACATCAAAAAACATTGACGTGTAATATTATTGTGTGGCTTTTCCTTGAAAAGCTTTTTTTTTTCAACCACAATAATTTTATTTAATTGCTCCTATATTTTATACCTAATAGTGAATCAGAGGCAAGACTACAAGTACAGGGAGAACTTCCAGTTCAAAAGCAGTAGTCAATTTCTTTTCCTAGGTCATGTGACTGCTAAGCAGTTTTGAAATTTTGGACTGAAGCAGTCTGAAACAATGCCATGAACATCTGCATATGTAGTTGGCCAACACACAAGGTACAACCACATTGCTGGAGCGCTGAGTTCAACAAATTAATGACTTAAAGGTCTTATTTGCTGTAGCATCTTATGGTTTCAGGGCAAATTCATGGAACAAATTTTCTGGCAAGAAAGTTCACACCACTTGTCAGTCCTAGGTTCACTGTGCATGCAAGGAAAGCTATCTTCCTAAAGAATTTTACATACACTGTGCATACAAGTGTATATCCACGCATTTGTAGAATGGTATTACTGTCTTTTTTTACTCTAAGTATTGACTGAGAGCAATGGAATTAGATATAAAATGGGTACCTTGGCAGGCACATAAGGAGAAGTGAGCCTTTGAGATACATGGAAGAACTGCTATTGCATTGCTGAATTTGTGGACTGTGAGGTTAATGAAAGTCCAAATTAATAATTGTGCAGAAGATAGAAGACATCAAAAGATTAGAATATATCCCTTACTTCATCTTATCAACATTCCAGCTAAAGGATGGAGATACAAAAATGTCTTTGCTGATTTCAATCACTATAGAATGGATTCCTGGATTTAATTTTTAAAATCTTGGTTCCATTTAAAATTGATTTTAAATTTTGGCTTTCTTGGGTATCTTCATCATAAACAATGAAAATTTATTTATTAAGACATAATACTCTTTCTGCAAGAGAGAATAAATTTAATATGGTTCTTTTGCTTTTGAGATTCTCTCCCCATCAAATAGGCATACAACTTTTACTTTTATAAAGCATTTGAGTACCCAGGAAATCTATGTTTGAACTCCATTCAAGACAAACAACACAGTCTAAGGTAATATCAAAGTTAGAAGAGAGAGAAATATTTCTAACTCAGAAATAGGGTAGGTATTGGCATGTAGGGTATGCCCAGCCACTGCCCTGGAGGGATGTCTGCTGAGATAAGGAGATTGCTAAAT
Organism: Corvus kubaryi; assembly: GCF_017639235.1. Taxonomy (NCBI): domain Eukaryota; kingdom Metazoa; phylum Chordata; class Aves; order Passeriformes; family Corvidae; genus Corvus; species Corvus kubaryi. The sequence continues at coordinate 8,651,971 of NW_024581127.1, read as the reverse complement.
CTCCCAGCAGGACCCCCCTGGGAAGGCAGCTACTTTCAGTTACAGCAAGAAGAAGACAGACCTAGAATCCTCTGGGTGACCCTATGCAGATCCTCTGTAACCCATTGGCCTTTACCCTCTGACACCCTCCCCCTGTATCCCTATAAAAGCTAGCCCTCTGCCCCTGCGAGAGGGAGGGCTCATCCCTGGCTTCCCCTTCACCGGAGTACGGACCAGGAGTACAGACCAACAATAAAGCTACTTCGTGCAGAACAAGCTACACGGGCCTCTCATCTCTCTGCCTGGTCTGGCCTGGAGGCTGCCCTGCAGAGCTGAGCTGGAATCACGAGCTGACAATCACTAAAGAGCTGACAGCTTCTGCACGGGCCCTCCTAGCTGGCAGCTGAGGGAAGACACCGGGACTCAGGAAGGCGATTCCTTTCGGGACCATCTCTCCGGACCGGTCACCTCTTCCTCGGTCAGAGCTACTGACCCCTCACTAGCTGCCATAGATAAAGACTATTATAGCTTGAATGACCTTTTAGTAGATTTTAGTTTCTTTTTCAAGCTTCAAAATATTGTGCTGCATAGTTTGATATCCTGATTTTCCTTTTTTAATTTTTTTTTTGAAACTACATAAAAAACATCAAAAGGCACAGCTTTTTATACTGTGGTGCCCAAAAAATGCCCCTAGGACTCGAACTGAGGTCTCCCCAGTGCAGAGCAGAGCAAAGCAAGACAATCCCCTCCCTTACCTGGCTGGTGATGCTGTGCCTGATGCCCCCCAGGCCATGGTTGGCCCTTCTGGCTGCCAGGGCACTGCTGACTCATATTCAACTTGCCATCGACCAGGACCCCCAGGTCCCTTCCCGTGGTGCTGCTCTTCACCCTCTTATTCCTAGACTATACACGCAACCAGGGTTGCCCTGTTCCAGGTGCAGAATCTGATATTTGCCCATGTTGAACTCCATATGATTGATGATTGCCCCCAAAAGACAAAAAACCAATTGGTTATTCTCCCAAAAGACATAGCTTTCAGATATTCTTTTTTGATTTTCAGATAGGGAAAATTATCTGGGCCATGGGAAGGAAAGTTTACTATAATTTCTTCATTTGTAGGAGTATTGTGAACTAGGACTGCAGACTGGGCATCAGAGGCTATTCACAAGCTGTCATAAAATATGATATTTTTTATTGTTCTAAGAAGACTCTGAGGTAAATTCCTCATTTTATTTTTTCCTTTTTCATTTGGTAAACTTCAACAGTCATGGAAATGAAGAATTTGTCTTCCTTGGGCAAGAAACAAATTAATGCAGACTGATAGGTCCTTAGCAGTAAGCCCTTCTTTCAACATCTCATCAGTGCTCTGATAGGCATATGTTACCTCTTGTTTCCCCCTCCATGGTTTTTCATAAATCTTTGCCAATTCTGTAAGAAATTGCTGGCAGCTTAGGAAATTTCAATGTAAGGTTTGAGATTTTTTTGTTGATTTCATGGAATTCTTAGATTATTTAATTGTACATTAGCCAATAGCCAACAAACATGAAGAGGTCTCTGTCTTGGGGTGACTTTATGATGCTATATCTGCTATTGCCTACTCTATGCCAGACATTAATCCTGTGCCTTTCTGTGCCTTTAAACTGGGTCCAGGCGACGGGGGAGAGAAGATAAGCGAATTCTTCAGAGTGGTTTTGTGTTCAAGGACACATACACTCCCCTGCGCTCTCACAGCTGCAGAGCTGAGGAAACAGCTTCCTGCTTTCAGCCAGCTTTGGGCTCTGTTTTCTCAGGAGAGAGACAGAGAGTTAAAATTCTTTGCTTTTTAGCTAGCCTGCCAGCAGAGGCAAGAAAGTTTTTTCCCTGGGACTTTGGCTTCTTCTTCTTTTCTTCTGCACTTTTCAGCAACACCAGAACATCACCAGGAGGCCCCACACTGCGGCCTAGAGGGGGCCATGCCAAACCTCAGCCCTAGAGAGGGCAGAGCCACACCTACAAAGAACTCTGAATCTACCCAGGTCTTCTCCACAGCAAGAGATATTATTTGACATTATTCATTCTTTTTTTTGGTGCCTGTGTGCACCCTGCTTGTTAAATAAATAGATTTTTCACTTTCCTCCGAGAAATTTCTTTCTGAACCTGGTGGGGGAGGGGCTGCTGAAATCTGCCTTCTATTAGAGGATACGTTCATTTCGGGCCTTTCCTCCAAATTTGTCTCAAACAGGGACAGTGTCATTACCAACGAATACTACTGCCAAGTTTCACCAGCCATACTTTGTTCAAAGACTAGGAATAAAAGATATTTATAATTGATGGTTTTTGAAATGAAGTGGAACTGCAAAGTACGACTCTGCTACCTAAATGTTCTATTTAGGCTCTAATTTTCCTGTAAAGATTAATGAGTAACAGCACTGCCCTGCAAGCGGAATCATCTAAGTACTTCCATTTAGGTTTTGGAAGTAGAACACATGTTTCTTAAAAGGAAGGAGAGGTCTAGATATTTCTAATGTTCCTCATCTGAAGTATTACAAATCATGTATTAGGAAGACTACCTTATATTAATGTAAATCACTAAAGTTTGTAATCAAATTTTGTCTTTTTCAAAAAATGATTAAAAAATTATTTTCTGTAGTAATTTACTTTTTGAGTCCCTGTCGTCTGACACTGCAAATAATTTATACTTTTCCACATGTAAATAGGAAAAGCTTCATTAATAATTATGATGGTACTCTACTTGGGTTTACTTTGGTAAGACATTTTATAATGTCTTAAAATGCCCTACTTTATACTGTATTTACCCTGTGGAAATGGGGTGAGCAGTTGTGTCTACACACAGGTACAGAACATCAGAGCCTTTTTTAGTAGACTAAACTGAAACACGATGCTCAACAACTTAGGTTGTGAACTGCAGTAGTTTTCAATTTGCCCCTGCTAAGAGGATATAAATCTCAGGGCTAGCACAATGGATTGCCTGAATAAGGCCTCACTTAATCCAGATGAGTTTATCCCCTTCAACTGGCTGAACTGCAGAAAGGTAAAATCAGCTGTTATTTATGAACAGATTTGCAATATATGTTTGTGTTCTTCAGTGTGCTCAGTTCCATTATCTAATGTTTTTAAGGTAGTAATTTTCTTTAAATGGTTTCACTCAAGAACTTCAATAAATATATACTTGACTTTGGACATGTCTTGATTTAGGAACAACAAAATTAATTCATTTTGAGCAGCTGAGTGCAACTCAGTTTTGGAAAGAGAGAATCAGTTGTCTGCATTGTTGTCTGTATCAGGATGAACACTTTGGCTACAGCATTGCTCAACAATTTAGCTTTTTTTTCAGAGTGACTGTAGTTCTTTGTCCTACATGCATAATTCCAACAGACAACTGTCTGTGCTTTTCAGACTCATGGTACATGTTACTATTAAATTATAACATCATGGGGCAATTAAAGAGAAAACAGTATATTTGCTTTTTAATCTATTTTCCAAGGTTTCCGTTTTTTAATTGAAACTGCAAACAGTATGTGAAAGAGTAGACTAGGAATGCAATAGGAATAAATACACTTATAAAACTTTCTGCACACTTCAGCAACTCTTGAACTTGTCACATTGTCAAATTGAATTATAATGATAAATAAAATCTAAAAAAAAATAGTCTAAGATGTTTTAGAATTATGACCTTTGTCACCTTAGAGTAGGCTTTGTTATTTGTGCTTGGGTTTCTAGGATTGTTTTAAATATCATTTTAATGATCTAATCAATAACACCAGACAGAATTCACACCATATATACAGTGGAGGAAGCATGAAGGAAAGCTGCTACATAATTTAGGCTATTGGGAAGTGTTCTATTCCTCTTTGAAAGGTTTCCAGCTACGTAGGACTATCGGAGATTTCTAGTCTGAATCCCTGCGGCTCTTTGTTATTTTTGTATCCAGCCTACATCTCAACTTGCCTAAATCCCCATCATTTGTTGGTCTTAAAATGGGTATTTTATGTAGGCTAAAGAAATATACCTTATATAGAAATACAGTAATTTTTTACAATCTAACCAAAATAGTCTAATCAAAGAATTCTTTTCAGACCAAATTTAATTACTAGAGAAGAAGAAGGAAATAATAAGACTAAATAAAGAGTCCAGATAATATCACCATTACACTATTATACATGCATTCTGTGCTTTTCCATGGCTCCACTGGGTCCCAGGATTGAAGGCCGCCAACTGAGGGAAAGTTGTGTTGAATCATCAGCATCCTAAGTACTTTAAAGAAGGTTTATGGGTGTTGATGACTAAAATTTCTTCCTCTTCACTCTGGGATATAATTGGGATAATTTTCCTACATTTTCTGCCATGACCTACACTATTCTCTTTATTCATTGCTCTATAATTCTGTGCTCCAAACCCAAATTTGGTATATATGGTATTTGAGATATAATAACAACCTGTTCTTTGTTATTCCTTAAACTATTGTCATGCAAGATTACAGCAATGGTACCTTTGATGGTAGAAAATACTTATATAAAGATTCCTCAAAGCAGTCTAGCAAGGGCTTCAGGACTTCAACATAAGCAGATGGGATAGTTGAGTTTTAAGACATGTAATGGTTCAATTACACAGCTTACAGAAGCTCAGCTCTGGCATATTGTTTGCAACCTCAGAGAGAAACCGTTGGCGGGGGAGTGTGTGTCACAAGATTTATCTGGGGATTAGGAGTTCTATTAGAAAAGACTTCAAATGCTGAATATGCTCTCGCTTTTTCTTTTCAAGGATGAAACAGGACTGGATTGCAGTGTATAAATGTTTAAAAGGCTCACACATGACGACCCTGAGAAAAACCTGTTTTGATTCCAGGGGATTATTAAAGCAAGAAGTCACTGCTCTGAAACTAGTAAGCAATCCTTCAGAACCAGCAGTATAGTGGATTGATATGTATGTGAATGGGAAAAAAAAACTAGAGTGAGGTTCCAGAAAATCTACAGTTATTGATTACTATTATTGTATTGACTTTGCAAGGAATTGTAAAAATTTTAGCTGAAGTTTTAAATTTTATTGCTAACTGATGAACATTGGGGTAAAACCTAGTGAATAGATTATGTTGCTTGTATTTTCCTCAGTGCTCTAAACATCTCTGCCCTTGAAACTTTAGTAGCTGACAAAATACTGAATAAGACTAATTATGGCCTGAGCAGGGTAGCAGACACAAGTATGAGAACTACTATGAGATATCCAAAGTGATGAAAAAAACCCTTCTTCACAACAGTGACAAGAATCTGCACCTCATTGAAGATCAAAGGAAGTGCCTAGATACACTTATGAGCATATGTTGTTGACCTTGAAACAGCTTTTTTTTCAATACTAGAATTAAGGATGTCTGTCTCTTTTGCTTCTATTTATTCAGTAACAAAGTCACACAGTCTGATTATATTTGTGCAAATTAAAAAATAACAAAAATGTTGAGATAATAGTGAATTCCAATTCTGGTTTTTTCTTCTGGAAAATTTGTCCGGATGTTTGCAAAAATTTGATATTTGTTTTAATATTTGTTTAGAATTTTCTGGGCTTGGTGTCTGGGCTGCAGTGAGTGGGCAGAGCTTAGGACAGCATGGGCATGGCCAGGTTGCCATTCTATACCACTGACTTCCTTGGTGGGGGCCATGGTTGCAGGGGAAAAAAAAGGGTGAGTACACACTGCAAGTGTACCGGTTTGTTCCCTCTCTCCCTCTGGGAAGTTGCCAGCTGTGGTAATGCTTGCAGACTCTTGGGATCAATGCTGTGGACTCTGTCCCTCTGCCGCTGTCACCTGTCCCTTCCCGTTCCTCTGAGACACAGCTCTGAAAGTGGCGAACACAGATAAGACGCAGCTCCTTCTCTTTTACATACTTTTGTTATTAATACTGCTGCTGTTACCGTGTGGTTTTTATTCCACTGTTGTTTGCTTTCAGTAAATTGTTATCTCAAGCCATAGTCTCTGCCTGTATCGCTCTCTTGCTGGAAGGGGGTGGGGGTGGGGTGAGACACTGGCTTCTTTGGAGTTTAATCCCCAGTTGGTATTAAACCACCACACTTGGCTATTAGCCCACCTAATCTGCTGAAGTCCTGCACATGTCCACAGCAAATTCTGAGTCAATTTGATGGGGCTGGAAATACTAGATTGCATGAAAGTTTCTGTAGACATCTAAAGTCAGCCCAGGACTCTTGGGAAATGCATTTTACTCTTCATCTGATGGTCAGTAGACTGATGCATGTGTTCTGACTGACCAAGGGCATAACCGCAAAGAAATGTGTATCAAAACTGGCCACTTGAAAAACACATGCTCCAGAAGTGACCTTTACTCTTGAAAGTTTTTAAAGCAGGGTAATTTCACTTAAACCATCAGTGAAAACAGCTACCACAAAAATGAGAGAAACCCAAGCTTCTTCTTTCTCATTTTTTTCTCTTGAAGTAAATCCTAATAATAATAAAATGTAACAAAATACTCCATATTCAATCATTTCTGGGTTTGTTTCCAAAGCTTTGTTGTTCAGAGCACAGTGATGCCATAAAGTCATATAATTTCAACACCATATAGAAATCAACCTTACAAGGGTAAGTCATGACAGACTAATCTGATCACATTCTACAACAAAAAAACATCTTCCGTTGACATGAGGATAGCAGTGGAGGAAATTTACCTGGCTTCAGCAAAGTGTTCAGCACTGTCTTTCACAGCTTTCTTCTCATCAAATTTGCCAGATACACACTAGACAAGTGGTCTGTGAAATGGGAATTGGCAAACAGGCTGTACTCAAAGGTTAGTGATCAAAGATTTTTACTCAAACTAGTTGCCTGTCACAAGTTGGGTCCCCCAGTGTTACTGGGTCCCACACTGTTCACCGTCTTCATAAATTACCTGGAGTATGGGATTGAAAGGCTGGAGGAATGGACAGAGTAAAAGTTTTTAAATTCAGAAAAGACAAGTATAGTGTCCTGCACCTGGGGAGGAATAACTGCTTGTACTAGTACAGGCTGGGGGTTGACCTTCTGGGAAACAGCCCTGCGGAGGAAGACCTAGGAGTCCTGGTGAACAACAAGTTATCCATGAGCTGGCACTGTGTCCTTATGGCCAAGAAGGCCAGTGATATCCTGGGGTGCATTAGGAAGAACACTGCCAGCCGGTCATCCTGCCCCTCTACTCAGCCCTGGTGAAGCCTCACCTGGAGTTCTGTGCTCTTCAGTAGAAGAAAGAAATAAAGCTCCCTGAGTGAGTCCAGTGGAGGGCAACAAAGATGATGAGGCAACTGGAGCACCTTATTTATGAGGAAAGGCTGAGGGAACTGACCCTATGTAGCCTGGAGAAGACTTAGAAGGGACTTCATCAATGTCTGTAAGTATCTGAATGGGAGGTATCAAAAGGGTGGAGCCAGGGTCTTTTCAATGGATCTGAGCATCAAATGAGAAGCAACAGACAGAAACTTATGCACAGGAAGTTCCACCTGAATATGAGAAATAATTGCACTGTGCTGGTGACTGAGCCCTTGAATCGGTTGCCCAGAGAGGTTATGTAGTCTTCTTCTTCAGAGATATTAAACAAACATCTAGACACACTGCTGAGTAACATGATATAGGGACCCTGCCTGAATAGGGGGGCTGGAGTAGATGACCTCTACTGATCCCTTCCAGCCTTACTTATTCTGTGATTGGGTGATTCTTGGTGAAAGTATCCTCACCAGGTTTGCTGACGACACCAAAGTCGCCATCTGGTGACGAGAACATGTCAGAAAGGGAGAACCGTATTACAGAGACACCTGGGTAGACTGGAAGAGTAGGCAGCCAGTATTGGTTAGGATCTGTGTGGCTGGGGAACAGCTGTGGCAAAAGTGACCTGTGAGGCCTGGTAGACTACAACAAGCTGAACATAATTCAGCAACGCACCACTGCAGACACAAAGGCAAATTGGATCTTGGCTTACGTGCACAGGGACATTACTAGCAGAGAGAGAGACATGAATGCCCCACTCTACCCAGGGCTGGTCAGGCAGCACTTAGCACTGCGTCCAGTTTTGATCTCCACAATTCAAAAAATGCAGCATCTTCTTTTCATGTTCTAAGTGTTTCTTACAAAAATTGTTTTCAGAAGGACCATAGTACTCACTTTTGAGGGGAGCATCTGCCATAGCCAATGGACAATAAAACATCAAGTTCAGCTGGTACAAAAACCCTTTCAAATCCTGGCAGTTTACAAGAACAATGTGCAATTCCTTTTGGCAAAACAAATGCTTCTACACCTTCATCTCTTGCTTTAATTAAAATACAACTTGATAGACCATGCCCTCTTAAGGTTTCTTTCTAGGAAAATAATTCCTTTCTAGTCTCAAATTGCAGCAGCTGCTTACAGTGCAGAGCTTCATGTTTTCCCTCACAAAGAACTTAGTTTTTCTATTCTGTATGTTACCTTAAAACAATTCCAGATTTCTATCATAAATAATCCTTTTATATGCAGACAAGAAAGACTATCAAGAAAGTTGGGGTACTTTTCCTGTCCTGAGATGATTTAATTTATTGTCTGTATGGCACAACTCCAGTAAAAGTCATGAACCATCTTTGTTTTCTGCTGAATTAAGAAGGTCTCAAACAGTATTGTAACATTTGCCTATTGCATTTCCAATGAACTTACATTTCAGAGGTGTTAAACGTGAAAGCTCCACTGTTCTTGGTACTGATGCTCTACATTCAACAAACTAAAAACGTTCTTATTTAATCTTAATAAGGTGTTCCTTGTGGAAATCTTAAATTTATTATACATGATTAATTTTAGGAATTATTTAGTGCACAAACTTTCGGAGTGTGCAAATATTAATTTTTAATGTGATTTTAAAAATAACTTTAAAATGTATTTTGTAAACACACATAACAAAGCTCTCACCGGCATTCAGAAAAATCAATACAGTAAATACTGTGACAATGTAGATGCATGTAACATGTAAAGGTTTAATTAGTTTTTAAATTTAATTATTAAGCCTTTAATTCATCAGTCAGTATGCTGTGTGAATATGTTTTATATGTTCAGCAAATTCAGATGATAAACATTTCCCTATGAGTCAAATCCTGCAATTCAGTTCTCTAGAAGACAACCAAAGAAAACAGGAGAATAATGATTAGGTAGATCCATGATGTCACAGGGTCACATTTGACATATGAGTTACTACAGTGGGATAATTTATTTTTTCAAATCCAGAATTTAAGAGCTGACTTCTCTTTAGAAATATTCACAAAATGAACAAACATTCAACTGTTTATAAAATCCCAAACTTCTACAACAACCAAGGGATCTCCGGCAAGAGAGGCCTCGTAGTTTTGCTCCTGACATGGGAAAACAAGTAACAAAGTAGGATAATGTGACATCGTCGTTTGGAATCTTCCACTCTTGCATGTCTTACAACCAAAATGAAGAAAGCACAGTTACCTAGTGGCCTGCCTGTTTCAGTTTCATACTGCTGTTTGTTTTTAAAAAAGCATCTCTCTGCTGAAATTTTAAAATTATTTACCTTCTTAAAGGCCCTATTCAATCCTAGATTCCTGAAATTTAGAGCAATATTGCATAATTGTTCTGAAGAATCAATACTGTGAAAAATTCCATCAATTTAATGCTAAAGCACTTGTACTTGCCTATCTTCATCTAATAAGTGATTTTTTGTGATTGAAAAATGGTAAGATTTTTGCTATTTTATATTCTAGAGTGTTCTTTATCAACTTCTGCATAGTACCTTGTACACTTTTTAGGCTTAGTTTTAGCAATACATTGTAATTTACAGAAGAATTTGAAAACCTGCTCTTTTCCTTCAAATTCTGTTTACTAAATTTTGAAATTGTATGGGGAATACCTTAAGTTCTCCAATGTTAGACTTCTTTTGCAGTGTGTGAAGCTGATTATACAGTTTTCTTACCTACCTGAACTCCTTTTGATGCTTGCAGTCTTCATTAACTATTTGTTCAAAGTTCTAAATCATCAGAACATTCAAGAAGTTGTTAACTGCCAAGAAATTTATATATAACTAGAGGCTTTAAGCAGTGATTTTCTGTCATGTGTTTGGTATATCCTTTCCATTTATGTACCACTCCCTGATCTGATGGTAGGACGTGAGCAGTGCAGCTTCCCACTGATATCAAAAACATCTTCATATGATATTTTTCAAAATAATATTAAGATTTTTATCCCTTGATCTCTTTTACTATGACTGCCAAAGGAAAATAAAACATATCCCTATAATTTACCAAAAGACTAAGAAAGTCCCAGTAAATGCACTCGTCTCAGCTACCATTGTCACCACTTCCTATCTCTTTCAAAATGGTAAAGAGGTTAGTTAGGCAATATGTTCCTTTTGTACATTCATTTGGGAAATCTTCTGTTATCTCATTACTGCACAGGTGTTCTTTTTATGCTATTGCTCAATATATTCTATGAGTTTGCTTACTCTAGAGAAAAAAATGCCCTAGTTAAAAAAATTGGTGGATGTTAACATGTTCTAAAAATGAAAAATATAAGCTCTAGTAAAGAAATTACTTTCTGTAAAACCCTCACTCAATTTTTTCCCTGGCTTGCAATGATATGATCCTATTTTTTTTTTTTTTTCTGCCCTCTAAGAAGACAGCAGGAGGACTAGTAAAATGGTAAGAGAAAATTAATGCCACTGATGTCAAGTGGCCCACACTGGACAAAAAGCTACTTTTAGACATTCATATCTGGTTTTCAATTTCTGTATTTTACTCCTTAGTGTATAAAATAAAGAGGACGATTCGTGAGTAAAATTCTGAATCTGCTTCCACTCCTTTAAAGCCTATGTTATTCTACTGATCTAAATGTACAGGCTTGAGTTTCAGTTTAGAGTTATTGAGAACGAAAGTGGGATGGAAAGCAGAATCTGCATTGTGAAAAAGTCCACAACTTCCCCTGAAAAGACTCACTCTTTATAGAAATTTTTATCCCAATGAGTTTCACCATCTACAGTTTGACTCTCCATCCATGCTAGATTTCACATTTGCAATAATGGTAGTCTAAGTGAATTCCTGACCTTTATTTCAAGCAAAATAGGTTCTGTTAAATATTAATGCTTGAGATACCCTTGATTCTTTTCGTTTGATTAGGGGGTCAATTCCAGCACATGCTCTTTTCTGCATAATATTCTCATGTTGGCTTAAATGCAGTTGTTTGTGGTTTTGTTTGCTTTGTTCTGTTTGTGCTGATTCTATAACCATTTTGCACCACTGTAAAGACTCAAGCAGTGGGCCCAAAGAGGCTTGTTTTTACCACTCTTTTCATACTTTCCGAGAAATCTAGTGTTTGCTGTGCTTTCTTAAGAATTTATATCATTCTGAGCTCTACTGTATGTTCATAAAACACCTTTATTTAAGAGCACTCTGCTTTACAAACTTTCTAGTTCTCATATAGCCAAATGGCTATTCAAGATGGGCTCTTTGGAGCTGGTGGAAAGACTCCAGTGCCATAGAATGGAAAGTGCATTAGTTCTGGGATCAGCTGTGCCTTTTCTATAGTGGTGAAGGAATAAATAGTTCAGCAGTAAGGGAATCCTATGTCTGGTTGAAAAGACAAGCAACTAAATTGAACTCTGCTGCTGTTCCCTAAAGAGCATCTCTCCCTCATCTGATCCTGAAACACCACTGTCAATGGTGAGGTGCCTTTGCACAAGAAACATGTGGTTTCAAAGCCAGGAATGAAAGTTATATTTAGGAAGTATTTGCTTTAGAAAGATCAGACTTCAAGTTGTAACTTCTACTCCCAATGACTTAGTTCTGAAAAAATTCATTTTCTTTATAGTTTCCACTACTTTCTCTCATTGTCTTTCATCTTGACATTTCATACTCCCAGGGCCCTCATTGAGGTACAAATGTTTATTTCCTATAGTACAACTGCTGCCAGCATGAGTAAAAGCAGTTGCGTGGATATTAAGGATATATCTTTAGGAAGAAGTATTTATTTCCCAAATAAATTTTTGGTTTGTAGCTTTAGTTATTCAAACTGCTCCTTTTGTGGATTTGCTGATGTGTGGTGACAATTCTTACTGTTAAGTGTAGCAAAGCAAATATATCTGGACTCCAGGGAGTGCCAGGGAGCTCATTTTTATTGACTAGAGTAACAAGATGTGTACTATTATCTTCTGGCTGCACCTTCTAAATTGATGTCATACATACCAATTCATTCCCTATCTTGAACTGCCCCTGCATGTTAAGAGGTCTGAATCATATTTATTTTATAGATTTCATAGTGACCACTCATTTTGAAAATGAACATTCCATTTCTCTCTGAAATAGCATTATATTTAAAATTCTCTATTTGTAAGTGTACTTTCAATATCCTTAAATGAATTGCATACATACATAAAACACACAACCTTTAAATCAGGTTTGTGTCATAGTAACTGTGGAATAGTGTGCACTTTAATATTTATTATATACTGTTATTTATAGACATGTTTCTCTGACATTGCGAAGAATTTATATTTCTACCCACTACCTTAGTGCAAGAGGGGAGAATAGAGAAAGTAATCCATTTTCAGAAGAGAGCATGAAATACTGACTTTTTTTAGGTTTTCCACTGAGAATCAGATAACAATAACTTTCATTAATATAAAAAAATAATATTTAAAATAAAAGTACTGAATACTTACAGAGATGTGGGGTTTTTGTAAGTCTATGAATGTGAATACCATATATGCTTGGTTTTAATTTGTGGTGACTTAATATTTTTTTCTTAGTAACAGATTTCCTTTTTTATTTTTGCATCAGGACAGTATTTTATGCTTAAAATCCTAAAGAGTATAACAGCTGACTTTCTTATTCTGTAGTAAAAATAATATAACACTTTCTTTGGAAAAGAGTGATTTTCTGCTATCTTCAGTTTTAACAATGACTTTCCAGGGAAAATAAAGAGAAAGAAGTTAAGTTATAAGCCATAAGACTATGGCACCCTGAGCCTGTTAAAGGTGAGATACAGACAAATGTTAAACAGAGAGTGAAGAAAAGAGAGCAATTTTATTGTTTAGTACAAGTCATGTGACTTGAGCTATTCATAAGCTATTACTCTTTGAAAGATAAGAATTAATATGCCATTATTTTGATGCCAGCTCTTTCGTGGGAGATGTTCTAAATTTGTTTGGTTTCTTTCTCAAAATAAAAATTGTTCATTGTTTGGTTGGGGTTTATTATTATTATTATTATTACTACAAAATCTGCAAAGTCTAAAAAAGTGAACAGAATTTCAGACTTTTGGAGTTAAGTATTAGCTATGTAGCAATGCCTGTAGACTATATGGAGAGGAGAATATTTTTTTTTTTTAAGTACTTGTTTTTCCAACACATGGTTCTCTTTGGCACAACTTTCCAATTTCAATCTTCTTTCAAATATGTTTTATTACGCATTTTAAATTGATTACATTGATAGCAGTATTTTTGTATATAAACTATAAACTCAATATAAAATGGTAAAAAAACAGAAAATGATCCTGAATAGAAAGCAGTGCACTTTGTTATGAACAGATTTAAATGTACATAAATGTCATTTTTTGTTAATATGTGTTTCATTGACTGATTAATGCTGGAAATAAATGTGATATTTTCAGTGTTACATTTGAGTGCTCTAATCTCCACTAAATCATTTTCCCCAGGTGTCACCTCCAAGACAATGATTAATGACATACTAATAAAGTTCATTTTGGCAGCCTAAAACTAAAATGTCTTTTCTATTGGGCATGAATAATTTTTGTCTAAATAGAGCCTTGAATCAAAACCATGATGTTCTTTGAACTTTATTTTTAAAATATCTTAATAGCTGAAAGCAGAAAAAAAAGTGGATGTGAGTTATCTAAATGATGAAGTGATGTTTTTGTTGGCTGATTCTTTTAGTCTTGGCACTGTGCTGTTTGAAATAAATGAAGCATTATCAATCACTAGGTATAATCAGGTTTACAAATCACTCTACAGTGCCATTAGCCAATCGCAAATGAGAATCTAATCCCTGTCCCCATACTAATATCTATATTCTCTTGTCTAGATGGTGTGTCTTGCATGAGAATGGAAACCAAACCTCAGGCTAATATTACTCCTTAACTGTAAAGCATTAACAGCTGCTCAGAATGAATGGTACCCCAAAGAACCTAAAATCTTAGAGACAAAAAAAGGTGTCAGGAGGACACATTGAGAAGTTTAGAGAAGAAATGCAGTGGAGAGTTTTAAAACTAATATTGGTGTTATTTTGTATATTGTAACTGAAGTGACTTTTAGAAAGGATTTAACAGTGAAAGTGTTTGCTAACAAACAGATATTGTGTGTTTAATCTCAAAAAGAAAACAAAAGAGTGGAAAAAGGAAAGGAGGGCTGCCCATACTGAAATAATGTGAAAAAATGAAGACAAAAGGAAATTATAGCAAAAAAATAAGTTACAAGATGAAAGATCTGTGAATTTGTACAGAATAAGGGGAAGGGAGAGTCTTGAAAAATTTGAGGGTTTGTTTTGATCAGCTCTATGAGCCCTGTGAACATGAAGAGAATGTGAGATTTTCAAAATCACCTATATGTAACAAAGAAAAATCACACTGATTTTTGTTTGAATTCAAGTTTTTAAATTTTGTATTTGCAAATTGTAGTATATATCATACCAGTGAACCTACATCAGCATACTATTGAAAAGTATTTATTGGGCATGATGGCACAAAGGTAGAACCCATTCTTTGAACACTGATGCCATTTTTTCCTCAGCCTTTGTATTGTTACTTCTAAATAGTTCTGTTACTGAACTTTCTAGATTTTGTCATTTCTTTACTCACATTTTCATGTGCTTAATGAATTTTCACAGAATCAAAGAGTAGTTGAAGTTGGAAGGGGACTCTGGAGATATCTGGTCCAACCTCTCTGTTCAGTCAGGGCCACCTGGAGTTGGTTACCAAGGACCATGTCTAGATGGCTTTTGACTATCTCCAAGGATGAAGATCTCAGAGCCTCTCTGGGCAACCGTTTGCCAGTGTTCAATTAATCACACAGGGAATCTCTCAAGTTTCAGTGTGTGTCCATTGCCTCTTGTCCTGTGGCTGGGCACCACTGAAAAGGGCCTGGTTCTACCCACTTTGCCTCTTCCCTTCAAATATTTGTAAGATATCTCCTGAGACTTTACATCTCCAGGCTGAATAGTCCCAGCTCTTTCAGGCTTCCTCATTGGAGAGATGCTCCAGTTATTTCATGATCCTGGTAGCCCTTCACTGGACTGTCTCTGGTATGTCCCTGTCTCTCTTGTAAGTGAGGAGCCCAGACTGGACCCAGCACCCCAGGTGTGGCTTCACCAGTGCTGAAGAGAGGGGCAGGCCCTTTGACCTGCTGGCAATTCTTTGTCTAATATGGCTTTGTACATGACTTCCCTTGTTTGCCACAAGGGCTCATTGCTGGCTTACATTCAGCTGGGTGTCCACCAGGATTCCCAGGTCCTTTTTTGAAAAACTGCTTTCCAGACATGCACTAGTACCTGGGGCTGTTCCTCTCCAGGTGAATGATTTTGATGTTCTCTTTTTTTTCTTCCTGAGCATGACATCACATTATGTCACATAGTAGGGCATGGTGCTAATATCACCAGGCTTGTGGGCTTGATCCCCATATGTGCCATTCACCAAAGATTTGGACTTGGTGTTCCTTGTGGCTTCCTTACAAATCAGAATATTCTGTGATTCTGTGATTCTTTTGGTCACTTAGTGTCAGTTGCTTGTGTTACCTCCCAGTGTCTAGCCTACCTGCCAGGAAGAAAAAAGTGAAGTGAGAAAAAGGTTAAAAAAAAAAAAAGGGAAAATAAAATACCTTTATGATGCAAAAGCACTGCTCAGCAACAGCTGAAAGACTGACGTGTTTCAATGCTGCTTTAGTCAGTAATATGGAATTTGATTTTAACAATTTTTTCACACTTAGATTTCCAGTCGTATGCACTATAAAGCTGACAAGATTAAAAAAAGCAAGGTATAGCAAAAAACCTTTCCCCTTTCCTATTTAAGTGCATGCTCCAGGGACTGAGATAAACTCCTTAACCTAACAGGAGAATTAGGACAAGAAAAAAATGTATGTAATCAGCCTTGCATACTCTGAAGATGGAAAACAGAACAAGCTTTCTAGCTACATGAAGACTGGTAAATTCCTGGAACAGTGCTATGAAGGGAAGATTGAGAAAAAACACACCTAGTTTTAAAATGGGGTTGATCCACTTTTAAAATGGTTTCTTTCCGTATTTTTGATTTCTTCTCTATCATTCTGATTTTCTGTTACAGTATAGGACTATGAGTTCATGATCCAGTGTTCCCTCCCAAGACCCAGCAACATAAACCTCTGAAGATAAGGGTTATATTTCCCAAATGATTTTTTCTGTCATCCTCCTTTGGCAACTTGATTCCACATACTTAGAATAGGGTCATAAGACTTGTACACAGTATTTTATTGTACAATGCTGAATACTTAAACAAGATTACTCCATGGACTATTCTCAGTAGTCATAATAAGTATACAAGTAGGTCCTGTAGGATCAAGACTCAAATGTTGACAGCTAGAAGAGAATGATTTTTAAATGCAAAACATGTTCAAGAAAGTTATAAAGTGAAGAAGAGGGTCACATTATCGTCTAAATAATTCATAACTGTCTGATTCTATTAAAGCAGACTGGTTTTGAAGACAGAGTACATGACAATCTGTTTTCAAACACTAGAAAGATTCATATCAAAATTATAGAATCTCTGTAAAACAGTTATTTTCACAACAATGTTTTTAGTATACATCAGTATACTTGGTTGTCAAATTACTTCAAGTGACCTGATGGGCTTAGGCCAGAAAAGCTTTCCATTTCCCAGAAGTACCATATTCCTTTATTCCCCTCCTTATTTTCAAATTATCTTTTTTATACTATTATAATTGTAAGAAGTGATAAATTCACCCCAGTTGGAATGCTGCTCCTACCCAGTTGCTTGCTGAATTTCCCCAGCAGTTGACATTAGCTTCTACTGTACACCTTGTCATTATTTGAAATCAGCTGAAATGTCATTAAAACTTTTAAGACAGATGTATTGCATATCACTTCTTCCTTCTCTTTCTAATTTTAACCGTTTTGTTTTTTGGTTTTTTTTGCATTACGTGCATATACCAAACCTCAAGATCCTGGCAAAGCAATGCAACAGTTGTCTGTGTCTAATATAAAGTGCTTGAGATTCCCTTTTACAACAACTATATGTAAAATATAACACATTATTAATCATTAGAAGGGAAGTTATGAACCACGCTTGTAAATCAAGACCATAACTACCCACTGTGTCAACTTTTCTCTATGACACCTTATATTCTGGTAATTGCTTTTGTAGCACCATATGTAAGCATGATACTTCATACGCAAATAAAATAACAAAATAGTAAATAGTATTTGTCAAAAATATTACATGTAGTCTTAGTTCTTACTTGAAATTGTGAGGAAAGCTAGAACAATCTACAAATCATGTACCTTACCATTCTTTAAAAAATGCACTTTGAAATAACAACAGTAATAAAAAAAGACATCTGTGTATTAAAATAATAAATGAGTGAAACAAAGGCCTCTATCTGACTGTAAAGTTGGATAAAGACAAAAGATAATCTACCCTGTTTTATTGTAAAGCTATGAAAATGTGATTTTCCAATGGATTTTTTTATGCAGTTTTCCCTTCATCTTTCTTTTAGAGAGGGATTCTAAGTATTTTTTGCAATTCTTTCCCATTTAATTAAAACTTTATAGAAGGGAAAAAAGACTTTAGAGTAATTTGCACACTAATCTCTGAAAATTTGATTTTGGTTTTGAAAAGTTTTGATCAGGACAGAGAAATAAGAATTGTGTTAAAAAGAAATGAGCTGTCATAGAGAAATTCTAATAATGATCCAGGATTTGTGTTGTTGAAAGAGCATAGGTATTCACTGACTTAATAAAATATAATTGAAAGCACATAAGTATGGTTCAATATAACATGCATATTTTTTGGTAGTATAAACAGAACAGTTTCTCCCTAACACTCAGAAGACAAGGATTCAGAATTGAAGCTTGTGGCTTCTAACTACAAGAATGAGGTCTGCGAAAAAAATGCCCTGAGTTCTACAAACAAAACCGTGAAGTGGCTATGCAGAATATGTTTTTAATATTAGGTGTTTATACAACAGCTTCTGTAAAACCTACATGCCCTTCTTGAATTCATAGACCTATTGAAGGTTTTAGACTGGAAGTCAGCTCTGGAGGTCATTTAATTAATCCTCTTGCTCAAAGACATGTAAGGTTTGAGCAGGTTGTCCTGGACATTTGCAGTCAATTTCTGTATATCTCCATGGATGGGAATTCCTAAAGCCTCCTTGGGCCTCTGACTATACACATAACCACTCTTCTGTGGAAAACTCATCTCCTTCAGTCTCATGGAAATTTTCTTTGTTGTAGCTTGTGATCACCTCTTCACCCTGCACCTCTGAGAATGGTCCATCTCCATTTTTTCTGCAACCAAAAAATGGGGAGTAGAAGACAGTTATTATATTCTCCTTCAACCAGGTCTCCAACCTCTACTACTCAATGGTCCCCAGGCCAGCCTGGTCCTTTGCCTATTGAGGAGCCCAGAACTGCACACAGTACTTCAGCCTCAGCACCATGAGTGTGAAATAGAGGGGAATAACCACTCGGCAATATCCGGGGCCTGTGGGCTGTCTTCTTGTTAAGACCACCCAGGACGCTCTTCCTACCAGAATTCTTCGCAAACATTTAAAAAATTGTTTGTTTAAAAATTTTATTAATTCAGTGAATTGGCCCTACAGACACCATAGGGCTTCGGACCCTTCAGATGGTTGAGCCTATGGGTATGTTTGATTTTCTAAAATGATTTATCTCTAGGTGTTTCATATATATGAGAAAAACTAAATCTCCATGAGTGAAGATAGCAAAACTTGCAGGAACCATTCATAATCAGGCCAGCTGGACACAATTACTATTTAACTGAGTGTTAACTATGCTTTCAAAACTCAAACTTTTAATTAAAGCCAAAACCCATGTTTTAAAAACAGAAAGAAACCAGAAGCAACTTTAGCTTAGTAAAATGAGAAATGTGTAAAATCTAACCAATATGGGAGACTACTAAATTGTTTTGTTTCATGATAGCCTGCAGACATTTATCATTGTGAAAGTCTATCTGATAGGAAACTTGAATTGTTCTGGGATGGGTTTGAATTTATTTTTCCCTGTACTTATCTGATATATTCCAAGTGCAGAAGACTTTACAGCAGTGAGAAGAGCTTTTGTCTGAAAAAAATTCTCTCTCATGTCTGGTGAAATCAGAATCAAATCCTTCCAACTTTATTTTCTTCTTTCTCTCATGCATCAATTATTTATTTGATAGCCCAGATACTCCTGTCATTAATTATATTACAATATGTGAAATAGGATATTTTCTTTATTTAGCTATTTTCTACCAAATGGATGGTTAAGTACATTTGGGCATTTGGGAAATTTATGAAAAATTTGCCTTCTGAATATACAGCTGGCAAAATACTTCACTATAATTAAATATACTAATAGAGCACTGAAAGAATGTAGTGTTTTATAATTGTTGGGTTTTATAATTGTCATTACTTGACGTCATGATTATTTGAAGCAGTGAACTAAGATGATAAGCACCTGCACAAGGAATAGTGGAAAATAATATGTATCCCTATAAATTGATAGTTATGTAGCAGTCAGACATAACACTCAATTTTTCCCACAAACAGGTGGAAAGTGACTCATTTTAAATACATGCCTAGTCCCACTGATACGAGTTCACTGGTTGCAAAAGGATGAACCTTCCTCAATACATATGGTAGTTGGGAAAAAAATCAAGAGGCTGAGAGACAACTTGGTCTTGCTTTTTATGTCTCAGTAAATTATTAGCTTATTCAATGTATTTATCTTTTCAAATATGTAAAACTTCTTCATATGACTGACAATACTAAAAGTGAAGTCACAAATACTGAAATTATCAGTAACATCCAGTAATACCTTCCTATGTTCCACCCATTTCTGGTGGAAAAATCACATTTAATGTGACGATTTAATCTTGCCTTATTACCTATTTTTCAAAGTGATTAACGTTGTTGTGATATAATTTGAAGGTCTGGAATAGTCAGTGGCATGTTTAATGATATAGAAAACAAAACCTAACTTTATATATATATATATATATGTATATGTGGAAAGGTTCTTTGTCACCGGAAAAAATAGACAAATACCTAGTAGATATATCTCACGGAACAATCACAAAGTGAGAAGGGGACTAGATGAAATAACAGGCTTTTCATGTCAAGTCTTTTTAGGACTAGAAAAACCAGTGGGAATAAGATGGCTATTATTCTGGAGAGTATTTCTTATTTATGTATGAAAATATTCAGCTTTACTTAAAAATAAAATAAATAAATGCACAAACAAAACAAAGAAAAACCCAGAAATTATTTCAGGAAGCCAAGAAACAGCATTATCTCAACAAAACATAGGCACCCTAAATTCTCATTGATTAATTAAGAAACTCTGGGGAATGAGGGATCAATGACTGTTGGCAAAACTTCTTTAGGGATAAATTTATTTGTGTGAATCAAAGAGTTCAGTGAGAATGGCTGTTCAAAAGCAATGTGGAAAATCAATATCAATCCCTCAACACTATCACCCTTCCCACAAAAAACTTTTTTGTTATTCACAGAAAAGAGAAAGATATTCTATCATAAGGAATGGCAGGAAGCTGTGTCAGGGGAGGTTTAGGCTGGATGTTAGACAAAGGTTCTTAATCCAAGGGTGTTTGGGCACTAGGAGAGGCTCCCCAGGGAAGTGGCCACAGCACCAAGCCTGGCAGAGTTCAAGAAGTGTTTGGACAATGCTGTCAGGCACGTGGTGTGACTCCAGGTGTGACCTGTTCAAGGCCAAGAGTTGGACTCGATTATCCTTCTGGGCCCCTTCCAACTCAGGATATTTTATAATTCTATGAAAGTTCCATCATTCTGGCTTATACAAATGCTAATAAGCTCTTTAAAAGAAGGAGGTTTAACAAGTTCTCTTGAATGTGCTATAAGTATTAAAAAAAGTAGTAGTATTTATTGCAATCTAGACTATGTTCTGAATAGCTGTTCTTGTTTGTTGCTGGGTTTTCTAACACTCATGGAAAACACCAGGCATTAGTATGGGGTTTTTTAAAATTAAAGTAATTTCCAGACTGCAGCTACTGAAGTAAAAATGGGTTTATATCAGAAGAGGGAAATTGTAATTTTTTATAATCTTTGGGTCATTTGGACAATATATAGGCAGTTATTTTCTTACTTATTTTAATCCTTATGGTATGAAGCCTTGAAATAACTTTCTTTCCTAATAGAGAAATGAAAAGTGGTAATTTTTAATCTATGACAGCAGCCAATATTTTTAAGGGACAGAACCTCTCCATTTTTATTTATTTTTTTATCAAAATTTGTGCAAAAATAGATCCTAATGTAAAACCAAAATAAAGAGGATGTTGATGTTAATTACATCTATTTTAAATATGGAATCAAAATTCATTGTATCTGAGTAATATGTTGACTTGTTTCAGAATAATCTTAGTAATAAAATTACACCACATATGATAAATATTAATAAAATTTCCTTATTAAATTGCTGTTATATTTCAATGAAAGGTAATGCAGGTTACAGTTTCACTTGATATATAAAAATAAATATCGAAGATTTCAATATTATATTTGCATCATACTATTAGAAATAGTCCTGGAAATAAATAATATGGTTTCATCTTTAGCAATAGGTAAACAATTTCACACTGATGAAGTAGATGAACAGAAATTGCTTATGCAAACCAAATGGCAGTTTAAATCTTATGCATGTCTAAAATCAATTTAAGCTCTCAGAGGAAAGACACTTCTTGAAAATAGTTTCTATTATTTTGTAGGTTTGAAATACACTTGATTTTTTTGGAGATTTGGTGGCATTTTTTCCTCCATGTAAAATGTGTAAGTGTAATTAATGTGTTAAAAAGCAGGAATGAAAATTCAGGAGAGCAAAAACAAAAAAAAGGAAGAAAGGTAGAAGAACAAAGTACCATTTCTTGTGGGGTTTTTCTTCTATTTCATCAAATCCGGTATTTCTCTTTTACACATTTATCAGTATTTCTTTCCCTCAGATCATACAATTTAACTGTTTATATGTGGAGAGATTCTTACACTGTTATTACTTTTCCTAATTATTCTAATAAATGTTTTGAAGTGATACTTTTAATTATGAACCCCCTTTTTAGATAGTACTCTGAATTTCATAAAATATTCTAATAAATGATCCATGAAAATTTGTCCTCACTGTCTTAAAAGATGATGAAGAAAGTCCCTGCAAATTAAACAAAATTTTAAATTGATTAATTATATTGCATTAAACATTTACTGTAACTCTTCCTCCCACGGAAAGTATTCTTTATTCAACTTAACTCACTTCATTTCCAGGTGTGTTAGAAGATCTTTATGTAACTTCAGTTCTGATTTTGAATGTCTTTTAATCTTTTAATAGGGAGCTAATAGTCTTTAACTAGTCCTCCTTAAACCAAACTCAATAACTGATTTGAATTAATTTCCCTAAGCATCTCTCTATAGATATGCTCTAAAGGGAAGTATCCTGACAACTGGAGGTTGAATTCCAGATTACAAAAAAAGGTAAAAGGGTTAATAGCTTTGTGAAGCTTTAGGTTCTTTTCTCCTATTTTCTGGAGTGCTTTCCTGCTTCTAAGTTTTTGTGTAGGACTAATGACAAACACAACTGTATTTTCTTCTAAAAAGAACTTATAGAAGCCTCAGCCTCCTACTTAATATGTCTTAGATATTTGCATAAGTGGCAAAGTCATCTTTTCTGATCTGTTTTTTGAATATTTTGAGATTATGTCAGTCATAGATGAAAAGTGTCCCATCAATCCTGAGTATTAACAAGTCTCTGTTCCTACTGTTATTAATTTTTATTGTTAAAAAATACTTATCACCCTTATTTTATAGTGTATCAGGTTTGTGTGGCCGGGTTTTGGTAGCGGGGGGCTTCATGGGTGGCTTCTCTGGGAAGCTGCCAGAAGCTTTCTGCATGTCTGGCAGAGCCAATGACAGAAGAATCCAGGATGGACCCACTGCCAGCCAAGGCTAAGCCAATCAGAAATGATAGTCATAAATTCTATGACTACTGATCATTCCATGAGGATGTTTAAAAAAACCCCCAAAAACAAAGGTGTGTGAAAATTCACAACCAATACGTTAATAAAGTGCTGCTTGGCCAATTTGGATTCTACCAACCTAGTCAATAAATAAGAGGGAATTTCTCAAATTTGCTTCCTAGAAACTTTTTGGTTCCACAGAAAGGGGATATTTAGACTCCTGTGGGAATGCAGACCAAAGAAACTGCTGCATGTATTTCAAAGCAGGAAAGATGACTTTATCTGCTAGGATATCTAATACTCTATTTATATGCTGCACAAGATCATACCTTTTTTTTGTCACAATTGAATGAGTGTATGTCTTCATCTCTCCTGAAACACTCCAATCCCATGCATAAAAGAATGATTATGTGGTGTTAAACTTTGAGATGAGAGATGTTTATGAACTACATTGTCCTTGCTCTGTGTTCATTACATTATTTCTTTACTTATTAGTTCAATTTTTTTGTAGTGGCAGACTACAGATCAAATTACCCTTGCTACAGGAAAAAACCCCCAAAAATTTATAAAGGAACAATTTTTCTGTTTCTGTGCTTCAAAAATTAAGATTTTTCACACACTGAAATAACATGAAGTCCAACTTCAACTTGGAATGGGTGATAAAATTTTGCAAACTTGCTCTGAATATGAGAGACTGCTTGGATTTTCAAATGTAAATTAATAATTGACACTACACTGACTAACACGACTAAAAGTTAATATAAAAACATGGTGTTAAAAATGTCTTTCTTTTTACATTTCATATTTGACTTGTTATTGGCAATGACAATTGACTGGTGACCTACAGTTGCCCAGCAATTTCTTATTGTTCTTTAATTCATCATGACTTCCTGTACATTGAACTAGACCTCTTTGCAGCTTATTAATTGTATTAACATTCCACTTTATTACTGGGGATAGTAAATTAGTTCCCTAAAGTTTGCCATTTTTCACCAGTGTATTTTCAAATTCACAATTTATGGCCTATTTTTTAATATTACAGTCATTGATTCACTGAAATGCTGAAAATTCTGTTGAATTTCTGTCAGAATTTTGACAAGGCAATAGCAATGAAATAAATCTGGACAGATTTCTGTAATGAATCACTTTTTAGTGATCATGGACCATCTGCTACTTTGGTCATTAGATTTATCCTCCCTTTTTTAGCTTACTGATCACAGGTAGTAGTGGTAGTCACCTTAAAATATATGGTAAACCTGACAAGAACAATTTTTCATCTACTAATCTTATTTTTATTTCTGTGCTTAATCATTAATACCCACCCATCCATTTCTTCTCTCAAAGCCTGGTTAAAGTAATTTCTTCAATATCCACTATTTCAGATAGAAATTCCATTTTTGCATCTATTCCTATAATGGACCAAGCAATTGATATATTCTCTGCTAAAATGATCTCACCTGATAAAGTAAAATGCAAGGTTTGGATTTTTCTTAGTCTACTTTTACTTTTATTTGGAATTGTCTCTTTTGCGTTTGGGATTGAATTCTCATTTTGAGCAGGATGTATAAACATAATAAAAGACAAACTGCACTACAGTAGATGAATAAGTAACAGATACTGACCACTGCATATCTCTAGATAATGCACACAATAGATGGAAAAAAAGGGCAGAAAAGTAGAATCAGACCCATACTTTGCAATTTTACATAAAACTTCCTATATATAAAATAAAGGTAGTATAAAATAAAAGTACCATAAAATAAAAAGTAAAATAAAAAGGTAATATAAAATAAATTTAGTATAAAATAGAGGTAATTTTTACACCTAATAGATTTCTTCTTGCTTATTGAAAAATAACTCTGAGTCACTTGGAAAATTATTTTAGCTTTTCCTTTTCACAGAGATGCATAAAGTTTTGATTCTTTAATTGTAATGTTGCATTCAGTGATTCATTAAAAAGGTTATGAACACCTACAGTCAGAAGTTGTGTATTCTTCTACGAGGAATTCCATGCATCTTCAAGGCTGATGTCATTCTTTCTCTGTAACCTTAGTTTACCAGTTTCTTAAGGAACAGTGTACATGAATGAAGCAGTGTTGATCTGCTGTAACTCAGCAGAAAAAAAGTTGATGCAGCTAAATTAACTGAACACTCAATTATCATATTTATGAGCCTGTGGTTTTCATTCTTGACTTAAAAATAGGAAAGAAAGAAATTAGACAAATATATAAACTAGATGCACTACTATTCACAGAACAGAGAACACTGACAGTAAACAATCTAATGGTAGAAGACTACCAAAACTTGACAGAAAGCTAGTCTGAAAATTCATTCTACTTTTGTGTCAGTTTCCAGCAAGAAGAATAATCCTTATAAAAATCACAGGCAGTTCAAGAGGCATTTCCACTCCCTGCCTCTTTTTTAAAACATACGGGATTCCTAAAAATCTGACATAATATTGAAATCAAAAACTAAATTATATTTCAGTCTCTATCGTTAAGTATGCTCTAAAAATCAGTACCTTTTAAAAGATGTCTGCTATTGTGTTATACACACACTCTCAGTCTTACATTTTTCCAGTCAGTAGCCATTTTTCTATACAAAATATGTGTCAACAGGGAGCAGAGAATCCAGTACTGTTTTGGGAAAGAAAGGAATTGCAAACATATATTGGAGTCTTCGGAGACAAAAAAAAAAAAGATCATATGTAGAATTATTTTCAGGTTTCTTTGTTTTCTTAGTGCTTTTATATGAAATGAATTAATCAAGAGGACAAAATAAAATTCTCAACTTTGAAGAAATGCTGTGGGAGAAAGCAGGACCAAACGCATAAGTTCTGTTCAATATTTTTTCTGTATTTCTGTATTTTTGTGAGCTTGATAATAAAACAAGTTATTTGGTAAGAAATATTTTTTATTCAGGAACTCAAAACTGCAAGCTTGAAAACAAGATAACAAAGTAAATCTATTTTTTCAATTTTAAGTATGTTTTTGTATGTTTTAAAATACTTGTACTATTAAAGCTTGACAGCCAAATTAATTTGTGTGTCACTTTCAGTTGGAAGAATACCAGTGTACAGAGAGGAATCTAACCTGAAGATTGTGTAAGATGACCTCTTATGAACATATTTTTCTTTTAAGTGTTGCCAGCTGGACTCTGGTCTGATTTAAGGTACTGAGGATCAGGAGTCAACATTTTAATCAGCTGTAAATGGTCCCTCCTTAAAATCACTTGTATTTTTAAAATATATAAACTGGGTACTTAAGCAGAAGTCCCAGTGATCAGCACAGCAAACCACCTGTTGTGAATGATCAGCCATAAAGGAAGACGAATGGCTGCTAAAATTCGTCATCAGCCAGTATACAGGCAAAAAAAGAAGGCTTTTAATAAATTATTTGAAAAAATCTTGAAAAAAAAATGCATTAAATGAACTGCGTGAATAGCTATATATATATGTATATATACATGTAGTTATACATGTAGTTATATATAACTGTAATGACTTTTTAATGTACTCACCTTTTGTCAATAACATTGGTACAATGACTAACTACTTCACATTACCTTTTCTAAATTAATTTATCCATAGCAGTGCTTTCAAGACCAGTAAAGCAACCTTTTTCCTTCTGGGTTTGTGCACACCTTCAAATCAGCCCAAACGCTTCAGGACTTGTTATTTCTAAAAACATATGGAAATTATATATATGTAGTTTGAATATATGATTGCAAATACTGACCATATGTTAGTTTGTTACAGATTTTCATTTTCCCTTCAACACTGCTAAGCATTAAAGAAATGTATTTATTGTTCTATATTTCAAAATGATAAAAATATAAATGTGGTTCTTTTCTTCACATTAATATTTTTGAAATAAAGCATTGAAAAATTTTGATCAAAATTGTGTTCATAAATCACAGAATCACAGAATGGCGTTGAGTTGGAAGGAGTCTTAAATATTACCCAGTTCCAACCCATGACATGGGCAGGGACAATTTTCACTAGACCAAGTTGCTCAAAACCCCACCCAACCTATCCTTAATCACGGCATGGGGCATCCAGAACTTCTCTCAGCAATTTGTTCCAAGGGCCTCATCATTTTCACTGTGAAGATTTTCTTCCTAATATTTAATCTAAACCTATTCTCCTTTACTTCAAAGCATTCTCCCCCATGTCCTGTCACTACATACACTTATAAAAAGTCCCTCTCAATTTTTCTTGTCGGCTCCCTGATGCTGGCAGGCTGCAATAAGGTCACCCTGAAGTCTTCTCCAGCACCAGTTTGAGGAACTAAGCAGTCTGGCAAAGTACTGCACTAAAATGTAAAGATTACCAGGATTTGCAAAAGCATTTGGCTATTTGGGGTCTTTTAGCTTGCAACTATCATTGTATGCTATATTTAGCAAGTATCTACTCAATGCTGTCAATAAAACAAAAAAACAACCTAAAGAAGAATCTTGTGGGTTGCTTTTTATACCTGAAATTATGTTTATATTGCG
>NW_024581127.1:8241945-8623901 GCF_017639235.1 Corvus kubaryi | reverse complement strand
CTACTACATAGTTTTACTTGATACTAAGCAAAAAATTCCTACACATTTCTCCCTCATTTGTGAGAATCTGACTTTATTTTGCATTTGTGTTATTTATACCCTTATCCTTCACCTTATATGTTTCCTTCATTTTGACAACTTCGCAGTCCCTCCTTCCACAGTTCCTTAAAGTAACTTCATGGCCCAGGGTTGCAGACTGTCTGAACTCTCTGCCCTTGCAGCATAACTAGAGAAAGCATGAAAATCTCTACTGAACACTGATGTGAAATCTCACTTGCCCTTTAACAGTGTTTCATGTATTCACCAAAACCCTGTCTAATCTTAATAAGCTTTTGTACGCCTGAAAGGTTGTTTTTTGCCCACCCACTCAATCTAGTAAGAGACAGTTCTATAACCATTATATGTATAATTATGGAAATCTGATTCTAAGGAAGCTTTAAATCCTACACGCGCAAGAATGAAAATTTTGCTCCTTCCACACACTTACGTAATCTGCCTTTGTAGGCAGCCATGGTAATGGAAATGACAGTTAAATCACAGCTGAGGATCTGAATGTTATGCTTGAAGAGAGCCAAGAGTCACTTAATAAATAATGCTCTTTTTTATCTTTATTAGAGTTATTTTTTTAAATAACTTTTTTTCAAAGATTTTTTAAAATTTAATTAAATTTCCTATTAGGAGGAGGATTAAGATACTTTGAACCTCTCTACTTATTCCACACAGAGTGAATTTGTTAGGATGGAAGAAAGAGGCAAAACATAAGAAAAATGCATATAGTAACCGAGATTTAATTTCACTTGAAAACCTTTCTCATTCTTTAACAGGTATATCACCTTTCTCCTCTGGTGAACATGGTTCTTGCATGAAATGTGAAAAGACAAATATATCCATGGTTAAAAGGAGGTTAAAACCCACTTCTATGATAAAACATGATTCTACAATGTTACAGCGTAGGTTGTAGGTATCTTTAGGTACTCTTAAAATGAAAGTGGTTTGAAAAGAGTGCAATGCTCCAGCAAGATGCAACAGTTTTCTTAGAAATCATCAAAAAGTCATCTAGTTCATTTCAGTCTTACTCTTGTTATGTCTTTTCTCAGCATCAAATTGGTTCAAAATCTAATTCAGGTGAGAGGATCCAAAGGGTATAAATCTTTCATCAACTTTCAACTTCATTGAAACTACATAAATACAATATACTACTGATGCTCAGTAAGATGAATAATATGAATGGTATTTTCTAGTCTTTATTTTGAATACTCTGAGATATTATCAATATGATTTACACAATCAACTTAAGGTGTAATTTTAAGATTTGCTAAGGCACATTTTAAAGGATATCAGTTTACATCTTTGTCCTAGATACCTCAGTCACACGCCTCAAATGAGGTGGGAGAAATTAGGTCTAGGATATAGACAATATATATAAATAACATACAAACTGTTATATAAACAGTAGATAAAATAACAATTTTTCAAGTGAGACACTGGAACTTCTGAGCTGAAACCCTAAAATATATTACACTGTATTTTTTACTTTTGTTTAAAAAATTGAATGTTCAACAGTTTCTCTCTAACCTTGTCGGTTGTGAGTTGAAGCACAATTTATCTGCACTTACAGTCAAGAGTATTTGATTGGGGGGTCTCTTATCTCTCTCTGTCACTTTCTCATGGAATTTTACTGGCACATATACCCCATCTGACTAATGAATTATGTGTATAGTAATTAGCCTTTAGTAGTGCAGGCAAAAGAGAAACCCTAAACTTATTTATTTAAATATGTGTTATTAGGCAGTTTTTAATATATTTTTGTGTACATATGAATGTACATAGACACTCATTTTAGAAAAGAAGGTGATATTTCATAAAAGTTAATAAAAATATTTTCCCTCTCAGTTAACCAGGCAAATTTTTATCAGCTGAAATGCAAATTTCCATATTTTGCTGTTCATTTCATTAGCATTACAAAAAGTCTGTCACAATTAAAATACAATTAGAACAAAGGAATATTTTTTTCTGTTTCAAGGTGTTTTATTAGTTTTATTCGTTTAATAGTTTAATTAGTTTTATTCCTATAATCTCCAGGGTTCACTCAAGTCCTATTCAACTCTGTGGGCACCTTTAAACTGATTTCTTTGTGAATTAGAACAGACCTTTAATCTCTGAAAGATTAGTACTGTCCTATAGCTAGATAATAGTTTTCCTTTTAAGCATCTTTTACATATAAATGAGACAATTTTAATCAAAGATATGTCTTTTGGCAACTTATACAACAGTTTCTATCAGTTTAACATGAGCCTGAAATCTATGCCTTTAGACTAGCTAAAAACTTGGCAAAAAGGGAGATCGATATAGGAAAAAAAAAAAGAAATTGGATACACCCTTGGGTCATAAATAACAGAAAAACACTTTTACAGTGATATTTGAGACTTTAAAATATTAGGTGTTGTTCTCCTGTTTCTTAAAGGAGGTGAGAACAAAATATATCTGCTGATCTTTAATTCCACATGCTCTTACCAGAGTAAAATCCTGCTGTGCGTAAAAACCGCGGACTAAATTTACCTGAGCAAACAAAGTTGTCCAGTGCCTTTTGAGATTCCAGAAGACAGACAGTCCAGGCTCTGGCTTCTGCTGCATAAGTATGCGCATTTCTTGGAGGCTTGGGCCATATCTGTTCCTCAGTCAGCTCAAAAAGTCTAAAATAGCTCACACAGCACTCCCCACCTGTGCCTAGGTAAGTGAATTGGGCCCTGTGAGTCATATTTCTGTCTTCAGTTTCAGAGAAAGAAAGAATCGGTTTTGCAGCACTATAGAGGTTTATAACTTGAATTCGTGGCACTAACAGATAGAAGCATTTTTAGTGCATTTAACATATTCAGATAGTTCTATAAAGACAGCAGATTCATTGCAGTAAATTAATCTCTATTCCCATTGGGTCTCAGATATGTCCTTTGGCTTAGGTCAGCCAAACAGTGTTTTGAAATATTATGTTGTGGAACTCATACATGCCTCAACCAGCCTAAACCAGCAGGTTTTTTCAGTATAAACAGTGCTTTCAAATTAATTTCAAACAGAAAAATCAAAACGGAATCTTCTGTGAAGGTACACAACATTTCTAGTGAAGTAAAACAAAAGGATCCACCCACATTCTTTCTATGTAAAAATTCATTTTAAAACATATTTTTTAGACAAGTACAAAGCTCTGGGAATTTATATTTGTCTTTCTTTCAAGGAAGTTAAAGAATCATATTTTTAGATTTCCCACTTATACTAATAGTAGAAGCCATTAAACATATGTGCCTGATGAATAAAAAAGCAAATTAGACATATTTTTTTCAGAGACCAGATCTGTAGTGGTTAGTTCACAACAGAAAAAGAAAATGAGATTTGAAAACTACTGAATTTACTGGAAGGTTAATAAATCACAATTAGAGACTGACTGATTGATGCTTTAATACTTTTTGCATCAAAGGATATTTTTGGAACATATTTGAATTAATCATCATGATGAGCTATTGTGATATGTTGGACAGAACAGTTTTAGCAAGAAATGAGTCATGCAAAGAGAAGTACAGTTGGAAAGAGAGATGTCATCTGTATTTCTGTGTGGCCAGGCAGAGTACTGTAGAGGCCTATAGAGAGGGGCTAAGTGTACACAGAGGAATAAATCACTAAATATTCAAATACAAGTATTAATTCATGCTATTTAAAACTGACAACCTCTATAAAAGTTTACAGAGAACACATTTTAAAAAGTATGGTAAACCTTTTTCAGCAATTTTGCACTACTCAGTATACTTTCTGTTCCTTTTTGATAGGTTGGCAATCAAGTATTCAGTTTTTCTTCACTTCTAGGTGCTCTTCAGCTCCTATAGCCACTCCTTTCAAAGCCTTCTAAAAGATATGGTCTAATGGGTTTTTTCCCAAACTCCTTCTCTTTTGCCCTTCAGGATGAAAAAAACCATAAAAGAACCGCCTTTAATTCATTTAAGAACTATCTCAAGAGAGGTTGTTTCCCTAACTGTACTGGCAGTCATCTCCATGTAACTAACTAGTAAGCAATCTTTTGTCTATTAGAAAAATGAAAATCCCCTCTGTGATGAATATACTACCCAGTAAGGAGTATAACTTCCATTCTTATTCAAAACTTTGACTACAATAGATTTTACATTTAAAACACCATACAAATATCTAAGCAGCTAATTTTCTGTTGTATATAAGTGATTCTTGACTAGGAGCAGGTACGCCAGCAATCCATTGCTTTACAGCAGAAACTTTGAGGAGTTATCTTCAAATTTTTTTCAATTTAACAGAACTACAGTGGTTTCAGAATGGATCCTAAGCATTTGTGTATATTTTGTAAATATTTTGTCACTATCCATTATCCATTTAATAAAGAAGGTGTTTTCAGGTTTGAAAAAACAAACAAAAAATAATTCCCAAAATACAAAACACTGAACCTTATTTTTCATACTTTAAAGGAAGAAGCTTTCACTAGACTTTATTCTTCCATACTAAATATCCTTTCTGAGTTGAAAATTCCACTGTATGAGTTGCACTTACTACTTAAATTTTCCTAATATTGAATTATTTTTTTATTATTTTTCTCTTTGCTTTATGTTAGCTTTGGATGTTGTCCAAATGTCATTAGAATTAATGAGTAGGGTTGAAGTGTATGAATAGAAATTTTATTGCACAAAATCACCACTTTAGGTAAACTCCTAATTTTCATATTATAGAAAAAAAGGATGCTTTACACAAGAAAGGAGAGCTGCTCAGCATACACCTTTTTTAAACTTCTACACTATTCTTCAGACTGAAACATTAGATATCACTTAGCCATGTATGAAATAGGGCTACCTGGTGCATAAACCTAACTAAATGTACAAGCAGTCGCTTGGCTTGACTTAAACTATCACAGATACAGTAATTTCTAATTCTTTCATTCTTTCATTTTACACTGGGAAGGGGCTCTGTGGAAAAGGCTGTGATTGTTCTGGTAGGCAGCAGGTTGACCATGAGGCTGCCCTGGCAGCAGTAGAGACCAACAATATCCTGGGCTGTATGAACACAGCTGGGCAAAGTAACTATCTCCATCTACCCTGCATTCAGTAGGAGCTTATCTAAAATACTGCATCCAGTTTTGAACCCTGAAGACAGAAAAGGCACTGATAAACTGGAGTGAGTTCAGCAGAGGGCTCCCAGGATGCTATATTATGCCAATACTTGATAAAACAAACAAAAAGCCCAAGCAAATACACAAAAATGGCCTTAAAATGTAAACTGTTTTGCTTTTTGGTTTTTGTATAATTTCTGTACCTTTAAATTTACAATGAGATTTTGAAGCTTTGGTAGAAATGAAAGTGCATAGCAAGGCATTTGAGTGGTATCTTAATCTGCTGACCCTTAAGTTTATTTTGCATAGTATGAAAACCACTCTCTCTAATCAAAAGTACTTTCTTGCTGAGCAACCTTATTGGTGAATTTCAGTTCCCTACTGAAAATCCTTTATAATAAGAAGGGATTATTAAATTTTGATTAGCATCAGATTATACTAATTTTATCCACCAACTGACATTTCTGCTAATTGAGGATAAATGCACTAGTCTGATACCTCCCCAAAACAGAACATATTGAAAGTCTCAGCACAAGCTGAAAACTTAATTAATATTCATTGTGCTTCCTGGAAGCTACTGGTTGCCTAAACCAGAGTCTTACAGATAAAGCTGAAAATGCAGTCTCTACAATATCACTATATGGCACATTTTGTTTGAATTATTAAATAGAAGTGATATATCTAAAGTTATTAGCAAAGTGTTAATGTAATGACTTTAGTCATTACAGACCTTTCTGTGATAAACTATGCTCATGTGCACTTATTAAAGAACATCAGGCTAATGTTGATTTCCCAGTCAGGAGAATTTCACACACACTTGAAAAATAGGAACAGAATGAATGGCAACAAAACTGGTCCTATTTTCTAGTAGCAATGAGTAGGATTGGTAAAAACATAGACATCTTTCTTTCTTTCTTTGATTACTTTCATCAAACCTAAGCGGAAATCTTAATTATTGGAAATGGAAGATACTTTTGGTTTTATTGTGAAGCCACGTCCCTTAATGCCTCATTGTCATACTCTAAAATGGCTGTATTTTGATGTGAAATATTGTTATTGCAAAAGTTTTACGTTACCTAAAATGCAGAGTCTTTCTTTAAAATACTGTGCACCTCACAGTTTAAAAATCAGCAGTTTAGCTATTTCTCATCTTAGATAAGGTATCCAGGGAACGCAGCTTTGACTACAAAAATGAAGCTGAAAGGAAAGTTCTTTTTTTTCAAGGATAAACAAATGGATAATCTGTGATATCCTTTTTTCTGTTAAGAATAGGGCAGATCACATCAAATGCACAGCACTAACACTCTCATCTAACTGCAACAGTCTTAATATTGATTTAGATAAAGGAGAAAGAGGTTGAAGAAAGTCTATGCCAAATTAAATACCAGTTTATTGTGTCACTTATTATGAATACAAGCATATTAGTGGATTTATTTGACGAGCTAATCTCTGGAATATGCAATTCTTAAGTAATCATTTTTTGTTTGCATTAATAATTGAATTAGAATGGAGTACAATTGAAATATAATTAGCAATTCAAATCAGATTCAAATTTGTGAAAAGTACCCTGAATTTCAATTGTAGCTATTTCGCCAGCATGGTTGGACTTTGAAGTGTTTGGAATTTTATAACATTTTCCTTTTCATATTCTGACATATCCAGTTGCACAATATTTTATGTCAACAAGTTTCACACCCATCAAAAAATATATAAAATGAGTTAGAATATTTTTTACGATTTTCTGATCTGATTTTACAATTACAGTATAAAATGATTGGCATAAAATTAATTAAAATAGTTACAATTCATTTAAAATTCATAATAATCCATCTTAAATCAGCTTGGTTTATTGTAAATCCTTAATTGCATTTTGTGGTATAAATGTCAACATAAAAGTTCTTAGTTTTCTGCAAACTCAGAAATCCAGTTACACGGTGACCACGACTTTCATTTCATTAAGAGCATTTTCACTTGTTTTTATACTTTGTGACGTTTTACTTCAGAGTTATCCTGAGACTTTTGCTAAGCATGTCTTGATTGAGAAAACAGAAGGAAAACAGAATGTATATTCAAAAGTATAATAACTTAATGCACCAAAGACCTTGTTCTCTTCAGACTGTGGCTGAAAGAGTTTGTTGATATGCTCTGTGCCTCCAGTTTTCTTTTAGCAAACATTTAAGAGGAAGAGGTCTTTTTTCACTGAAACAATATATACTGATATCACTACTATTGGCATTGTAACTCAGTGAAAAGCTCTACTTCTTAAATTGCAGGAACATAGGTTGTTCTGCCATTATGGGAAATGCTCAGAACCTATCACGCTCTTTCCTATTGCCTTTCTTGTAGAGAAGTAAGATAAAATTTTAATATTGTTAACATTTCTTATTATTCTTGGTTTAGAACCAGAGATTTGTTGCAACATGAGAAGAATGGAAGGGATAATTCCAGCTGCAAAGTTTCCTGATTAAAAAAATTCATTCTTTGTTGAAAGTGGGCAGAACTGGTACACACACATAAACAAGTTGTCACACATGCCCCAGTTGTATATTGTTCAGGTACGTGCATATTGGACCAAGCATATGGAAGAACAATAGCCTTACAGAAATATCCAGTATTTATTTGATACAGATGGACCTACATACTGTTTCTGTAGCATATAAAACTGTACCATCTGGCCTTTTGCTGTCCTTCTTTGAAGTATTATTAGGCTGTAATTGTGAATCATCAAATTTATAACAATGTAGATGTGACCTGCCTATCCTGACATAAGCAATTGGCAAAGTGAACAAAATCACCAATGAACAGACTCGGTAATGCTTTCAGAAGAACTTAAACCTCTTCTTTTCCCCATATTGATATTAGTTTGGGGAAAAAAACAAACAGAAAAAAGTGGAATTACATTCACCCTGGGCATTTCAGGAAAAGAACTGCTGAAGTTACAAATGATTGAATCCCTGAAAAAAAAGTTATTTTTATAATTAAAAGAGGAAAGCAGAATTTTTTTCAAGTTTTAACATCTCTTCTGTAGCTTTGTCCTCTCTAAAGAGGTTTACACAAGCTGCTTCCACTATTGCCTAAATAAAAATCATTAAGGACTCTATCAACAAAATGATTATTTCTGTTAACTAAAGAATGGCACAGTGCCCAATAATATAGCCTCAAAATTACTGAAACTCATGTGAACAGCAATAGCTTGATTTCAATTGGTGGTATTCAGCAACACTTTCATTAAACATCACTGCTTATGAACACATACACTCTAATGCCTTTACTGGCATTCACTATTTAAAAAATTAATGATTTTGAGTGTTAGTATCAGAACATACTAGAAAAACCCATTCTCTAGTATCTAGAGTTGTGATGATCTTGGATTTAATCCTACAGTCACATAAAATAGAATTATTCCTGCTGTAGGTGATTATAGACTATTCCTATAAGAAGGGACGTCAAGGTCTTTTTCAAGAATAATAGAGAATAAAGAATTAATTTATTGAATATTATTGAATGCAATGAAAAAACCCAGAGAAAAATGTACTTTTATTCTGAAATTCCATTGAAATGTTTGAGAAGCAACTACAAATTACAAAATATTCTCCTATTTCTGTTTCTGCTAAAACAAACAGAAGCACACAATGAAGTTCCTGTTTCGAATATGATGACAATTCAATTTATAGTACATTTGGAGAGACAGACAGTGAAATTTCATAAAAAGTCCGATCCTTACCCAGACCAAAATCAATATACAATGGGATTTAAGTTTGCTGTGTTCTAGCAGTGGTTAATTTAAATTAGCATTCTGTTTGCTGGTTAGAATGTAGAATTCTATATCAGACAGTTGAATTGCAGTTGCATTCATAGAGCTGAGCCTCTTCATGTAGGTCTCGCAGCAGGAACACGCTAATTCTTCCCTTCAGAAATCCTAACCTTCTCCAGAGGTTAGACATACAAAATTGCAGAGATCCTTTTCTCAATGTCAGCAATTAATTTTTTCTTCCTTAAACTCCAAGTGGCTTGCTTATTTTAAAATATGCAGGTAGGAGAAAAGTGCTGATAATAATAGTAATATACTATCACAACTGTAGCACATTTATGAGACTTTATCCTGAAATGAAAGCAATAGCTTCTGGTATTGCCTGTTGGGATACGTAAGTGTGAACAGGACTTGTTTATTTGACAATAGACAGGTGAGGAAAATTTCAGCACTACAAGGCTCTTATCACCTGTCCTGGTTTCTAATGGGAAATAGTCGATTTTCTTCCTAGTAGCTAAGTCATTTTTGGATTCAGGGTGAGAATAAAATAGATAACACATTGATGTTTTGGTTGTTGCTAAGTAGTGTTTCCCTAAGTCAAGGACTTTTCACTTTTCCATGATCTGCTAGTGAGGAGCTGCAGAAAAAGCTGGAAGCATGGGATTATGGCCAGAACAGGTGACCCAAACTGGCCAAAGGGATATTCCATACCACAGAACATCATATCCAGTATATAGACTGGGGAAGTTACCCAGAAGGGCACTGGTCATTGCTTAGGGTCAGACAGGGTCAGCAGGTTATAATATCAATTATATTGTCTATAATTTGTTTTCCTTGGGTTCTGTCACACTCTCTCCCTTCCCTTATAATCATCATTATCATGATCACCATCATCATTATTTACTTTCAATTATTAAACTGTTCTAATCTCAACCCACAAGGTTCACCTTTTCTTTCTGATTCTTGTCCCCATGGGGGATGAGAGGGGGAGGGAGTGAGCGAGCAGCTGCATGGTACTCAGTAGAGTCTGTTTTGCTCATGTTGGTACTTAGAAAGCTCTTTCCCTTCTTATCTACACCCATAAACCTTTTAATCTTATTTTGTCTCCAAAGAAGAGGTGAAAAGGAAGGACCAAATTGAATGTAATTTAACAAATCTGGGAAAGTGGAGTGGCAATGGAAGGGTAAAAGAGGCTGTTACAATTTCAACAATGTGGTCAGTATGCTTGTCTTGCAACACCTCATCAAGGTTGTTGTTCTGCCTTCTTGTTAAACTTCTCTAGTTCTTGCTATGTCACCTTACTTTATGCTCTCTGTGTTTGGGGGGTACATGATTCACAACTGAAGTTGGACTCGCCAGTGAGTCAAAGGAGACCCACATGTGCACAGATGAAGCACTCATCCTAGGAATAATGCAAAGACTGAGCATAGGATCTGACGATGGGAATTTGGCAGTCTTGGAGCAAATGTTAATATCAAGAAATGTGCAAATGTGGGTGTGCCTGTGAAGGGAGGAGATCGGTGTGTGTGCCAGTAGTGAACCTCCATCCAAATCAGGCGAAAATAGGATGAGATTAGGCCTCTTGTGCTCACATGTATGAGAGTGTTGCTGGTGCTTACCTGCGTGCTGGTAAAGGCACTGTATCCTGTTGTACTGATCAGCATATCTGGTCATGTCTGTGGGCAGGTTTGTGTGCACACAGATACCTGCATCTTTGGAGCTCATCCTCACTACTGGCTCAGTTGAGGTTCACAGGATCCATCTTCCCTTAACAGTTTCACTGGAGATGTACTGTCTCTTACGATGAGAAACAACTGAAATTAAATTTCAGCGAAGTAGCATAACTTCACTGTTCTAGGCATATTTGCGTTGGCTGCTGGTTTTAAAAATAAAGCCTTAGTCAAAGTTATTGTATTCTGAACTATATTTCATAAAGAAGTCAATGTTACGCTTTTTCAAAAGGTTCATTTTGGTGTTCCCATCTCTACAAATCTCTGGAGCTACCAGTTATATTAACCCTATGCAGTGGGATTGGGTTTTTTACACTTAAGAAACTCAAAACTCTATGGACAGCTGCCAGAAGCGAAAGCAATCAAACAAAGAAAAAAGTATTTATAGTTTAAAAAGTTCCACAATAACTTTAGTTCAACAGCAAAATATCTACATGAAAGAAAAAAAACAAACAAAAACCAAACCAGCTAGCATTGTAGCAATTTAAAACTCATTTAAATGATATATATAGTTTTCTCTTTAAAACCATCATCATGAGGATCCTCTGATAAAGCCACCAAAGCATCTTTTTGACAGCTTCTGGTTAGTACTAGTACACCAAAATATTATGCTTTTGCAAATAATTAATGAAGAGTAAGATCTTTGACATATGTATTAAAAAATTTCTGGGGTGAATAAAAGTCAAACTGAAAGTTCTTTATTAAATCAGTATTAACAGTGGTCACACAGCATACAAAATCTGATCTAATCTAAGTTACTACATAGATGGTCCAGCAGCTCTTCAGAGCTGGTCCTGTGAGGGCCCCTGACACTCACTCTGCATGCAGCAGAGCAAACCCCACCTTGCATCTCTTTGAGATGTTCTTACGCTGCTCCTCTTACCGGTGAAGTTTGGCCTCAGCTGGCTGAACCTGGCTGCAGCAGCATAGTTTCCTTGGTGCTATGCCATTCTTTTACTTGTTTAGACTATTCTGATTTTTAACAGTCATATAATAAATGTTTAATCCCTTGTCTACACTGTCACTGCAATTCAGATAGGCAAAGTCTAGCAGTATGACAGCTCTTACATTTTCAAAGATACTTAAACCTAAAAGAGGAGTGATTAACAAGGTGGGATGCAGGGTCGTCTTGAAGGTGTAGCACAGCATAAGACAATGCTGCATAATTATTAATACTAACTCTTGAGTACTTTTCAGATTCCCTCTTTAATCAAAACTAACATTAGTTGTAAAACATCTCTTAACAGAAAAACAAAAGACAGATGTACATTTCCTTTAAAAAGCCAACAAAGAGATGTTTTCAAACTAAACCTTCAGGTCTTTTAAATGATGACATTTGATTGTTAAAAGTAATATAGCACAAATGACTATCCCCTTGCTTTTTGTCTATCACCTTTTGTGCTACAAAATGTTTATAAAGAAAATTTTCCCTTTTTTCTTACTTTTTTGCTCTCTAAAACATCATTTACATGTTATTTCAAATAACTCACTCTAGTCATTTTGTCAGTTTTGTAACTGCTTCTGTCCATTTTATAATTTCACGCATGACATTTTCCATTACCTTTAAGTAGCCAGTGGCAGTTATTTAGAGAGGTTTTTTCTTCAAAATATTTCCATGGAGACTAGAATTAAATAGTCATTAAAATGGGAGAGTCCTTTTGTTCCTGTAAAATAGCTCTTTCACAGCACTGGAGTTGCTGAAATTTGCAATTACATAGAATCATAGAAATATTTAGGATGGAAAAGACTTTTAAGATCATCCAGTCCATGCAGGAATTTAGAATCTATGTGTGTGCGTGGATCCGTGTGTGGGTGATGAGTCGTGATGGTGATGCCCTTAAAAACATCAAGTTTAGTATTTAGATAATAACTAGAATAATAGATATACTGACATACCTGTTCCAGTCCTTCTGAAGATTAAGGCACTAATATCCTCAAGAAATTTGTGTTTTGCTATAGCAAATAGACCTCTCTTCAATTTTTCCGCTGCATTCATCTACAACAGCTCTGAAGAACAAACAATGAACTTGTGTGAAAAGAGACAAGAACTAAATTTCAAATGTACTGTGGAAGAAAACCCATGAAGTGAAGCAGCAAATGATACTTGGGAAAAGAAACCCCAGTATTGCTGAATATGAAAATAATTTGAAATTTAAATGCAATTTAAAAAGTAAAAGACCTGTAAGACAAATATTTGGGTTTTTAAATACAGGAAACATTAAATTAAACATTTTGTTTATTTTTCATGAGGCCAAGACAAAAATAACTGCCAGCTGCCTTTTGAGAAGAGGGAAGGGTTGGTACATTTTCAAGCTGAACAAAATTGTGAAACCTGTTCTTATAGTTAGGATGTATTGTGAGATTCTAGAATACTAACTCTCCAAAAATGCTTACTACTCACTTAAGAAAAAAGACAGTAACAGTACAGAAAGCCAGCACTACAACTAGTACCACAGGTATTCCCAAAAGAAAAGTAGCGAAGTCTAATAATAAAATTAAGGCAGCTGAATATATTTAACTACACTAATTCTGTCTGTAAGGTACATCTCATGGTCATTAAAACTTGATAGCATCTGACGTCACCATGCTCTACAATGAAAAAGGCTCCTAGAAATTCATTCTGAATAACAATCATATTTGTTAAAAATATCCAATTGAGTGAGTAAACATCACACATTCAGCTGACATCAAAATATTATGTGCTTCATAAACCAGGATTTTTCTTTGTATTTTTTAGATGTTCAAATAAAGTTCTAAACAAATCTTGGTTTGGACTGCATGAAAATGTTTTCCCTGCTTCTTCTGAAACATAGAAAATAGTCTTTAAAATAAAAAACATGTAAAACTAACTTAAAGACAAGGTGCTTTTAATTTATTTTTATTCACATCTTAAATTTACATATGTAAATAGAGATAGCCATGCACACTTCAATACAAATGATCTGTTCAGTCTTTTGGTAGTTTATCTAAACCGCCTCCCTAACATAAAACTCTCAGTTTCTTATATAAAACTTTCAGTATGATGGAAAGAAAAATCTACAGCTGTGAAGACATAAATTCACCTTACAGATTAACATATTGAAAAATCATAAAAAATCAAACAGCAAAACAGTACGATTATCTGAAGGCTTTCACATAAAACTGTTTTTAAAGGCAAAAGTAGGTCTCCCACAGGTGTACTTTTTCACAGAAACATTTCACAAGTATACATTTAACTCAAAGCAAATTAACTCAAAGCAAATTAACTCAAAGCAAAAAAAATTAATTTGAGGAACAGGAGATGCAAACCAGAATAAAAAGCCAATTCAGCTTTGTTCTGTGACCATCAGAGTTGCCTCGCTGTTTTGTAAAAATGTAGTTTGAATTCCTCATGCTGTTTTCTTCTGCTTATTATAAGACTATGCTCTTGTATCAGATATCAAGTGAGATCAGTAAGGCTTGTGTGCTTAAAGAATATTTTCTAAATTTACCATCTATTAAAAATCACAGAACTGTAAAATCATACAATCATTTAGGTTAGAAAAGACCTCTAAGATCATCGAGCCCAACCATTAACCAAACACCGCCAAGTCCAACACTAAACCACGTCCCTGAGTGCCACATCTACACATTCCACTGGTAACACCAGTTTTGGAACCAGATATTGGTTAGCTGTCTCCTTCTGTTTCTTCCCTCATCATTCCCTGCAACTGGAAGGACACTACTTGTGCTCCTGATCCCTTAACCTATTGTCCCAAGCCCCTGAATTCTCTCTCAATCATCCTCTGACTTCTTGTGTACTACTTCATTGCTGACCACCTGAAAATAAATAATAGATGATAATCTGAGGGCTGTACTGAGTTGGGAAGGTTTGTCTTCCCATGTTTAACCCAGGCCCCAGGAAGACAGCAAACTGCCCTAAGGAGTGGGTCCAGTATTGCATATTGGGCTTTCTGTTCCCTTCAGAAGGGCATTGCACATCATTTTTTTCTTGATGGAAGCAGTTTGATACAGGGCGTAGGATGACACAACCTCAGGGACACCTCCAACACAGATGAACCTCTTTATTGTGCCATTCCGCTGGCAGAGTCTCATACCTATTGTGCAAGGGCACCTGGGAAGCTGGGGCAGTCAGAGAGAAGATGCAGCTCTGTGTTGGTCAAAGATAAAATAGAATTCCACAGTACATTTTTTAATAGTCCAAGAATCTAAATAATTTCAAAATTTTGACACTGATAAAATGTCATGTTTAAATGAGAAAGTTTTTATGGTGTTCAGAAAAGGTTACATACATATCTAATTAATACAAGACTCACCAAATTTAGTAAATTATTCCTAGGCATAAAGTTAAATATTACAAATTTGTAACATCAAATATCCAGTTTCAATAAACTAGGACTAAAGTTTTCCGAATGTGCTTGTGCATTTCAAGCACAATATTCTCTAACTAAAAGCCAAAAATTAAATCCCACAAAACATTTACCAATATTTTGTAACCAGATCTTTATTTTACACAGATTACAAAAGAAAGTATACTTTTTCTTCCCCTAGAAAACTCCCTCAACTTTTTAAATTTAAAACAAATATGGAAATAAATTATGTAAAGATATAATCCAAATGTTTTCATATTCTCAAGGAGAAGTATCTCTGTCTATAATATGAAAAGAAAATTAATGTTATTCTTTTCACAGGTCAAAAATCTCCTTTCTTTGCACAGCAATCTTACCTCCAACTGTGACAAATCAGACTTTGATCTCAGAGAATATTATGCCTCCTCATTGACTAATATATTGGTAGTGATTTTACTTAGAACTCAACTACATATTTCTAGTTTTGCAAAGTAGAAAAAAGAATTTCCATTTATGTATTAAAATTACAAGTAGATGAAGATGATACAAATATAAAGATGAAGCTTGATATATAGATGATGCTACAAAATAGCCCATTATCTTGGTTATTGCTATATGGCAAAAAATAGGAAAAGGGTTATGTCTTTTTTTAATGTAATGTCATGTCTATAGTATTACCAATTTCTTTTACAGAAAACATTAAATTTTGATGTTATTTTTAGTTTTCAATCCTGTTTCTATGGAAACTATTATAGCTGCAGCTTGTTAAAACATTTGAAAAATGTATTTTATTGTTTATTATAATCACATACATGTCAGAACATAAAAGAATAACCTGAAAACTTAGTTCCATATCTAATTATTCAAAAATCCTGATGGAGTAAAGCAGTGAGCTTTTACCCAAACTGAAATTCAGTAAATGTTGCAAAGGTAAGATGAGCTTTCAAATTGCCAAAATCTGCCATCACATCTAATCTAAAAGACTGAAGAACCACCTTGGGCAATAAAAGAGTACTGTTTTACTCAGGAATCTGTGTTATTCAGTATAACCCTAAGAATGAGATATAGAATATAAATATTTGTAAACTTAAATGAACCTATATTATTTAAATGGATGATTGCAGTAGCATATTTACTGAGCACCTCGATTTCATTTGAAGATTTCATTCATCATGCATAATCTGACATTTCTTCTTCCAAAGCACTTATTTAAACTCATAATATCACTGTAGGATCACATAATTTGCAAGGACAGGAATTTTCAAAGAAGTTTCACAAAAAGAAGTGTACATTCTGACATATGTAATTATACCATCAGGTTATATCTTCATCTTGACTGAAGGCAGATTGAAGCTGCAAGTTTCAAACTAAATGCTAACACTTATTTACATTCTTATTTGATTGTTAGGGTTTGGGGTTTTTTTAGTTTAAATATTTTAGTTTTAATATTGTGTTAATGTTTCCGAGTCTTTTCTTCATTTTCTTTGTCCATAATTTGTAAATATATTTAGAAAATGGTCATTACGATAAAATTTAGCTTCTCCAGATAAACATAGAGAATATGGTCATGTTCGTGTCTTCCATCCACAGGGAAAAAAAATATTACAAATTCTAAATAATAGAATTTATTTTATAATAAATTTTATTTATCCTAAAGCATACACTATTCAATGTGCAGAAACACACCTGAACTCTTTTTTCTGCTGACAGATGAAAGACGTGATCTCAGAGAAACCTCACACTAATTCATGGGAAGTTGATGATACAGTTTGCCCAATATTCATTAGAATTTGTTTGCTGAGAGTATCTGTGGGATCAGTTGGGTTACACTCTTATTTATGTCTCTACAAATATACAGGTCCAAAGAAATTCTGATTCTCTAGTGGAATATCAGTTACGGAAAACTTCATCTATATTAAAAAGAAAACCAAAAATCTACAACATATTAAATCATTGAGATTAAAAATAGACCACAAGCAATAAGCTCAGGCAGTAGTGTTTGGAATGTTGATTCCAATATTTAAATCTAGAATAACATAAGTGGAAGAGTTGGAATTGTCCTCTATCAAATACTAGCCCCTAGCTGATAAATAAAAAGGTATATCTGTAGAAATAAACAAACAAAAATTTAGAAGCAAAATCAACTCAAAAATCTACTATAAAGCACTGACCTTTCTTTCATGAGCTGTGCAGAGGATTTAGTTATATGAATCTTCTCTTGAAAGTAACCACCAGTTTATCATTCAGCACTGCACAGCATATTTCTCAGTCTCATTTACACTATTCTCATTTTTATTCATACAATTTCCCCTGTTGCTAAGTGGTAAGAGGTGAGATTTTTCATTCAGCTAAACTTTGGAGTCCATCTAGAAG
Source organism: Corvus kubaryi (assembly GCF_017639235.1). Lineage (NCBI taxonomy): Eukaryota > Metazoa > Chordata > Aves > Passeriformes > Corvidae > Corvus > Corvus kubaryi. The sequence continues at coordinate 8,606,606 of NW_024581127.1, read as the reverse complement.
ACTACTGTATTCTTTCCCACCATTTTATTATTTAAAAATTTCTCATTAAAAAAAAATCATGGAAAAAATGCATATACCTCTGAGGCCCTAGTTTTCTAGGATTTCTTTAAACACATGTTTTTAGTGAACAAAGCCTGCTCAGAATTTGAGTTTGAATATCAAATATCATTATTATTACTATTTTCAATATTAATATTTTGAGATAACTGAGATATTAGCTGACCTTACACCCTGGTTAATTCCTATGTATCTGTTGATCCAAGATGCACTACTATCTTAAAAATGCAATTGCAAATTATTCATCCTTAAGACTTTTTGTTAAAATCAAGTATGGAGAATATTTTTTAGTATATTAGTCCATAAACACTTAGTACTACTATCTGTTAAACCTGGGCGAGCTGATCAATTGCCATCCATAAGAAAGCTTTCATTTAAAAGAACATGACTTGGTGTTCTCTTCCAAGAAGCTCAAGCCTGCAACTGTAAGGAGATAGACTATGCTGTATTTAAAGACCAGGATCAGTGATAGTGTTTCTGAATGTTAACTCCCTGCTCCAAACGGTATTCCCACCATGGCAGGGATTCAATCTGTTACATGGAAAGTTACTGAGCTTGTTCTGATGTTGATTATGAATAAGACACCTTGTGCATTACAGTTTATTGGTATTCATAGGAAAAAAAATGCATATCTGATAAATTCCAGTGACTATGATGTAAAAGGCAAATTAAAATATTTTCATTCAATAAAAAGGCAGTTTATTCTTCTCTCTAGAACAACAGCAGTTAGAAATGGATATACACAATTAGGATGAAGATATTCAAATTGGGCAAAGAAATATTTTTAAAGTATACTATCAGAAATGATGAAAAAGCAAGAAATAGCTAACTGTAACAGCAAGAAATAACAACGAACACTTTAAAATAATGATCAGAGTTAATTAATACTGAATGTGAATCCACCAGAAATACTCATTCACAATAATAGTAAATGAGTTCATCATTGCTTTTATGAAACCAACATTAAGCCAGTGAATTGGGAGTAAAAGCAATTATGTGCACTATGATATTTCTATTCCTCATTTTGTATCTATTTTGTCTTCCCACAAGTTCAGTCCTCCAAACAAATTCATGAGTAAATGAGTACATGAGTACACATTATTATCATGCATAATTCCATGGAGTGAAATTTATGGAAATTCAGGAAGATTGTTTTAGTGATGAGTCATTTGCAAATCAATTCTGTGGTCCCATTCATCTTGTCTATATTTGTAGTTCCTGCTAAGACATCTAAACTAGGAATTATCTCCCTTCCTTCCAGACAGAAATGGCACATGACTAATTTGCAGTAAACCAGAATGAAAACAGGTAGACTGAGTCAGACTAAGAAACAAGTCTGTCAGAAAAGCTATGGGTGTCATTGTTCTTTCCTGGTGATTGTGTAGAGTATTGTCTGTTGTCCCTTCCATTTTAAATACTTGAAGATGTACAAATGTAAATCCAAATGAAAATATCTGATCCTTAGGGCCCAGAGAGACAAATATGTTGTCTGAAGGCAAAAAATTTCAGTAAGAAATGCTTCAGTAAGGATAATGAACCTCTGAAGAACAGGGACAGAAATGCCTGGCACTCACTCAGCAGCTCCATCACTCCCTTCCTCAGCAGGATAGGGGGGAAGAAAATAAGATGAAAAAGAGCTCATAGGTCAAGTTAAAGGCAGTTCAATAAGAAAAGCGAAGATCACATGCACAAAAAGAGGAAAGCAAAGAAAAAGGTTTATTCTCTACTTCCCACCGTTTGGCCACTGCCTGGGAAGTAGGACCTCAGCGCACTTAATTGCTCTAGAAGACAAATACCCTAACGACAAATGTCCCCTTCCCTCTCCTTTGTCTCAGCTTTTACTACTGAGCATAATGCCATATGATATGCAATATCATTTTGGCCAGCTGTCCTGGCTGTGTCCCCTCCCAGCCTTCTGCCCACTCCCAGCTTCCCAGCTTAGGGGTGAGGGGGTGTTAGAGAGATGACTGTGATGCTATGGGAGCAGTGCTCAGCAGTAGTCAAAACACTTGTGTGTTTTCAACATCTTTCTAGCTACAGATAGAGGCTACAGCACTATGACGGCTGCTGTGGGGAAAGTTAACTCATTGCACTCAGATACAATACACAGGCTAAGGGAGAATTTTACCTTTTTTCCCCACTATTTTTAGATATAATTCCATTCCTTCGTATTCACAAAATCTTCACTGGATGCACATGTTTAACTACAAAACAAGTAGTTCTCTAAGTACCAAACTGAGAAATTTTGTCTTCCTACAGATCTACATGCTAAATACTGAATGTCTGGGGAGAAATAAAGAATATGCAGGAAGGTAGCGATTATAATGAATTCCTCCCATTTCCTGCATATAAGTTTAAGAAGGTATGTTCTGATATTACAGGTAATAGTCTCATTAGAGTTACTACAATCTAACTGCCTATGTTCATCAGACATGTACATAATTCATTTTGAGGAAGGGGAAAAATGTTTAGTCAAATAGTAAGCTCAAAAGGTATTTATGGGAATGACCACCCAAAATGTGATTAAAAAAACAGGAGTAAAATTCACAGTTCCTCTCCCATAGTCTTATTTAAGGATGTAATTAAAATATGGATATGATTATTTAAAAAAAAAATCCAGGAAAAGAAGACTAGAATATACTGGCATGGTATAACTTGTTTTCCTTCACTGAGACTTATCTTCCCATGAAAATCCTCTTTCTACAATCATAAATATTAAAACTTGGTAGCTTTCAAGGTTACTTTTCATTCTGAGACTCCCAAGCAAATGGCAGGAGTCCGCAAGCTTTTTCAAGGAAGTTTTAGAAAGTCTGCTTTGTTTGAATCTCTGGCAAACAGCTTGGTGCATTTCAGTATTTTTCTAACATATTTTGTGTTTGCTTCAACATATCTTAATTTAATAAAACCTAAAATGCTAGAACAATTAGATTTAAATTTGATATAATTTCACAGAATCACAAAATATGATGTGTTGGAAGGGACCCACAAGGATCATCAAGTTCAACTCTTAGCCCTGCACATGACACCCCAAGAGTCACACCATGTGCCTGAGAGTATTGTCCAAACGCTTTTGCCCCGCCTGCTTTACTTCCGACATTGGGGAATTGCCTGCTCCTGCATGCTTAGGACGTGACATTTAAAGTGACCAACACTGATGGACCCCAGGACTGGCAAAAACATTACACACTAATTCCCTGAGCAGCCTGAAGTCAGCTCTCCTCATGTCCAGACTTGAGCTTTTGCTGGCACCTGTCAACAAAGACTGTAAACTCAATTACTTCATGGTCGCTGTGGCCAAGACGGCCACCAACTTTGCTCTGTTGATGAGGAGTAGATCCAGGAGGAAATCTTTCGGAGTTAGCTCCCTTAGGACCTATTCCATAAAGCTGTCATCCAGACTTTTTAGGAATCTTCTGGCCAGGTTGTACCGGCTGTGTGATACTCCCAGTTAATTTCTGGCAAGTTGAAGTCCCCCATTAAGGCCAAGGGCAGTTGACTTGGAAGTGTTCCTTAGTTCCTCAAAGAATAATTGAGGAGGCTAGGAGGTCTTTAGTACACTCCCACAATGACATCCACATTACTTGCTTGCTCCTTGATCCTCACCCAGAGGCTCTCAACTGTGCCACTGACTACTGTGAGCTCCGTACATTCTTGCCCTTCTATAACACAATGCCAACCCCTCCTTCTGCCCTGCCTATCCCTCCTGAAGAGCCTGTAACCACCCAACAGGGTGCTCCAGCCACAGGAATCATCCCACTCATGCCAATGATGTTCCAAATCTTTGGGTCTGGACCAAAACGCTGAGCTCAGTGTGTTCGTTCCACATGCTGCATGCATTACTGTAGAAATATTTCAGGTGTGACATGTCGTAGCCAAAACCTCTTGAAGCAGATCGAGGGTTCCCATTAGTGCCTCTTTCCTCAAGTTTTGGCACACCATCCCATTGCTCATGACTGGTGAGCCTGGTTTTGTTCCTTACCCCTTCCAAAGTAGTTTAAATCTTTGTCAATGAGACCCACTAGCTCCTGTGCTAGAACTCTTTTCCCCCTCTGAGATAGCTGCATCTCATCAGGTGTCAGTAGACCAGGTGTTGAGTAGATCATCCCATGATTAAAAAACCCTAGTTTTTCCAATTACACCAACCTCAGAGCCACACATTGACCTGATGGATCTTCCTACTCCTATCAATATTACTCCTTGTTACCAGAAGGATCAAGGAAATCACTGCCTGTGCTCCTGATCCTTCTACCAATCATGCCAGGACCCTGAAATCTCTCTCCTGATTGCCCTTGTATTTCTTTTTTATCAGAGAGCACAAGCATTCCAACTTGTGATAGAAACACAGAGGTAGCCAATTCTAGCCTCTCTCCCCTTTATCCTTGAGTTTGAAGAAAGAAGAGGGGTTTGTTGCTCCATGGAAAGCTAGCACCTACTCAGTGAAAAACAACAATATAGTAAATTTTACTTTCTAGCTGTTTCACCTTCCTTGCTTTTATATAGAGTCCTTTCCTTTTATTGCTAGATAGCAGTATGCCCTGTTAGTCAATGTTTCATTTCAGCTGCCTGAACACATCTGCCATCACTTGCTCTGTGTCCATGAGATAACTGGATATATGACACAGCATCTCTGAGACATATCTGTACAGACCTACCTACTCAGTGCCTCAGTGCAATCTCAGATGGCACCTGATGGCTACGCTTAGGCAAAGTATATATGTATATGCCCTTGCTGTCAAATCAGCTGATGTCCAAAAGTATGGGCCTTAACAGAAGTTACTACAATCGAGACCTGAGGGGAAATTAACATTTTGCCTCAGTTAAAGACAAGCTTTTGCTACATGCACTCATTTTATTATTCATTCTACTGGGCATGCATTACAGCCTAATGTAAATAAGAGTGCGAAAATAAAAATCACTTCCCCAGAAATTGCATAAATTCTGCATTGTTATGAAATGAAACTTTCCAAAAATTAAAAAAAGAGTTCGCATAAAGTGCAATTACCACATATCCTATAGTCCCTTGAAATATGTTGAGTCTATAACCAGAATTCGACTGTAGTCAGAAGTCACCTTGCTTAATTTGCACCTTGCTTAATGATCATCATGGTAATTTCTATTTTGTTGCCATACTGATGATACTGCTATTCCAGGATATACAGCAAACTGTCCCTTCAAGCTTGTTCTGTACAAGCAATTCCTTATTTTAGTATATGATTGAAACACTAGGGAGAAAAGCTCTTATCTGCTATATTGTTTAATCTTTTATTGATTAAGGACAGTAATGGATTTAATGAAAACAGTATCCTATGTATCATACCTTATATAATATTTGGGGAATTAAATTTTACATTCCTGACTTCCTTTTTAAGGGTTCACTGCCTATTTCTCTCTGGTATTCTCTCTGTAATAATCAGTCTACTGCTGAAATTCCAATCAGTGTTGCAATTTAAAAGCCAGGTTCACATTAACATCATTCCAGGCCATCTGTTCTGGTTGAAATAAATTGAAGATATCATTCCAAATGCAAACCAATTTTAACATAATACTTTATTTAAGAGTTAAAAGCAGAAAATCCATATTTCCACATAAGTCATCCCAAAGGACATAACAGTAATGCTTCAATTTAAATGACAGTTTAATCTTGCTATATTATCCTATATTTTCCATCCTTCCAAAAGTTAGAAAGTAACATTCATCCTGCCTATTATTACAAGCACACACATTTTTAGTCTTTCTTTCAGAATAAAAATTTCCCCCCACTTAGATAAAACCCTAATATTTCTTTCAAAAACTGGGGGCATTTTTCAAAGACTGACTTCTTCTTGAAAGGAAAAAAACACACCACAAAGACATGAGAACAAACAAACCCATTTTTTCCCCCCCACTTTTAAGAAGAAATGTTGTACCAGGTGGCTGTCAAGGCTTTTAATTGCGCACACAGTTTAGATTATAAAGCATATAATGGCATAACCATTAATAGCATATAATGGTTGTTCAAGTATTGATGTCTGAAAAGCCATCTTACTTCTGAGGTTTCATTCCATTTGTGAAGTACTTTATTTCACTGTAAACTATTTTCCTTTGAAAAAGTCAAAATATCTGTATCACAAGTTTTGACAAATTATTAAAGTCCCTTTCTTTATGTTCTTAAGAAATAAATTCTCTCTTGTCCTGTGTTCTGAGGTTTTTGGTGAATTTAAGAAAGAGTAGACCAGGTACTGTGTATTCTTCTATACAGCAAATAGCATTAAATTCCCTATAAAACAGTTTGGTCACTGACCAATCTGTTTGCATTTCAGGTTGGTAAGTTTAATTTAGATGTTTCTGTGGTCCATGATTCTTATTTAGAACAAGAAAGCATAAGGAGTCACTTCTCAAACTATACTTACAACAACTGTACCCTGCACTAGGCAGAACAGATGGTGCATCTCAAATGACATTGGATATCAAGTGTACACAAGTGAAAGAAGTTCCTCTTGAGTGGTGAGATCGAAATTCTACTGAATCAACCTGAAGTATAATGGCAAGATCAGCTTCTAAAATGGATTGTATAATCACCCCCATTTTAATTGTCTTTTCCACAATGGAATGTAATGTTTATTTTCCTCAAGCAATAAATTTGTGACTTCTCAAATAAGGAAAATATTTTCTTCCATTTCTCTGTTTATCCAAAACCAAACCAAAAAAATTGAATGTTCTTCCTTCTTTTCTTTACCAAATATAATAAAAAAAGAGAACATTTTAGGCTCTTATGAAGCCCATATTTTTTTCTATTATGCCAGGAAAAACCACCAGGTATCTCAAATTCCACAGCAAATATAAACTGATTTCTACTTTTTTTTTTTCTAGATCACTATGAGAAGTTTATTAGAAAGTCGTAAAAGTAAATGAAATTTTTAATAATTTACACCATCTTCTCTGTAAAAATATCAGCTAAAAGGGATGTCCTTTATTTTCTCAAAGAGTGAAATTATGTTTATGAAGGGCAATTTTAATTAATCCTCAGAGTGAATCTTCCTCTTTTATTTTTGCTAGTTATATCAGTACAAAGACTAAAAACCAAATTAAATCTATTTTTCTTTATTGTTTGTAGTTTCTTTTCCTAGCTTTTTGAAATGGCAGACAACTTCAATTACTTCTAAAAAGTTATAAAATGCACTCAACTTCTGAAGTGTTTCAAATTCCTTTCTCCACACATGAAAGAAAAAATGACAACAGAAACTTGCAATTTATATTCAAATATCATTTTTAAATTTGATCTGATTAAGATGTTCAGAAAATATTATATCTTGACATCTAATTGGTGATCACTCTGCATGTCGCTAGTCAGGCTGTATTTGATTCTGATCATCACCCAAGACACAAAATTGAGGGAAAATTCAGATAAAAAAAGAAAAAAAAAAAGAGCATTTAATGAATTAAGATAGAACAAAAAGAAGAGGAGCACCAGGAGGTAACCAAGGCTTTTAGAATGCATTGGTAACCTTCAGTGGCTTGCATTCCTGGCAGCCTTTTGTGCCTTTGAACATTTTCTTTGTAAGACTCAAGGGCAGAAATTTGTTTAAGGTGATAGAAGGCAATGTAAGCACATTTATTTCTGACAAAGAGAACTGCTGTTGTAGGCTGTAGAAGAACCACTGCTCATGGTTTTAGAACAGATTAAGCACAGCACTAGAAAAGGTACTCTTTGGAACAATCCTGTAACGGCAGGAAGATGATAATTATGTAGTATGTGTGCCTACAGCTTGTGGAGAGAACATTCTTCATTTTCCAAATGACTAAGCTCACAGAGTTCTGCTCTTCTTATTCATGTTGAGTCAGTTTTAATTATTAAGCATTGGCTTGATGTCAGCCTCTACTGAGACACCAAAACAGTAAAAATTCAATCTCTTGACCAAAAGGCCAAGAACCTTCCTTGCATCCTCACATATGTTCTGAAGTTCTCCCATGCATCAAATGTCCAGGAGGAATAGTTTATTCAGTACCTCAGGCCAAGGAGATTAAGCCCCTGCTGACTCCAGTGTAAAAACTGGAAAATTCCATTACATCTTACTTTTCTCCTGAAGCTTGGAAAAAAGTGTGCAGGGCTTTTACTGGTTTATGTCAGATTTGGCAAGCAAGGACCATGATTTTATCTTCATGGTTCTTAAGTGCTTAAGGGTGCGTGTTATATAACCAGTGTGAATTTACAAAGTGTTAGGAAAGTAATTCAATAGTCCATTTTATGACCAACCCCTTCCTTTCTATCACTGAAAATGTCCTTTCCTGGGGTTTAACTTTAAACCCAGATATATGATGGGGTATTCTTTCCAGTTAATCTTCTCAAATGGCACAGGTCCTAATCCTTGCTTCAAAGGTATTGGTTCTTAGCAAAAATGCTTTCTGAAACACTGGAGAATGAAATCTTCTTTTATTTACACTACCTGACACTGTGCTGCAGTTTATGCTTCATATCAAGTTCCTTGGAAAGTGGCTTCTTTTTCTTAGTGTTTTATTTGGTTGGTTTGGTTTTTGTTTGTTTGGGGTATTTGTCTGTTTTGTTTTGGTTTTTTTCCTTGGCGTGGCCAAGCCAGAAAAAACAAAGATATTGTAGCAGAATTAAGTTTCAGGTGAGTTCCTAGCTCTCAGAAAAGAACTGAAGCCCATTCCCCTTTCACATAACTACATAAATGGCCAGCAAGGGAATTTTGTTGACTCCAGTGTTCCTTTTAACCTCTGACAGTCTACTCAAATATTATATCATGTTCTTATCCATCATAACATGTTTCTATTAGCAAACAAACCGGAAGTAGCCATAGAATACTTACCAGGTGTTTGTAGTACAATTCCAGTTTCCATGAAAAATACAAGTAATTTTTCTATATTGCAATACACTGAGAAAGGTTTTCAATATGTTACTTGTCTGTCTTTGCAAGATAACAGCAAACCCATATATACTCTTATGAGTTTTCTTAGACTGAGACTAGTCCTGGTGAAAAGGAAAAGGAAAGTAGGGATGGTTGCATAAGAAATTTTTCACCAGTATTCAGTTCCCTTTTCCAGTATCTTTTCCTCATTTATCTGGTCCAGCCACACCAGCATTTTCTGTAACAATGACTTTGAGTTGGGCTATCATAATAAAACACCTTAAACCAATGTGTTTGTGAGGGAAAAGGGATGACCTATCTTAATTAATGAAGAAATGACAGTTCTGTCTACTTTTCCTGTCTTCTTGATGAAGATACCATAGCAAACATCTTGATGTTTATTAGACCTCTTCTTCACCTCTCACTGGACCATATAGTCTTCTCCAGGACATAAGCCAGAAAATATCTATGTACATATTTTCAAATTGAAAGTTTACCATGCTCTTCTCAGTTAACAGAATGTTACCATTCTATTCCAAACCCTTAACATTCTATGATTCTATGAAAAACAAAAACCAACCATACAATTACAACTTCAGTCTAGTTAACCAAAATAGAATCTTCTCAGTGTCCATAGTTCCAATGAAATTATATAAGTCTTGAATATTTAAAATGATTAATGGATCAGAAATATCTCTGCTCTCATAATATCTCAAAATATCAGAATCTCATTGCATCCAAAGAAATGTGAGCACCAGGCCAAGGTAGGTGAGTGTGAAAACAAATTTCCCTTAGGGGAAAAATGAGTACAAAGTCAATCCATTTTTGTACAGAGACTGGAAATATTAGAGGGAGAATAAAAAAGTTCATATATTTTAGTAGCATGACAGGTTATTGAGTTGGGAAAATGACCTAAATGACCTTCACGTGTTTAAATTAAAACAATGAAAATCCCTGCTATTTGATATAGCTTAAAACTTTGGAATTAGCTCACAAATCTTCAGCATTCAAGAGACTAAGTAGTCAAAATTTGGAACAGAAATTAGCAATATCTGTTACTAAAGTACTTGTAATTGAAAGTTACCACCTGATTTACAGATTTTGGCTGTCTTCCAAGCAAGTGGCTTTGACTTAGCTTTTCTCTCCAAAGGTAAACAGTGCATGTAATTTTAAAAGATAACTACCTATTTCCTGAAAAAGAAGTGGAAATTCAGGAGTGCTGTATTCAATCACCTAAGACAGATGCCAGCACCACAGCATTGTCATTTAGTTAAGTCTTTCCCTGTCTGCTTACCAGGTTTGCAAGGAGCAAAGCAGAACTCTGCATCTTGTATCTCTTCAATTATTTGTACTTTCCTGTAGTCCATTGATCGAAGGAGCAAGATGCCAGGGAGAGTTAGAGTCCTATCTATGGCTGTGGAAAGACAAGAATCTGGTAGGCTGGCCAGATATGCTTAGAAATGTTACACCCATTACTAGACATTGTGATGACTGATGCAATTAATATATCTGCACTACTTTGTTTTCTTTTCAGAATTAATTTTATTTACTATAACCAGATAATTAAAATATAAACTTCATTATTAGCTACCAATCTTGCATTTGCTTGATCAGCCATCATGCTGGTATCATGATCTATGTCATCTACAACCTCTGCAGTCAGAGAGCTGCTCATTTTGAAATTATTTTTAAACTTGAATGTAAAAAAAACCTTACTTATTTTAAGATAGGCATATAATTGAATCAAGTGGCAAATGAGAACAAGCCTTTTGCTCTCCAAAGTGCCAGTGCAGAACAAATTTTAAATTGCTCAGCAAGAAATCTTTTTTCAGATATTGAGCATTTGTAGAGTTCTGTCCCAGTTTTTCAACTACTGACTTCCTTGAAATCTAGTTTATCTTTTTGCTCTTAACGTCAGTAAAATAAATGCAATGTGTATTTCAAATATATATATGCATCTGTAGGCATTGATAACAGTACTCTGGACAAACAGAATACAACAAAACACTGTCTTTTAGGAAGGATCTCGCTTCTGTACTGCACAGCTGAAGTAGGTATCTGAAACTGTTCAGTGTCCTGAAAATAAATTTCTTTTACAAGTGCCGGACATGATTTATTGATTAGTATCAGAACAAATAGCAAAGGTAATAGCAAGCTTGCTTCAATTTAACTCACATCGCGTGGCGTAGAAATTAGTTTGGAGGCAAATAACTGAATTCCAGGACACTATTGTCATATTTCAAAGGCATTTTGTTGCCCAGATGTGTTTAAACTTAAAAAAAAAAAAGAAAAAGAAAAGTTGTCCAGCTGCAGTATTGCACACTTAGATGCTGTTTCACACTCTGTTTGTAACCTAAATCCTTTCTTATTAGGGTATACTGCAGAGAACTAGCTTTGACATTTAACAAGAGAAAATCCTGCTTTAAGGATCTCCTAAAGTTTAGCAAGTGAATACTGAAATTAAAAGTAGCTATCACCACTTTCTTTAATGGTTTATTCTGTCCTCTTGGAATTTTATTCACTATTACCATACAAGCTTCTAATATTTATCATAATCCAAGTCATGTATTGCTGGACAGACAAAGTCAACAAAGAAACCATCAGTTCCCTGTTTTTCCCCAGGGAAAATATTGATGTCTACAGGTGATATATGATGGAGGTATTAAAAGTTCTCTAATAAATTCTAACAGCAGTAGTCTATGAACAGAAATATAAAAAAGGAAAGAAAACCACAATAAAAAATTAAAAATAACTTATCAAAAAATTATAATTACAAGACTTGTATTCATAGAGGACTAGAAAAACAAAATATGAAGCAAAGCTGAAAAAATTATGTAGAATAGATCCACTGATATCAGTTAATCAGAAGACCCCATTTGCCATACAGCATCCTGGACACCTACTTTGTGTCACTAATGTCATTGTAGCACTAAATTTTTGGTCTGACTGTAAAGTTGGCCTCACATTCTCATAACAAAAAAAATAAAACAACAACAACCAAACAAACAAAAAAAGCCCAAACAAAACAAAAATCAAATGAAAGCAGAACTGTGTCTTGCTATATTTAAATTAGGTATATTTTAGAGAAATATCTTAAAGATACACTGGTACATTTTATTTTCTGAGAGAGGGAGAAAAATTCTCATCCAGAAATGTGCAATTTTATGAATTTGGCATCTTTCTGGACCTAAGGTATTCAGAGATAAGGCGGTATAAATTGAATAATTTCATCCATAATTTACGTATCTAAAAAAAAAGAAGAAAAACTTGTAACGTGAACAATTCAACATTTATGTTAATTTACAGCTCGGGGTAAAGTTTCACATCTAAGCTGTAAGCAAGTAACAAGAGAAGGAATATTATGGAAATTCAGAGGGAGATTCTTAGCACAATCAGCATACCCAATGCCCCTGCAATATTGGCTTGTTGTTTACAGTTAATAAGATACACAGAAACCTTCCCCTGTTACAGCAGATAAAGTGCAATGACAGATATTATCGATTTGCATTTCCACGCTCTAGCCCTCCCTGCTTTGTAGGCAGCTGGGTGATCTTCTGCAACTGTGGACATCATGATTTTCACCTTTCTCCTACTCAGGGTGAAAGAGTGAGTTAGAATGTCACTTTCTCTCAGTTAATCTTCACCATATGCCTTGTTCTGCATCTGCTATTAGAGTTTTCATTATCTTTTTCAAGTAAGCTACAGAAACAGTCAAAGGCAGGAGCTGAATTGGAAGTAAAAAGAGAGTTACTTCTTAGTTCAGTATTGTAATTAAACTGGGGGAGGGAGCAGCAGAGAGGAGGGTAAGGGAGGGTCTAGTTCAATTCCAGAGAACTCCATAGAGAATGCAGACAAGCTGAAGCAATTTCAAGGGAGCCAAAAAATTATTTACAAGGAAGGCAATAGAGTCAGCACAGATAGAAACAGTTTCCAAATGTGACCAGTGAGGCAAGTTAGATGTTAAACAATTGTGCCTTGCTGCAGAAAGAGTTTCCAATTCCAAATGTGATCAGTGAGACAACTTAGATCTTTAACAATCGTTGTCTCTCTCTCTGCTTAGATAATAAATCAGTGCTTTTACAAATCTCAGTGTGACAGAAATAATTGTGGAAGCATCAGCCTCCAAATCTAGTGATATTTATTTTACAAGGAAATACAACAAAGGCTAAGGGTTTCCAAACCTTTAACTCTTTTTCCAAGCTTCCTTTTCTAAAAGCTATCACTTGTAGAAAGAAAATTGTATTAGACTTCCCATCACTTTAAATAATGTTTTATTGGGAAATTAAATCAACCACAACAGGAAAACTTGTTTAAAAGGATGACAAAGGACAGATAATCCAGGCAGAAGTAAACTAAAGGTTTGAAAATAAATCTGTAGCCTGACACTAGACTCAATTCTAACAGAGGTCCTTTCCTTATCTCCATTTTCTATGTCCACTCAAATTTACCGTGTGAAGTACAGTTCCTTCTCCAACATCTTACTTTGTCCAGTATGCAGCACCAGTTTCTGTCTTTCAAAGGCTGACCTCTATGACCTCAGAGGTCTTTTCCAACTTATTGATTCTGTGATATCTTGAGAGAGGGGAATTGTCAGTGATTATCTCTCACTAAAAAAGGTTCAGGTTCCTCTCAGAAAACTTTCATTCTGGATTTGTGCTACATTAACTACATATTTCACTCTAACTTAAATTTTAGAACTGTCTCCCACTCTAAAGAAATGTGTTTGATCTTCATGAGTGCTCCTCTTTTCCTTCACCTCTGAAGAGCCTGAGAACTGGCACACAGCTGTCAGGGCCAAACCAGTCATTAGCCTGCTTCCTCTGTCACCCAACCCTTAAATAACCAACTTGGGAACAAATAAATTAAATTTTCCTATAATGTACCAGAACAATATAAGACTTTTTGCACCCAGCACAAAACAATTCATATTACTGAGAAAAATCTCACCACGTTACTTTAATGTGAGAAGACACAGGCACATACACAGACACAGTATAGGTTAAAAAACAAGACATTGAGTTACAGGCATTATATCTTTGAACTGTGTGCTTGCAAAACTGCAGACTTAGCTTTTGGCTTAACTGTGAAAAAACAGCATAATATGTTCTTTTACCCAGCACTTCAGTTAGTGTTATATAAATTATAAAAAGTGCAATACAGTGCATACTGGAGGGCTATGTAGCTCTGGAGGTTTCGGTTTTGTTTGTTTCTTTGTTTGTTTTAATTGCAGCACATTTCTGAAAACAGAACCTAGCCAAGACATGATTTTTCTGGAAACTGCAAGGGAGTAATTTGAAGATTAAGAAGAGAGTTTCATTGAGTAGAAATCAGACATAGAATATCAGATATTTAAAAGGGGTCCTCCTCCATTTGTCTTTAATACTGTGTATAATATGACAGCCAACTCACTAAAATATTGGAAACAAATATATTTGTACTATACTGCAATAACTGAAAAAAAGGACACCTTTAGGAATCATGTCACAATACTGATAATATGTACTGTGATATGCAGAAATCTAATTTAGTGGATCCAATACAGTGCCTGTAAAAATCCAGTTCCAATACACTTAAGAGTTAACCAAGGAAGTAGAGAATTTCAACAAACACCCTATTAAAATTCCTACTCATTTATTTGTACATACATAAGGAGTACACACTGAAAGAATGGGTTTGTAGTGGGGTCTTTTCCCCATCTATTTACAGTAAACTGCAGGAATTCTTAATTTCTAGACAACTCCTTTTTAAAAAAAAATTTAATCTTTTTTGGACTCATTTAATAATTAGAACTCCTCTGAAACACTGAAACAGAAAAAGCCTGAGGTTATTTTAATAAGATTCAAAATTGTAGTCACATGAAAAATATATAGAAAAGTTCTACAAATTTATGCCTTGCTGAGAGACTATGTTATTTGCAATAACCACATTCAAATATATCCAATGTGACACTGAGCTAAGAAAGGTTATTTAAAGTGTTACAGATACAGAGTTTGCCAAGATGTATTAAGGTTATCAGTAATAAAATATAAACAAATTAAGAACTTTTATAAGTATGGAGAACTTTTATAAGTATGGAAAACACTTTTTCTTCTCCTGTGTACCTGATTTCTCACAAAAAGAAATTGCAAACTGTTTCAGGAATATAATTCCAAGAGTAAAGCACATTTCTACTGGTAAAGAACTGAAACATTTTTTTTAAGTAGTAAAAGGTTGTTTTCTGGAATTCAAACTAGCTTGAAGTTTAATTACCAAAAAAACACATTCCCAAGTGCTCATTTGGTCCAGTAGTTTATTGAAGTTTACTTCTACATGGTCAGTAATTTCTTCTCAAAAAAATTTTATAAATATTTTCAGCAGACTGAAAAAAATAGACAAAAAGTAGTGTTTGATACTATTATTGAAATCAATATGAATATTCTATTGAGCTATGAGGTTTTTCTGTAGGTATTTTCTTTCACTTATTTTGCTGCCTTCTTTTACCTTGTTTGTAATGTAATCTCCTGACTATTACTTCATCATAAAATAGTCCCTTAAAGCCAAGTCGGAAAAACAATTATATAATTTTTCTTTTCTTTTAAATTAAAATTAGTAAATCTGGAAGCACAGCATACTGTGAAAGAGAATTAAATTCTTGTCATTATTCTCAGTCCTTTTACATTTAACTGGAATATAAAAGGTATTGTTTAAGGAAAAAAGAGACCATTTTTCTTTTCCCTCTGTGAATGCCTAAGATAATGATTTATTCCTATGTATTTTAAAGGACCTGTTATAAATGCAATATCTGAGTTACACTTTTAGTGGATTCCCTTTTCCTGGAACAGTCTGACAAAAGGAAAAAAAGGAGGACACAGGACTGCAAGCAAAGCACAGATGAGGCTTACCTTTGCCTTCTCACCCATGCGTACATTTCAGCTACATTTCTGCGGAACAAAGTGAACAGAATATCTTTTACCTTTCTTCTGCTGATCTGTGTTTTTATGTTATTCCCTTTTAGTAGTTCAGAAAAGGCGATTGTGCAGAGAAGGTCTAATTCAGGTTCCTCTCTTTTTATTCCCTTTTTCACCCTCTCCCCCACATTGTGACAAAACACAGCCAGCAACAGGTGTGATTCATTTGACAGTCGTGGGGGCACCATCTACTGGGCTGTTGCCAGCAAAGGGTGCTGCGGGAAGGGATAGTCAATCACCTCTGAAAGGCCTCTAATAAAGGAAGTGAGGAAGTCTCTTTTCTGGAGGGGATTGGTAAGCACTTACCTTTTTTGGGAAACAAACATGCCTCTGAAGGAACTAGGTCCTATGCTTTGTTGACATTTTTTGTTCTTAACTGTAATTAGAGTCTTCTCTTTTCTTCTGCTTATTTGCTGACTTGAAGAGCTTTGTGATACCAGACACTGAGAACTGTGTGAAGTAATAGTTATATTTTATAGCTGGATATCATCTTTACCCAGTGTTAAGTCTTCGTTTCTCAGTTGTAGCAAAGAAAACTTTTCCTTTCCATGTATTGGAAGATGAGTGCTAACAAGCTTATTTTATCCTACACACCAGATGAGGATACTGGGATTATTGACTTTCCTAACAAATTCAGCTGTGGATAAATTTTAATGTTAATACTGCAAAGCCTGCTTACACTCAATATTAAAATAATGCATGCTGTCTTGAAAATAATTTGGCTGAAAAATTATTTCTCTAGCTGAAGCAATGACAGTTCTTTTTCCTTAGGAGGTTGAAAAGTTGTACGGACTTCCTCCAGTTATGCTGCTTCCTTATTTCCATCTCAGGGGGATCCCTCATGTTTGTCTGTAAGTTGTGGTCCCAGTGGTTGATTGGTTTATCAGCATTTCGTGGGACTATATACCCAATAGTTATGACAAAAAGATAGCTATTAGAGTACTTCAGGAACTTTCTGTAAATAAAATATTTTTTGTTTTGTAGCCACATACATATACACATGCGTATACATATATATATATATATATATATGTATGTATGTACCTGTATGTATATATCACTCAATTAATTGGAGCAGTGGTCTCCAAAAGGACATGCGTGATGGAGGTGCACAAGACAGTCTAGTAAAGTGTGAGAAGAAACTATTAAAACTTCGGTAGCAAATGTCTATAATCTATTAATAAATATATAAACTTATATATAAATATATAGATATAGATACATGAATATTTGGGGGGCTCAGAAAATTTTTACTAATGGAATGTGTGATCAAAAAAGCTTGAAGACCACTGACTTATAGAATCAGAAATATCTGCAATGGTGTTTAGAAGTCAGGAGAGTTTCACTCAGAAAATAGACCATTCCGTGGATGTAAGAGACATGATGATGTTACATTTATCATGTCAAATAATAGTTAGTGAACAATGCAGACATCAAGATTAGGCAGTCTCCTCTTTTCTGTGGTGGCATCTCATGATAACAGATATGATATATTCTTATGCTGATATTTTTAAAGCTAAATAAGTAAATTTTCATAATTACAATGAAACCCTTGAAAGAACATTTTAAAAAATGCAGTAATGTAACTTGTCTCTTAAACTAGTCTTTTTAGGATAATTACATGTAATTGACTAGTTTTCTAAAGAGATGTTTAAGTGAAAGACATCTTTTGCAAAGAACATAATAAAATTATAGCAATAATAACAATTTGCTTTGCATGCTACAATATGTATTTTATTGATAGTTTAGTGCAGATGGCTTGGCATATATTTACACACTACACTGTCTTACTAGGCTGGCATATGGTGAGTAAATTCTAACTGGTGTATGCCCAAGGACACCCACAGCTGTTGGAAAGATCATCAGCTCTGAGAAAGATGCACCAAAATCTAGATGTGGCTAAAATAAATGTCAAAACAGATTTTAAAACGGAGTAGAGGTAATTTTTTCCACACTTCTATCTAAACCTTTGAGTCATACTCTGAAGAGACTCCACCTTTTTGGGAAGAAAAAGAAAGACTTGTTAAACTGTAACATGAATGTCCTATAGTTCTAAAGAATCAGAAGAATTGTGTAGGATTCTTCTTGAGCAACGTTAAAATTCTGTTGTTCTTCCATGAAAACCGAATAGTACTCTTGTATATCTGCTTAAAAAAAAAAAAAAAAGACAGAAAAATCCAAACCAAACCAAAAAAAACCAAAACCAAATCGTTTTTAGTAGCTTTAGATTTTGAGGCAGTTTTAGTAAGACAGCAAAAATATTGCCATAAATCCACACGGCTCACATAAGCTTTGAATAATACAGAATAGCTGCTGTTCAATGTCTTCATGGTTGGTTGAGGCAGTGTGAGAAACTTAAAACTGACAATATGAAGTCTTGAATTTTCATCTTGCATAATGAATCTAGTTAAAAAGTCAAAAATGAGAGATAGTACACTGTAATTGTTTATCAAGAAGTAATTTCATTGTCACTTCCATGATTTCATAACATCAGTGTAGATGTTCAGATGAGAGATGGTGTGATTCAGAGTACAATGATATTGCATTTCTCAGTCAAGTGATTAGAGGATTTTATAGACAATAAGTTCTCACAGAATATTTCACAGAGATTTTAATGGTAGGTCTTTAATTTTTTTTCTTTTCAGTTGTTTTGCTGGGACAAGAAGGCTTTGAAGATCACCTGTTTCCAAGCAAAGTGAAAGTAGGTTTGCAGTAAAGCTGAATTCTTTATATCTTTCTATTCCCGCGTCTTTATTGGGTGATGAACACACTCAAAAATAATAATAATTAGTCTGTAAATATCATGCATGCCTGAGATGGGAACCTCCCTATCCACTTCTACAACTAACATAAAACCACTAAATAATAATTTTTTAAAAATTCTTTCATTTTACCTTTTTTTTTTCCAATAATTGTTTCATTTATTTAGTGCACATGGAATTTAGGTTCCTTGTCACAATGACTAATACTACCTGTAGGAGGAAATAATAGTTCTTGGTCCAAATTTTTACTTAACAATTTTCTGACATATTTTAATTAAAAGTAAAATGGTCATCTTCTAAATATTCCTTCAATTTTTTGAAATCTGCAAAAGCTGTTGACTGCATGGCATTTTAATTTTCTCAGAAGATATAGTGATAATTTACAGATTATCATAGAGATGGGAATCCATAATTTAATCTCTCGGTTTACTTTAACAGGCAACTCTGTATACTAGGAAACTGAGTAGAATAGCTAAATTCATATTATTTTGTTGACCAGCACATCTTTCATTTGATCAGCGTATGAGATATACAGTAGTCAAACACGTGCATTTATAACCACAATTTAAAATAACACAAAACAAAAAAAAAGTCAACATGAGAGTGACAGTGACACTACCACTACTTTTATATATAGACTCAGTGATGCAGTGAATTGAGTTTTTCATGCCTCCTTGTCCTGGTGTGCACTCCCTTATACTCCCGTAAGGTTGATTGGGAGACAATGTCAGTTTTACAGACTTATCCTTATGATGAAGTAAAATATTGAAGAATTTGGAAACAGTAATTCTACTCCTCTGGAGCTAGGCCTCTAGAAAATAGGTGGTATCATTTTGAACTTAAATTCAAGTAGGGTGATTTTAGGGCTGAAAATGCTGTGAGATTAAACAATCCACCCCAGTCTTTACTTACCACTTACAAAGTGTTCATTTGGGATTTGAACTTGAAAATGTTAAATGCTGCTGTGATTCAGTTAGACAGATATTTACCAAGAGCTGAATGTGATGCTTAGTAAATATCATAATTGTTTTCTTCCCCTGTGAATTCCAAGAGCTTTGTATCAGCCTCTTAGCCATAGCAATGGCTTCTTTTCCCATGTGTCCTCTGACTAATTCTCTGTCTTCATTTAAAGCCAGGGCAGAGCTGTGTCTTTGTTCTCCTGGAGTTCTCATGTTTGTCTGTTCAATTGCTCCTTCTTCTAAGGAGAAAACAACAGTTTACGGTAATTCCACCTGATGCAGATTTGTGCCAAAAGCAATTTGGAGAGAATCTTGAGCTAAATGTGGACATTTTCTTGGATTTTTATCCACTTTCTTGTATTAATCATCCTCTCCTTGAGCATGTGGGTTTTACAATACATGAAAATTTACAAAGTGTTCCCCAAATTAGCCAAATATAAATCTAGAAAAGTATTTTTAATTGCATTTCTCGGTCTCTACAGTTCTCCAGAACTAAAATAAATGGATAATTCTTATAAAATTCAAATCAAAATTGTATTGTTTTTTAACTTACTGTGCAGTTACAGAAATAATACATGAGGAAACACAAAATTTATATTGCTATTATTCTGTTAAGAGCTTGCCCCATGAAATATTAGGTCATTATCTAGAAAAAAAAAAGAAAATAAAAACCACAAGAAACAAAAACATTAAAAATAAACTTTTTTACAAAAGAGAATGTCTCATAAGACTAAGGTGAAAACTGTGGTAGAATAGAGCAGAGAAGTTAATCATCTTTCTGGCAATTAAAATAGTTTCCTTGGATATGCTCATGAAGCTTATTTATATTGTAATAGAAATTTGAGGCTTTGGAGGAATAATAAATATGCTCCCTGAAAGGACAGCAGTAGCTTCAAACTAAAATGTCAGGAAAAAGTAATTTCCAATCTCAACAGGTTTGGGGAACCAATACACAAAAAGTCACCCTGAATGGTGTGTCAAGAATATCAATGTTCTCTCAAAATATGGAAAGTAAGTTTTCTTTTAAGAGAAGTAAAACCCTTCAAATAGCTCTGTGAATCTCTCTCCTTAACCTGAAAGAGGATCTGTTCCTTTATTGACATCCATTTGAGGAATTTGGTCTTCCTGTGACTTGTGCATGAAGAGGGAAGGGGTATATTTAAGGAACCTGAGTTATAAAGATTTGAGCAGAACATTTGAAATTTATAATTTCAAGGAACTGAATAGCTATCCTACTGGAGTTTGGCTCCAGCTTCTCTTTTATTCAAAAATTATCACTTTGATTCTAAATAAATGTGCTATTGAGATGATGGTACAATGATATGTGTCCCAATGCAGTCAGTGCTAATGTCTGTCTGGTTTTCTTACACTCCCACTGTTGCAAACTAACCATATGGAAAAGTAATGTGCTACATTAGGAAAAATTATCCTGCAGTCCATATAAATCCATTACGTACCTATTCATCAGAAATACAGAGATAAGACTTTGAAACTACTCTATCTTACTATGTAAAAGTTTCCTCCATTGCCACAAAAAGGTTCCTAGAGTTTTTGCAAAAGCTCAAATTTGAGAAAAGTTTAAAATTTGAAAATGAAGCTTTACTTAGGAAGAAAGAAGGTCCTAAATTCTTATCAGGTCCCATTCTGAAAAATATTTCAGGTTTAAATTATATTTGGAAGAAAATATTTTATGATTTCCAGATTCTAAGTATTAATTATATAATTTATACATAAAAATATCTATTATAAAATAATTAATTATTAATAATGATTTCTTCCTAAGGGTACTAAATTATAGATTTTTATCATGTTGCAGTTTTTCTGCTTTTATGACAAAGCAACTATCTTTGGAAATGCAAAATCTGATGAAATCTAGATTTTAAGAACCTTTATCAAATTAACTGCTCCTTTTACGGACATATGCCTCTACTGAAGTTTATTCAACAAGCTGTGCTGAAAATAGAACTATGCTGTTACTATTTCACTGCTGCCCGTATGGGTACAAGATTAATTTGCCAGAGAAGAAAAGCCTGGTTTACAGAAAATAAGCCATTGTGCTAAATGGAATGAATCATTAGTAGCGGTGAACCCTGAGGAGATTTAAAGCTGGATCGAGATTGACTAATGAGAAAATGAAAGGAATATGGCTCCTATCCTGACTAATTAATCAGTGAAAGCCCCATGCCAGAGTTACGAACAGGGTAAGCCTACTCTATGTTCAAAGTCATGCTTTTTAATAATTACTTTTTTCTGTCTGGCTTTTTATTTAGATACTCACGTATTGGCAAGTCATTCAAACCATTACCTACAGTATGGTGGAAGACTCTCCTATGTAAAATGCCTTGCATTTAGAAATTTAAGGTGTTGTTTCATGCTATATCACAATTTTAGATTGCTATATGTTGCTGTACATAATTTTGCCACATTCAGGTTTCAACTCTAACATTGTTACTTGGCACTTGTTACTTTTAACACATACCAACTACTGATTTATGTTGTTGCTGGTAGTAATCTAGCACCTGTGTGGCTATTTACTGTTTTCTTGGACATCTTGCATGAGGTGAGTGCACATGAACTTATTATTATGTTAAATAAATACTCAGTATGTTGCATCCAAATTGTATTGTATTTATCAAAAATTTAATGTACAGTTAGCCTGCACCTCCATGGAGAAGCTACAGTGTGTAGGAAACATGAGATTTTTCTGAATATACACAGACCTCTGCAAATACCTACTGTAGTGGTTTGGTCCAAAATACTCATTACTGTTTATCTGCTGTGAGATAAGAGTTAGGAGAAATGCAAAACAGGCACCAAACTTGAAAGAATATAAAGAAGTTTATTAACAGACCTAAAAGAAGAAGGAAAAAAAATTATACCACCTTCAGAACTCTCCTCCTCCCCCCACCTTCCTCCCTTCTCCCACTGACAAGGTAAGAAGACAACCCTTAAGATGTTCAGTCTGTTTACCACTTCCATAATAACCTTGTTCAGTCCATTTAGAAAGAGAAGTCTCTTCTTGCTCATGCTATGAAAACATTATCACAACGAGACAGCCACCCACTTCCAAATATTGTTCAGTCCATTTAGGAAGAGGAGTCTCTCTGCCTGCATGTGAGTCCTTTCCCCTGACTTGCAGCTTTTCCCGCAACTGCTTTCGAGGGTCCACTCTTGAAGTTTTCTGGGGTACAATTTTAAGGTTGAGCCGTTCAGAAACAAAAACAGAGGCCCTTCTCCTTCTGTGGGAGCAAAGGGTCTTCATCATCTTCATCGTTAGGACTATCTCTGGGAGCATCTCTAGGAACTGAGGTTTTCTCCTTTCCCATTTGGAGCAAAAGTCCTCATCTGGTTCATCTCTACGGACTGAGGTTTTCTCCTTTCCCGTTTGGAGCAAAAGTCCTCATCTGGTTCATCTCTCCCTGTCCAAACTTCTCATGAAATTACAGCTGCGTCAGCATCTGCCTATCTCAGCGCAGGTGCTTTTGCTCACGAGTTGAACACTCCACCCCCCATATCTTCATGAAATTACAACAGGATACTCTGATATATCATAGCTTCACAACAGACTTTCAGCTTTAAGCATCTCCTCTCTCTCTTCCCTCAAGTTTTCAGCTCTTCACAGCAATAAAAAGGGTTAATCTCACCTCGGCCTTGCAGCTTTGCAGCTGGAATGTTGTATTTTTCTTATCGCAGTGGAGAGGGGGGAGAGCCGAGCCGCTCCGGCTGCCCACGGCAAGGCAGTGGGGGGGGTTCCATGGCTGGAACAGGTCCATCGGCTCCAGGATGGCCGTGGCCCGGCCCGGCCTGGCCCAGGCAGGGCCTGGCCGGGCCCGCTGGCCCCCACACGGGGCCCGCAGCCACTTGTCCCAGCGCCGGAAACGAGAGAGCGAGCTTGGAGGGGGAGTTTGCCTATTCTTAAATGTGGATCACAGAGGTGATCACAACTTTAAGTGGCTTAGAGAATTGTCCATATTCAAACTGGCCAGCTGATAGGTTCTATCAGTTCCCAGAGGAAACTGTAAGCACCCCTTAGCAAGGACGTCCCTTCCGGGACTATGCTTGCTAACCTATGACACCTACTCACAGTAGGTTTTATGTTCTGGAGGCACTTACTGATGTTAATCACTCTTTCAATACCACTCTTTGTGGTATTCAATTTAAAGCATTTTTCACACTATAAGTTAACAATCTAAATGTGACAAAACCAGAATGATATGTGTTGTATCTAATGAGTAGCCACACATATATTCCTTAGGAATCCAGTCTCATCTGGGTTTTGTCCCTATTTGCCACATATTCAGGAAAGGTTTATGACTTCAGCAGGTGAGATTTCCACTTTTCATATGATATGTGTTGCAATGTTGCAAATTAATTGTCAAAACAACTTGACAGGATCCCACTTTCTTTTCATTCAGTTGCAGCATTCTTGACATCAAGTACAAGGCTCTCCAGACATTTCTTCCAAGTGCATGGCTACTAACCTGCAGTAACAAGCAGAAAGTCACATCAACACAGATGAAGAGTAAAGCAAGCAACCCAGGCTAAATGGATGGAAAGCACTTTTCACCATTTTATTCACTTGACGCTAGGGGCAACATTCAGCCTGCATTCAGATTCAAGTATTATGCAATACAGTTTCAAATAGATTGAAGGTAGACTGTGTGCAAGCTCGGGTTTACCAAATAATAAATCTCTCAAAGTGTCAGCTGAAAGATATGTGTACATTCACATAGATAACAACAGATCATGGATTCAAAAACTTCTATTTTTTTGCTGTCTCTGTGGACTGGGAATGATGTTGCCTATTCTTTGCGACAGGCCACTTGAGTAGTTATACTTCTAAAAAACAGAGCTTCAAAGAAAGTACTGCTGCTGCTGTAATTATATTAACTACATGTGAAGAATACTTATGCAGGAAGCAGCATAAATTTACTGTACTCTTATCAACTCAATAGAGGTGTTTGCTTATTATATGATTTCATAGCATTAATGAGGTTTGTGTTCATTTTGCTCACAGAAGTCACTAATACAATGGTTAAGAGTGAGGCATCTGCTTCCCATGCAATTATTTCTGGATAAGAATTTTGCAATGTATTTATGATTCATTTTGCTATTACCTTACTACCTTGCATAATTCACAGCATAGTTATTATTTATTCAGGATCATCTGAAATGAAATTATCATGAAAGGAAAAACAAGTAGAAAAATACATTTCTGGAAAGGTATGTAGACTATCAAAACAAGTCTTAATTATTTCAAAACTAAATTTTAACTCTATTCAAACATCCAAATTGCTTACAATTTCCTTACTAAAGAAAGATTTGAAAAGTTAGTATGAGCTTAAACCTTGTACTGGGAGTAAATTTTCTTTTTTTTTCTCCCTTCCCTTCCCTTCCCTTCCCTTCCCTTCCCTTCCCTTCCCTTTTTTTTTTTTTTTTTTTGGTTTAATAAACTTGTAGGTTTTATTCTAAGCAGTATTGTAAATGTAATAGATGCTTTATAAAGCACATGCCTTCCATCAGCATGGTTATCTTAATGTCAGCTCTGTGGACACCAGAAATAAGTGTTGTTTCATTGACTGAATGCATCTAGCTGGATTGAGGAGCCTTTCAGGGGATTATCAAAGGATATAAAGATGAATGCTACAACAATACCAAGTTACAAGGTATTAATTTGACTATCCCCAAAAACATGTAGAAATCTGTCAGAGAATTTTGAGCATGTAATTAGCATTACCCTTGCATCCTAGAAAAAGAGATAATTTGCAGTAAGCCCAAATACTTTGTAATGGGCAGCTGAAGGACACCCACATGCCATGTATTTGCAATAGTCATAGACATCCTATCTATGAAAAGCAATGAGCACATTAGCAATGTCCGCAGGACAGTCTGCTATTACATTTCAAATCTGTCTCTATCACAGAAAGTTTTTCCACTGGTTTAACATTTTTCTTCCTCACCAATTCCTTAAAGCTAATGCGAGAGACAAGTACAGGAAAAAGTTCTAGGAAATTCTGTATCTTGTCATGGACAGGCTTGTCACACACTGTAATAAGAAAGTGCAATGCCTACGTGTCAGTCTAAGCTTTTTCTCCCCTATCAAACAAAACTGCATTCTTGGTTCCTTGGGGAGTTTTTCTCTTTGCTGTTATGCTTCCAGATCAACACATCATTGTAGGTCAGGTTTTCTGTCAGCTGGAAACACAATACACAGACACCCTGAGGACTTGCTTTCTTATGCAATGGACTTAAATGATCCAATGTCTTTGCAATAACTATCGTATGAGTGTCCTGTTTTGTCAGCCAAGAGAGTATCCTAAGGGTGAATTTAAAGCTAAAACTTCATGCTTGCATTGAAAGTATGTTTTAAAACAAATGCAGAGAGTATTAGCATGCATTTCTGCTCAAGGTTAGAGGTATTTTTGTAAGATTATTTAGTAGTTTCTTTTTATTGGTATATACATTATTATAAAAGAAAATTTATTTTCAGAATATGCATGTTTAGACAGAGATGTAACCACAAAGCCAATTATATACTTGTAATAGAAATTATAGTCAAGCAGTTGTGTCAGAAAATGAGTATGATTATTCAAATATTGAGGCTGAAGCCAAAGCAGTTACATCCATAGAAGCAAAGTGTATTAACCAAGATGTTGTGACTATTTACTTGCCTTGAACCAAGATATTTGCTTAAGTGAATACTTTAACTGTGGACAGCATACAACCATTTTATAACACTGTAGCACTAATAATAATGATAATTGGCAACAAACACAGCTTATTTGTAATGGAATGAAGCACAAACACACAAATAATAAGTAACCAGGGAAAAGCATGTGGAAACTTTCAGCGCAGCTGTGCAAGTGGACTAAAGGAAAAAGTGCAAATGGTAAAATCAGGATGAAAACAAGAATTTAGAATAGAAGAGAGCTTATTTCAGGGTCACATTTGCTTGTTTTGTCTTTTATAATGAAAAGATATATTTATTCTGGATACATTGTAAAAAATTTATAAAGATAACCTGTTGCAGTAGTTGTGGCCGCTGCCAGAGTGGCTGGAGAGCCACAAGGCCCAAGTGCAGGATTGAACTCGTGGTGGGTCGGCTCCGAAGTCTAACATCTCCCTCCAGGCGACAGCGAGCTCCCGTGGTCCTTTGTGGTTCCATGAAAATTGTTGGTTTTTGGTTGGGCCGTTGGCACTCCACCCCTGCTTATGTATATAGCCTTTAATACGTATGTCCTCTGTTTAATATGTATAATTTCTAGAATGTTCTCTGGTCTTCAACGCTCCATTGGCTCCCTGTTCCCTTGTCCCTCCCCTCTCCTTCCCTCTTGGATTTTGGGTTGTTACTCTGTACCCCCTCCGCCACCTGACCCTCACTCGATTGGCTTATGTTGCTCTACCCACCCATTGTTCCTCTCCCTATGAAACCCCTGGACCCTCCAGTGTTTGGGTCCTTTTGTCCGTGGACCCTCCACTGAATAAATCTGCTGGAACCCGTACAAAAGGCCTGTCTCAACTCCTTTACCTGCAGCTGATGTCCTGGATTTCTGCCTGCTTTTGTGATTGTGCCTTTCACCGCACCAGCAGTCGTGGGTGTTTGTGTGCAGGCTCTGCGGCCCCTCCTGGTGTCTTCAACATGGAATCAGCATCTCCGAGATTGCCGCATTCCCTGCGGACACTTGGGGAGACCAGCGCTGGTCCTTTGGCCGACACAGCGGGCTGCATCAATAACCCTCCAGAGTGAGCAAGAAGGATGCCTGGTAAAACTAAAACAAGTATTCTTCCCAAAAGAGGATGAACTATGTTGGGAGCAAATGTAGGAACCATGTGAGCACCAAGCTAGGAAATGTCCATGCTGCATCCAGCTCTCCATGTGGAATAGCTCTCAAACTTCATAGTTTTGATCTCAGACTGCAAAGATCAAACACTGTTGTCGCTGTTGTCCGTAGGGACAGTGAGAAATCACGACATGAATTCAGGTCCAGGATAGAACTGAATTATTTAATTAACTATCACTTCGTTTATATAACTTGGTTCGCAACAGAGAAATGACATTATTGGATGCTTAACCATACACCTCCCAGAGTGATTGGCTGAATTCTACAATGCCTATTTCACAATATTTTTTTCAGTGTGGAAAACAAGACTGTGCATAACAAGTTTGCACCTGTGAGATAAAGTCTTGGTTTACAAAAACCCTCTACACTGTTTACAGCTAGCTTGCATGAGAAAGGAGACTCTCACAAGCAGCTGTAAAATATCGGAAACTTTCTCTGCCAGCCTTTTCAGCATCTACACACTGTCAGCATCAGTCAAGGGATATCAGTCACTGAGGTATTGCACACCCATAACTAATCTAGAGTGCTAAGGATTAATTGTTTGAATATTTAGTGATAATAGCTGAAAATTAGTAAGTCAATACACAGCATTGGCAATTTATATTTCTAATGATTTACTGTCAATCTGCAAAGTGGTTTCTTGAAGTTTGAAAATGACCTAATGTAACAGTCCTTTAGATTCTCCCGTGATGATACCTAGTTTCCTAATTGATATTGATATATATATATAAGACAAATATTTAGATTTTTTTTCACAGCCGCAGTATGATTGAGCATAAATTATTCTGAATTTATAGGCAGAGGGGGAAAAGGAGACACATCATTTTACTCCATATTAAGAAAGATTTGTAAATGCTAAGAAGTCACACAGCAGATTCCCTTTAAGATCTATGGAGATTAGTAAAGGGGGACAGCAAAGGTCAGGGAATGTGTATGTTTCATTCTCATGTTCCAATATATACTGACATCATGATTAGATATTTACTATACAAACTAAATAGCTAATGAATATGATGGAAGTTTCACAGCTAGGTCTGTGTAGCCACCAATATGATAAACACTAACATCTACGTTAGTTAAACCCATTGCTGCTAGAAAAGGAATATATCAGAAAGCAGGACTGTGATATACAGGTAGAAAGATGAACCTAAAGAGAGCCTAGTCTAGATTTTGTTCTAAACACTCTGGAGTAACTGGATGAGAATGCAGGTTCTGAAGGAGAGATGGCTGATGAATGGCCACATCCACTGAAAATGGCTAACCATCAGAAATGTAAGGAAGGACAGTAACAGGCTGAAAATGACAGATTTCAGAAAAGGTAGACTTAATGAGCATAGAAATGTGTTAGATGAGCCATCTGGGAAAGATTAGGAAGCAATGACAGGTGAGAGAGAAACATCTAATTATAAATTACAACTCTTCACAAATTTTTCTGATCAGCAGAATTGTGAGCTTCTAAAAATTATTCCATAAAGATGAAAGCTTGTAATACATTGTTCGCTTTTATCTTTAGTAAAAAAGTAGACTTCTCTAACTGCATCAGTGTTTTTGTAGTAGAAAAATAGATAAGATCCATTACTGCACTAAAAAGACCTTTCAAAGCTGTGAGAGAACTTACGTATTTGTTGGATAATCCAGGGTTGATGAACTCGTTTTTGTTTGCCTAAGATACTTGATGAAATAAAATCAGCAACATTAACAATTTTTTGTGAAAAGCCCCAGAGACAGGTGACAGGACAGGGGTCTGTTTTTAAAAAGCAAGACTTTAGAAGCCAGAATGTTTTAGAACTTCAATTAGCTTTTACTTCTCCTGTGCTATAAGAACGAGTAACCCAAATAGCTGTAAAGACACAGCAGAAAACAAGTGACATTTGTTGCATAAAATGAATTCCCATTGAACAAGAAGTGCAAGAACCTACATGTAGGCAAGAATATTTAGGTTTATGAACATAGTTTCAGAAAACAGAGGTGAGCAGTATTTTCACATAAAAGGTTCAACGATTATCTAACATGACTTTTGCAGAGGAAAATTAGTGGTTTTTAAATGGCAGGATATTTTTAAGACACACTGCTCTATGTAGGCAAAATCTCACTTGTATGTTTGTGTTCAGTTTGAGGCTCTGATCTTCAGCGAAGTTTAGATGAAAACAATTAAAATGCCTAGAGCTCTGGCAATGTCACTGATGAGGAGAGGATAAAAGAACAGAAATTACTCAGAGGTGAGAAGGATGAACGATTGTTCCATAGCAGCCTTCAAATAGATAAAAAACATGCTGCAAGTAAAGGCATGTAAAGGAAATGAGATAATGTCATATTTTTTGTCCATAATAGATACTGCAAAAATAATGATTTTGAATTCTGGAAAGAGAGATTAAGAGCATGTATAAAGTACCATAATCCTCTGCTGGGATATGAGGTTGGACTATGTGACCTTGAAAGGTCCATCCAGCTTTATTTCTCTTGCTTTTCATACAAAAAGGGGCCAAAATGCTCACCACATTACTTAAAGTAGGGAAATTTTTGGAATTGAAATTCAAGTGCTTAGGATGTGGATGAATATCTACAAAGGAATATTAACTGTCAGTTGAGGAAATATAGAGTGCTCAGGACAGTAATGCAAATACACTTGCATATGCTCGTGTGTTTCTATAAAATTAGTTACTTCTGTACATCTCTCTAAGATGTGAACTTTGGGGTTAACCACTAGAAGCTGCGTATCAGAAATTGGTGGCAGATTATTTATTCATATCTAGGAAAAATGTCACAAATCTGATCAGTAGCCCAGATTTTCAAAGCAAACTGCCAAAGATGAAAAGATACACCGTTGTAAGTCTTGCATGTATATGTTTAAAAATTCAGAGACACAAACTAGTTCACTGTCAAGATATTAATGCATGTTGATGGGAATGAGCTGCGGGTGGGTCTCAAACTGAAATGCAAGCAATATTGCAGGTCAGAATGGAAGTCAAAATTACTGTTGTCAAAAGGCCTTTCCCTTGTAAAATCATCCTTCAAATAATTATTTATCATTTTTCCTCTTTGCATAGCTTTTTGAGGAAAAAGTGGATTTCCACCCATGAAATAGAGTGTTGTGGTATATGATATTAATTCTTTTTTTTTTAAGTAATTGAAGTATTGTATGTGCTTTATGAATTGTTAGAAAAAATGACTGATCCTGAAGAAAATATCTAACTCAGAGCCAGAAGTAGATGGAAGATGTTACATCTCATTCCTTACTGTATGAATTTCTGGGACAGTCTCATGGTTCCTGAAAGAAATACATGTGAAGTGGTGAAAGACATCAACTGCACAGAATTAACAAAAACAAATTGTATTACTTTCTTAAAATTATGCTCATTGTTGATCTATTTGTGACATGACCACTATTCAGCTTTCTCTAGAAATCATACTAGACACCCATAATGATAATTTCAGATGTATTTTCAAACTGATGTGAAATTGGGCAGCTGCTCTCTTACATGAAAACAGCCTTCAAAATCTGAGGAGATTGTACATGCATATAAAAGAAAATCAATTACTCTTTGCTAGAATATCTATAATCGACTGGTTGACATGTCCTGCAATGAATGTGCTCCTTTGAATTTGTGATCCAAACTAATGGGCTCCAATCATGTAAAAAAGAATTTCTGGAACAAGTATTTTAGATTTTATATTCTCAGATGTTTATGTGCCTTTTTTTCCACTTAGCATGGTCTGCAAATACAAAGGTAAGAATGTGAGTTTAAAATAATATATATTTACTAGAAAAAAAAGGAAAAAAACCAATCCAAAACATATAGCCTGGAACAACTGCTCAAAGAATTGTTTAAACAATAAAGGACATTGCCAAAATATCTTTGCAAAATGATTAATGACTCCTAACAGAGAGATTGGGAAAAAAATTAAAAGGTAAGACTGCATTTAGATGTCATCAAATCAAATTATTGGGGCAGAATAGTCCATAATAGAAGTCCAAGGTTAATAAAAGCTCCTGATGCAGAGCAGTTCCTCACCTTGTAACTAGATTCAAGCAGTAATGCTCAAGGATTAAGAATAAATCACCTCACACAAGTATTCAGTTTAAAACTGAAAGAACGTACAAACTCCAAACAAAAGATCCAGTCACCCATGCCTTTACAAATGCATTACAGAAGAGAAAAAAATTATTTCTATTTTTTTAATAAAAATGGTTAAAATAGAGGTGATCTAATGAAAATTATCCACTGTATTATACAAACCATGGGAAGCATATTCAAGTTGAATATAGATGAGAAAACCATGAGGGATGAAATTTAAACCAGAAATCTCTAGGTTTGGGGGTTTTTTTCATCATTTTAGTTAAATCAATAAAACCTCGTCCTCTTCTAAAGAAAACCTAATTGTAAAGGAAAACCTGTGAAAATAATTTCAATCCAATGATGTACTAGAGCTGAATGGCCATGTGAAATGCTGCCACAATATGGATGCTGACCCATTCAAGCAAAAAAATGAGCATAGACATACTTGAAAAGTACTATTAAAATCCATATTTTATGGGTTTTTTTCCTTAATTAAAATATGAGGTAAACTTCATTGAGGTCAGTGATTATATTTTCGAAACTTTGCAATTAATGTGCACTATTTAGGTATTTTGCAAATAAATAAAATACAGAAAGTTTGTTTAAAAAAAACAAAACTGAAAAGGACAGGGAAGAAAAAAGAACTACAGTTATTAGAGACTGTAGAGAACTATGCATAATTCTATAGTTTATTATCATGTCAGTCTCAAGACATGGGTAAGGATATGAGAAGCATGCTCTTTACTCCCACTCTATGCCATGTGTTTGGTGGTGCGATTTTCAGCTATTTCTTGTGAATTGCAACATGTACTGGTAGAAATCATGACTTTGTTTATTCCAGAACTTTTTAACCAGTTAATTCCGAGGGAGAAACATCTCTGTTGGGTATTTTTCCAACACTGGATCCTGAATTTGCAGTAAGTTTTAAATACAGCCACTCACAGGTTCTCTGGTATGTGTTACCTGCTGTGTGTTAGTGGAACCACAGAGGTTTAAAATACAATTTAGCTGTTAGATTTGTACTATTTTCTGTGCTTTTGAAAATAGTTATATAACTTGTAAAGAGCATCCCTCTGATCTGTTTGTTATTTCTTTATGTACATAATACTGTTAACAAAATAAAAAAAACAGGAAAAATTTGAAAAGAGATGAAACAGAAATAAGAGAAAAATCATCTCTGAAATTATATTGAAATTATTTAGGAGTATGTGCTATATTATTAATAATCAAAGCTTTTATTGCATGTATTTAGAGACCTCAGATGTTTTAGGCCCCACTGATGAATATTGTGCAAACACATTTTGAAATCTTGAAAGATAACTGATAAATACAGTAGACAGATAAGACATGGGGATAAAATGTAGAAAATTAGAGGAACCAAAGGAATAGTGTCAAATCAATTTTCAGTAATTTCATGTTTGTACAATGGATTTTATGTTCTCCTATTATGATTTCCTTTTGGATTTCCCCTCTGAAGACCTTCTGTTACAGTAATTTTATCAACTGTCTTACAGCTATGTACAGAATATCAATATTTTATGCAAGATAGGCACAGTGTCATAATAAATGATACAATGAAGGGTTCTCTGGCTCTAAGTAAGATAGCACAAACTCCTTAGCCTTCTTCCCTGTGGGGATTCCCCCAGATAAAAAGTTTAGCATTCACTTGCCCAGAATAAGAAATACTCTGCTGGACCACAGCAGTGGTCACAGTATTTGTTGGATCTCGGTATCATTTATGACCAATTTTGTTTCCTTTACCTCCTCTTGTATAAAAGTGTCAACCCAGAAACTGACTGCCCTGAACAGGAAAAATAGTCAATGCCCTTACTATCATCCTATAAAGGTCTGTGAAGCTTCCTCAAGGTATCTCTTATGAAAATAAACAAAGATAAACCTCATTATTTCTCCAGGAAGCAGCATGATAAAGACTTTTCAGATCTATAGTGTTCATTATTTGAATTAGCATCAAGAACTAGAAAACTGAAAATGATACTCACAATTTTTTATTTCTTTTGGAAAAAACTTTTTGCACAATGTCAGCTGCCAGCACTGGAAACTCCCCCGTCCAGCCCACTTTCCTTTTTTTAGCTTTGTCAAGAGGCACTTGCCTTTTAAAATAACACAATATAGAAGATCATTATAAAATGAAGCATTCAAGTTTTGATGATCTGTTTCCTCTTAATTGACAACTGTGAAAAGATGTAGTAATGCAGCTGTCGTACTCCTACTTGGCAGTTACCTTCCAGAAAAAGAAATAATTCCATGATTTCCTCCATGCTAGCTAAGTACTTTTCAGGGGACACAAATGGAGAAAAGAATGCAGTCATAGCTTCTTTCAATTTTATGTAAATAACTTTTGATCAAGGAAAAAAATAGATGAAAAGTGATTCATGAAGTTGAATTTTAATGGATGCTTCTTCGATACTGCAGATGGAGCAGTTCTGCTGGAAAATTCTATTTCTTATTGTGAGCAGCAAGAAGTAATTGATTATTATTTTAATTAAATAATGTCAATCCATGTATTAGAAAAATTAAAAGCTGAATGACTCCTGAAAACTATAGAATATTTATGTTTGTGTGCACAAGCATAGTTTAATGGGTATATATAACTTTCCTGCATTTAATTCTAATTAAAAGAAGTAACACCCACATCCTTACTTTACAAATAAAATAGCAAATTATGATTCTATTGCTGTTTAGTGAAGATAACTGAAAACGAAATGTGACTTTTGATTGACAAAGGGATCCACAAGGAGCTGGTCAGAGAAGAATTTATCAGGCAGTGTTTAAATGAAGATTCATATTTTGCGTTCATGAAAGAATGTAAGGGGCTCCCCAAGTGTAAAAGCATCTAGCTCACATCATCAGTTATGCCTTTTTTGCCCTCTCGGGTTTTGTGATGGCTTTTTTTGTATTTATGTTATTTCTAAAAAGACTAGCCCTAAAAGTGAGCTTCCCAGATGTGAAATAAGTATAGAGAGGTGTCATTATGACTGTGGAAAACTGTAGGAAATCTGACTAAAAGGAATTTCATCCTTATTCTACACCCTACCAATCTCATTGAACAGTCAAGTTTATAGAAGCCATGTCTATGAAACCATAAACTTCAATTGCTGATTATTTTAGCAGATAAAGTAGAAAAGAAAAAAAAAAACACAATTCTTAAGAAAATCAAAGCAGAAAAACATCACAGAAATGAACAGGTGTAAAGACTGCTAAATGGAAAAAGAGTAAAGCAAAACTGAAAATGTGTTTCTAAGGGGAACTGAACATCTTTATGAAAGGTTTCTGCATAAGCAACTGAAAGCAAAATAAATACATATGTTTTCTGACAGAAAGATATCTCCATTTGTTCTACTATTACTATTTAAATCTATTAGATATATTACTGGAAATCCTATCATGGAACAAAGAATGTGAAATCCTAAACAGTTATTCTAGCCCATGGAGCTCAATTAAAAATAAACCCTGGGTGATAAGCAAAAGTCTCAAAATAATAGGAGAGTTAAATTTTCTAATTTCATTATGATATAAAATGGTTGAGAAAAATTATCAGCCAGGGTGAGAAATAGCACAAAATCTTTTTTATTCAATAAAAAATGTCTCTGCTTGGAAATGAGGATAATGCTAGGTGGGGAAGACTCATGAATAGTATCTTCTTACCTTCCCTTTTGAAGGAAGCCTGTATGTTACATATCATGTATGTCTGTACAAAGAAATTTAAACAAAGGCAATGCAGTGCACCAAATTTTATTTTCAGTTAAATAAGTTGGCTAGACAATGCAGTAATATTAATACAAACCAGACAAATTCTATTTGATTTTTATATATACATAATGGCCATGATTTTTTACATTTTCATGAGATGCACTATTCTAAGAACACTATCAGTTCAAGATGTATACAGATAAAATTTAGGCTCTCAGCTCCCACTGGCAACTTCTCAATCCTTGAGACACATTCGACCATATTTAAAAAATGGTTTAAAGTGGAAAAGATAATTCAGTTCCTACAAGTTATCAGAAGGTTAGCAGATACTGAGAGTGAGTCAGATGACTGGACCGAGAAAAAGGATACATAATTAATTAATAATAGAACCAGAATGAGCTGGCCAGTCAGTGCACTTGCCTACTTCATGAGACCATCAAAGAGGACTTAAAATCACCCAGGGTTAATTTGGTGGGAAATTAGTGAGAGTAGACATGAACTCAAAGATAAACTGAATTAAATAAATTCCACAGGTTACCAAACAATGCACTCTTCTGAGAGAACACAACCTGCTCCCTGAGAACAAATTGCTTTTACATCTCTGAGTTTACACTGAAAAGCAGCTTTAGCTTCTATGCTATGAACCTGAAAGTAGGGTAGGGGATCTAGGTCTTCCTGTCTCATTTGGAGACATTACAGTTCCTAATGTCTGCAGCTAGAGAGAGGAGCAGCCCAGAGCCTCTGGCGCTGCGTTCCAGAGTACTTGTCATGTGTTGTCTCTTCCCTTCTCCATGCATGGTAGATTCAGTCATCATGTGATAACTGTGGGGACTTTCTATCATTTTAGACTGCAAGAAAATGTGGAAATGCCAAAAAAGAATGGGGAAAATACAACAATTGCTAATTAAAGGAGATTTCTGAACATATCCTATTGTTCCCTTAAATTAGGATTGACTCAGAGACCACTGAAAACAGGTAGGAAAGCTTCTTTGAATTTTACTATAGTTGTGCTGGCTGTATATTTGGTAATGCTGTCTTTTAGAGAAGAACCTTTTTCATGTTCATTTCACAAACAAAATTAAGCAAACTTTTAATTTTTTAATTGAGGGTTTGTTGTGGGGTTTTTTTTTTTCTTTTTTGTCTACAGATTTTTTCTGAAAGACTTTAATGCATTGTGCAGAACCATTGTAGCACAGTGCAATAAAAATGCTAAAACAACTGTACTCTTCAATAGTAACTAGAATGAATATTTTTTAGTACTGATAACCAGACCTATACATTTGCATACTCAAATTCATCCACAGCAGTATTGGTGACCCCATTTCTGAGATTTTTCTGCTTAATAGTTTCTGCCAGTAATTCCTTCTGGGAGCTGATACCATATGGCTTAGGTACTCCGTGTTTCAACACCTACCGGACAAATTAAAAAAACTCTCCTAGGTACAAACTGATGTGAGGAAACTACAGGAAAATAAAACTGAATGTAAGCACACCAGTGCGAATTTTAAATGAATGGAGAGGATAAACCCCAATTGTCATACAGAAAAGAACTGAATTTTTGATTGCTTTTCAGGAAAAAGGAAAAGAAAACAAAATCAAAATCAAAACAAACAAACCAACCAACCCATTAAACAAACAAAAAAACCTGAAACAAAACCACAAAAATCCCCAAAAACAAACAAAAACCCCCACACATAAAAAGAACACAAACATCTCAAAACTCTCAATAAAAAAAGCACAAAGGAATAAAGGCTTGCACAATAAAACAGTAACAGTAAAAAAATGGGGAGAACCTCTTCTTACGACTGCAAAAGGTGCAAATATTGTAATTTCCAGGCTTAATTGTCTCTCCTGCTTCTCTCTTCCCTGGAAGTTTTTGCTTAACATGAAAGCTGTCCTGAAAATGTTTTAATTGAAACATGACCATTTGTTCATTTAAAGAAAATATAACTTCTGACAGAAAAATGGTTCCTGTGAATGAAGAGGAATGCAAATAAAGTAATAATATACTGCTCCAAGCAAACAGCACTTGGTACATGTTCTCTGCCAGAATGTTAATATCCTATTGCAGTGCGTGTTTTATGATCTTTTATGCATGTCTTAAGTATGCTACTCTTTGTAAAAGTAATCTGTTTCTATAACAAAATTGCAGGCTGATAAAAGTTCTTTATGAGGAAATAACTACAAATCTGTTTTTACTAGTTAAGAGTTTCAAATTTACTCATATCTATAAACAAATGCTCCAGAAAATAATTTAGGTTTAATATTCGTGCTGACATAAGCTCATTTGCTTTAAAATAAAGAAGTTTTAAAGAATCTAGATAATGTCTGCCATTTCTTCTTTACATGACTTTCGGATTAGACTTAATTTTTACAAGTTTTTTTCTTGTTAATAGAAAAAATCAGAAAATAATCAAATGGAATCTACTGCTGTGCTTCCTAGTAATGTTTTTCCTAATAGAAATATTTATAACATTTCACTGGATACTCCAATCATCATAAGTCAAAGCACCTTAAATGTTTTAAAACTTCTGATGTAGAGCATTCACAGTTAGGAAGTATTGCAGTTAGATTTTCCTGGGCAGCCTATATTTAATTCTACTTCTTTGTCTACAAGGAAGATTGGAATGGTGCTCACTCAGCAATGCACATGCTTGAACAGACAGGAAGCTGAAACCAAGTGGTTGTCAAGGAAGTGAACATCATGCATTTTCTACTGATACTAAGCCAAAAAATTTAAGGGAAGGAAAAGGAGCAAAATTACTTGTACTGTTAAAACGTTGTCCAAAGAGCCATAGTAGCACAAATTCAACCAACCATTATCTAAGAGAAGAAACAACACAATCATTACCTAAGCAATCACTTCAGCACGTGCCTAATTTTGTGTGATGATAATATACTTTGTATGTCATCAAAGTGCAAAACTAGATGATCTCTGTGTGCTCCAACAGTCAAGTCAGAATTTTATATAAACTTGCCCATTTGAAATAGATACCTGTTATCTCCTTCCTGTCATTTTGCCCTGTTCTTCCTTTTTTCCTTGCTTCCAAAGACTCTACTGTTTGATCACTATAAAAAAGTTATATAAAATGAAGACTGGCCTTGTGATTTGACTGCAATGTTATGTGTCTTCAAACGAACAAAAGAAGATAAATTGCTCAGCAGTATGCTACAGTATCACTTTCTAATTAATATTACTACAGAATCTTGCCTTTTTTTTTCTTGCTGTGAGACAATAGCTAGTTTTGCTGCCAGTTCCAAATGGAACTTAAGCATGTAAAAATAGATCAGAAAAGCATTGACTGTGTCTGATTTTAAATAACATTTAAATTTAAATAAATAGGAAGTTTGCAGCAGGAAGATGTAGTATTAATGCCCACTTTCCCATATGAAAAACTTTTTTTAGTGTTTATCTATAATGCCTCTTTCACCTTTACCACATAGTTGTTCTAAGGCTGAAATGTCAGTTGAGAGGGGTTCTTATTCACAGCAGTGTTAAAAATCCTTATTTACATTGTGATTAAAAATACTTGCATTTTTGGCAAAGCCTGTAATTCACAGTGGATATCTTTGTAAGTTTGACATTTATAGTTTTCAGAAGTTTATTCCAGTGGTAGTGTCCTAACACTGGCTGCTGATTGCCTAGAGCAATATTGCCTAGAGCAATATTGCTCATTGAAGTCAATCATATATTACAAATTCAAGATAAATTTTAGTGTTAGGAAACTTATTAAATCTAGTATTTAAGATAACAAATGTCCTTCACCTTTCTAAATTTTTTAATTGAAAGGCAAAGAAAAATGAAAATGAGTATATTTCAAAGAATATGAAAGAGGATGCACACAGAACCTGATCCTACTTTCATCATCTATGAAGATCAGAAACAACATAGCTAAAATCAACTTAATTATTTGAGACTTTCCAGTCTTCAGGTATCAGATATTTTGACTTGATTCTGTTTCAAAATGGAGCTCAAAGGATTTGACTAGACATACATGGTCAAGTACACATCTATGAAATATTGATAGTTTCAGATAGTATTAATGTTCTTCAGGGGATGATTGAATGAAAAAATGGTTACGCACTTCAAAAAAAAGTGTCTAGGAATGGATTCATAAAAAATTAGATATTATGAGAAAATTTCTAATCTGGAGCTCAAAGCATCATAATAATTTGCCAAAAATATTTATAAACTTCTATGAAAAGGATAAAATGTTTCAATTTATGTTCAAAAAATAGAAATAGCACAGTTGCAGCTGAGGCTGGAGTCTAATTAGTGAAAAGACAAAAAGACACTTCCTTCGGAAAAAAAAGAAAAAGCAAAACCAATCCCAGAACCAACCAAATATAGAAAACCAGACAAACAAAACCCACTCTGAAATACTCTAATATTAAAATGTACTGTAGTATTAAGGCTTGGGGCAGTGGGAGGGGGAGCAAGATTTTGGGTAATTTTTAGAGAAACCAACAGTGGTGTTGACTGTTTTCTGGGGGTGGTGGTGGTATTAGTCTTCAAAAGATACCTGACTTTTTAGATCTAATGTAATTTTGAGCAGTGTTAATATTAGAGATTTCTTTTTTGCTCTTACAATATTCAATTCATCAAATATCCAAATTAATATAAACATTTAACACGAATCAAATCCACCTAACTATATTTTTGTTAGTTTTTCTTTCCTGTTCTTTCACTGTTGTCATCTCTACTGGAATATGAGACTGCAAAACAGACAAGCAGATATGATGAGCACAAGTGGAGGGCAATCAGCAAGCTATCTCTTTCTATATATTCTAAGGAAGCCCTCCTTAAATATATATATTTTTAATAACTTTGTGAGATAGAAGACTGAAAGAAGGTGGCTTTGTCATCCTTCATTTAGGTCTGAACACAGAGTTTAAAAATAAGTAAATCAGATACACACAGAGGAAAATGGACTTTAAGTGGTCATTCATTGAAAAAAAGAAAAGCAGACAAAACCAGAAAAATATCTAAAACCCACAAGTTTTTCAAGAGTCCATGAAAATGGTGGATATATATATTTCAAGACTTGTCTTATCATGAGGTTTTACAAAATATTTTCACAAATTTTACAGAGATTATTGTAAGTCAGAGGCAAAAGTAGGGGATAGCAGACTCTAGTCAAACAGGATTACACATATGATGTTCTCCTGCTCTTTCATCCTCTTCCCTCTGTGGAACCAGGATTAAAAAAGAAAGACATATTAGGAAAATGTGAACTTTATTTTGCTACAGTGCAAACCAACCAAATCCAAGATATATTTATAAAACT
Organism: Corvus kubaryi; assembly: GCF_017639235.1. Lineage (NCBI taxonomy): Eukaryota > Metazoa > Chordata > Aves > Passeriformes > Corvidae > Corvus > Corvus kubaryi. Next base: position 8,566,137 of record NW_024581127.1, on the reverse strand, counting down.
AACATCTTAATGGGGTAAGTGTTAATGAATTCTCAGTGTTTTTGAAGATTTCTGTACAATGCCTATTACAAAAAAACTTTGCCAAAACAATGTAAATGAGAATATATGAAATTGCAATTTAATGTACCAAGTAAAACAAAAATAGTTCAAGAACTTAGCAAGGTGACAGCAAGCCAGAACCTTTTTTCTACTATAGAGAATCTATTTTCTGTAACTCCATGAAGAATTTGCGTGAGCTATTCGCTGCTGGATTTTTTTGTATTACATAATTAGTTTTGTTTTGCTGACTCTGTTGACTGTTCCCAAAGCATAATTAGAGATTTTCTTCTGCTGACTCAGTAGAAGAAAGGAGTATTTGGAATCACATAGTCGTAAAGAAAAAGTCTAATCGGTACTCATGCAGAGACCAGCTACAAAAGGGATGAAGTTTATGGTTAGTAAGCGCTGGAAGTTTACTTTGTTCTGGGTGTTATCTTTGCAGTTAGGTATGATGAGCTTGCCAAATCAAAGCTGCATCAAAGAACTACCACAGGAAATCTTAAACCTTTTGCATTCCCCTTCATCCTAGCAAGAAGTCCTTGCTGAAATGAGCATGAATGTTCAATAACCATTGACTTATCAGTGTGAATCTGAGGAATTCCAAAGTGAAGGTCTATTAGTAGAAGTAAATTACAGCTTCGGGATGCAATTGCCTTTTGAAATTGTGGTAGTCAGTAAAATCTCAGTATACAAAACAACAGAAGAGTAAATACAGGTGTGAGGTCCCACTGAAATAAAACAAAAGCTCATACAATTAGTTGTGCAAAAGTACTATATTACAGGCTGAGTACATGTAATTATAACTGAGTACATGTTCTTATGAAATCAATCTTTTAATTTTTAACAAGATGACAAGATGAAGTTCCTAATTTCCTTAAATGTGGTAAGTATTAAATCCTCCTAAACAGTCTCCCATAATGAAAAAATTCAATTTCAGTAGATTTCATGAAGTATGAACAACTGAGAGCTGTCATCCAAATTCTCATAATTATATGCCTATATGTATTTTTAATTTTAAGTTCATATTTAAAAGAAAATAACTCCTGAACTATCTACATCTTAGATAACCATATACTCAAAGGGCATTTTCAAGGGCAGAGTACTGCTGAAGATTGTTTCTTCCCTGAGATTAATCATCCAAGTGCACGCTGGAGTGTTAGTCACTGAATTGGACCTGAAGCCTGATTCCTGTTCACTGCTGAAAATAGAGTATTGATTTTGCCATTTCCAAAATGAGGGGCGGGGGTGGTTTTGGAGGGTTTGGGTCTGGGAAAGGGGCAGACAGAGCAGGCAAAGGAACACCCAGACAGTCAGAGAGACAGATTGAGCAACCTGAGTCCATATTCATTCCCAGTCTGGTGGCATCAGCAGCTACCACTGCATCATAATACCCAGTGTAAATGATTTCTGACATAATGGCACCAAGGTTTGAGCATTAATCTGAGAGCAGCAATCCCAGAGATACCAGCAGTGAGAGATCTCAGCAGTGTGGGTCCCCCAGTGCAGCTTTCATGCCTTTTCCAAAAGCTCAGATACCTACCACATGGGATGGATAAAATTCTGTGACTTCCACACAAGAGAATAGGACTCCTAAAATTAATCCAGTAAATGAGTCTGTAAGAATTTTAAAAAATGAAAAACAGGGAGAGGATAAAATCTAAGAGTTATTTCTCATTTGAAAAAATAGCAATATCAAAATTAGTTTATTTCAGTCTAATACCTGAATGAGTATTCATTTTGGATTTAGCTAATGACATTTCCTAAAGTTTTTTCAACCATTTTATCTTCCTTCTTACAGACTGCCTATCATATTTTATATTTTCCCTAAAGTCTTGAGTTGTTACACTTCTAAAGAAGACAAATTGAATAAATAATCTGCAACTATATATGTTTTTTTTCATTTAAATGATATTTTAAGACTCTAAAATGCCAAAAACTGTAACTAAATTCAACCAAAGTGTTGTTCAAAGTACTGTTTAAAGTTGTTTAAAGAACTCACATTCATTTTGCATAACCAACAGGCCTAGGGCTAAGGAACTTCAAATTTCTTTGGTCCAAAATGTAGATTTTTCATGGCTTCACTCAGTAGGCTGTGGGGAGTGAATTCTAATAGTACATACATACATACCTAAATTAGACAATATGGAGTATTTAATAACCACCATATCTTTAGAAAATCTTCTCTTGATGAAGATCTAACCGTCTGACAGGAAAGTTTTCTATGTTCTTTACACATCGCCACTGGATATACTTAGGACTATTGCCACAATGGCAGAGCTGAAGATTTTGTCAAGTTTATTTATTTTTTTTAGCTGATGTTAAACAGAAAGACTTGAAGCAGGCATAAGAACCTGGTGGTTAAAATGCTCCTTTTTCTCTTGTGCCACATCCTCCTCTCTTTGCTCACTGAGGAGGCAAACAGCCAATGTCTCAGCTGAGCTGCAGCCCAGCAGAGCTGTGATGCTGCTGCCACCTCTACTGTGGAGACATCTCCAGGCCAGTTGGTGGTACAGGGGGAGAGTAAAGAAGAGGAGGAGAATACCTTGGAAATGAGAAAGACAGAATTTAACATGAAATTATTTGCTATAAAGCTGTCTTCTCCTATGGCATGAAGAATTAAGGTCCATCTCTCTTCTCACTTGTCCTACAGACTTACCACAGCCGTGTTACACAAAGCAAGGAAGAATTTGTGTGATTTGAGGGAAAGGACTACTCCTACTAGAAATCCCAAACAACCCAGACCAAGCTGGCCTGTAGGAATGTGTACAGTTAGTACAGACCAGGCCAGTCTTTCCATACAGAAGTCACAGCAGTCACCTTTCCAAGGGCCTCTCTCCACAGAGCCAGGACACATTGAAAGTGGAAGCCTGTTCCTGACCATGCTACAGACACTCATGGTTGATGTAAAGCAGAAGGCTGAACTGTGAGAGGTTGCTTTTCCAGATTCAGCCACCAGACACAGCCAGCTTGCTTCTGTCAAACCTTTTAAAACCATTCTCTCAGCTGTCCTCAGGATGTGTATTACTGAGATGAAACTGGCGATACTGACCAAATTGTTATATCTTCATTTTTTGTCAATTGTATTATCACCAGTACAAATCATAAATGAATCTGCTTATGGCAAAATGCATGAGAAGACAGGACACAGTTAATGTAAAATCTTTTTTCTCAATTTTATTTTCCTGAAAAAGTCAGATTTCTATAAATAAATGACTGTGAGGAGTCAGTGAACTGCAAATTTTACACAGAAGTCTTCAGTAAGTACAACTCAAGAATTTGTTGATAGACAAAGCTTCTAAGAGTCTCAATCCTAGTTACTTAAGAGCTACAAATATTCTGAATTCCAATAGTAAAATAGAACAATGAAGGTGAAGCCTTGCACTTGAGTGCAAGAAACTGACATTCTTTGAATCAAATTAGTGCAATTCATTTATGCCACAAGAAAGGCCAGACACAGATAACTCTTTGCTTCATTTCTAGACCCTACTACTTTGTAAGCATGGGGTAAAAAAAAAAAGACACAAAAGTTTGTCTAACTTGCAAAATACTTAGCCTTAGCAAAGTGTCAAATGTTGTATTCATGTAGATATGTAGGAAAATATGCCTGCTCATTTCTCAGAATTTAAAATGCCATAAAAGTAAAGAAAGTTGCAATTAATGCCATGGACTATTTCAATGTCAAAAACTTCTTATTCTGTCCTTACAATGATATTCAACTTTTAACAAAACAAACATATTCAACGCTATCCAATTATTGCAGCAGTTTCAAGATGACAAAATTTAAGTATTCCAAAAATCTAAAGTATTGAGATGAGAGAACTAATATTCTTCCTAGCTGGCATTTAAGAAACCTCATGTCATTATTGAGTAAATCTAAAGTGTTTTTCTAAAAGTGTTTAGTCTAATAGCCTTTTCTGACATTCACAAGTACTGTAATTTGAAGAGGAAGAGTTGTTTGTTTACTTAATATGCAAAGTGTAAATTATAGTTGATTGTTCCTTGTGACCATTCTACTTCCATCCCATTCACATAATACTATGACTTTTGGTTCGTTTTTTTAAATTTTCCTCTTTCCATTTTATTTTAAAAGTCTCTCAGGAGAAAGAAACTGAGAAAAACGCTAAGAGGGGGTGAAAACCTGCACACAGGAGCAGTAGCTAACTTGCTTTACCTTTTTCAGCCTTCAGTTATGCATGAGGAGGAGCTACTGGATACTTAGGCATGTTATGATCCCTCTGCCTTCAGAGTCAAGGAATATATTTAATAAAAATCTGTCAGAGATGGTATGATTACACTAGATCTTGCTCAAAGGAGATGTGCAGACCTCTGGAAATCCCTGCTTTTCAGTGAAATCTATCTCCTGAAGAAGTCCAGTTAAAACTGTAATGCAAGATTGATTGGACCAAACTGAATAAATGTTTCTCTTGTACAGATAAGCTTCATTTTTTTCAGCTATTTCATTGCCTATTTAATTTACGCAATACCAACCTGCAGACATGAATGATAAAGAAGCATCCACATGAATCCAACAGCCATTCAGAAATTCTAGGCTTGAGAAGCTCTAGCAAATCAGTACACAGCTCCTTCACAAGAAATAATGAATGAGGACCATTGAGGATGGACTTCTGTAATTTCCCAGCATTAGCCAGATGCTTTCACTCTGGAAAAATCCTTCTGCTCAGGCCATGGCTCTGTGCAGAGGTGAAGGACCAAGTCAGCGCTTGCCCATTGAGGAACAGGGAGGAGAAAACAGAGAAGCCGGTTCTTACCTACACGTTACAGATCTTGAATGTTTGCTGTAGCTTCTGACTGAGATCTCAACTCTGCTTTTGGTTTGAGCTAGGTAAGGTCCTTCAGGTTATTAATAACTTAATACAAGCCTTTTTCCAGACTACCATGATGGAGAGCACACCGCAAGTTATTTATCAGTGGAGTGACATGAACAGAAAAGTGAACTACTTGCAATGTGCAATGCAGGGAAATAGCAGTGACCTGCCCAATAATTCACAATATGTTAAGTCAGCAATTTACATGGTGTAAGTGTGAGCAAGACCTGTTATTCATCTCTCCTGATGGTAAAAAAAAGTTAAGCTGGCCCTGAAAGAAGCAGGAGGTCTTTACTGTGCCCTGGAAATCAGAACTCCTAGACCTAAACCAGTTTATTCTGTTTTAGTCTTGACTGATGTTCTCAGGAGCACCCTCAAAAAATCCCACCTTCCACAATACTTGTACAGTATCTTTGACTGAGGTCTGGAAAAGTAGAAAGGTCCCTCAAGTATACATAGGCACTCAAACAGATATTTATGTCATCATTATCCTCTTAGTATATGTGTTGAATCATTCACCTTGATATTTGTTGACATATAGTTCACTTTGAAATTTATATTTGTGAAAAATTGTGTAATCAATTTTTTTTACAGTTTCTTTAGAGTAATCCCATCCTACAGGTGTTAGAAAATGCATGAGTTTCTTATTTCTTTTCTCAATGGGTGGGAGCAGAACACAATAAAAAACTTAATTGCTAAGGATAGCTCTGTAATTCTGAGAAAGTTGGAAGTAAATATTTGTTTATATAAAGATCAACTATAAAAATTGATTGACTGAAAAATAATTCTATAATAATAAACTTCTCTGAAAGTAAGATAGGCTGAAATAGGGGCTAATTTTCAAAACCACATTTATTAGGAAAAGAATCTAATTAAGGTCTTCTAATCCTGGCTAGGAGATACAACACTAAACTCTAAAAATAAACATTTAATTTAGTGGTAGGGAAAACCTAATTTAGTTTACTAGTTATTGTTAACATGCAATAAATTGTCTTCTGAGACAATCTCAGCATGTGAACATCAGACAGCATTACACATCAGTTTTCAATGTAGGCTGCTGTGTGTTATTTGCGCAAAATCATTTCTTTGCTGTATCCAGCAAAGAACAATAAAATAAAAAACTTCAATTTTCTCTCTGTATTTTTCCATAACTTGTTTTAAACTGCTAATTTTTTTCTAACTCTTTCTTTAAATTTTTTATCACTGCTTTTTTTGATATTGTTCTATATATATGGTTTCTATTTCTTTATTCCATTCTGCCATATTTTAACTCTGATAATTTGAAATCCTTTTTTGCAGAGTTTCATTTTCTCCTCCTATTTTTCCTTTACTTTTTCTTATGTTGCTTTTTTTTCTCATTTTATAGATTATAGAAACATTTCTCCTCCCTAGTTATCTACATTTTTTCTATATATATGGATTTAAATTGCTTTAACTCAAACTTTCCTCTTCTGTCATCATTTCCTCCTACTTCACTATCCCAGCACATCTCTCTTCTGCTTTCTCTTGCAAAATTATTTGAAGTAAATGAGTTAAAGCACTCATTATTGTAGAGTCTTTCAATTCATTCATCTGAAAGTTGCCTCAACTAAGCTTCAACTAATAGATTTTCAAGTGTTTTGTTCAGTCTGACATAGGATTTCCCAAGAGGCTGAATCTCTTTTATTCCCTTTGGGACAATGATCCACAGCACGATAAATGTTCATTATTTTCACCGTCGTCATTAATTTTGTTCAATCTTTTGATGATGCCTTACTACAATAAAGCAAAACCTTTACAGAATTTTTCTGAGACCTTTCTCTTGATAGGCTGACTTTGCTCATACTTGCTCTTTCATTTAGTGGGCCTTGTAGGAAAAATTTGATGTCCAAGGTCTTAGGAAGTTCAAACAAAGATAGCTCTGACCATGCATAATAAATGTCCTTGAACTCGACAATCTCTTCAAAGGGTAGAGCAGCACAGTCAGAGCTATGCTTTTCACTGTGTCTTCCATTCAGAAAAAGACCCTGGTTTCATTCCAGTGTCCCAGCCTCACAAGACTTACACACAGGTGCATTGACTTGTCTTGTAATTCTTGTACTTTGGCACTTGTTCATCCCAAAATTTAAAATCTGGACACTCTCAGTTCCTGCACCAGTCAACACCTTTCCTATGATTCAATACGCAAGATTCCATGCACCAGGAGAGAAAGTATTTTCTTAATATGCTTAAAATTGATGTGATAGAAACAACAGAGATAACTCAGTGACAGCTATCTACAGTGTATAGTACTAGGCCACTGCTTTTAGTGCTGGAGAAACAGACAGTAGTCAAATGTAAAAGTGAGGCTGTTCATGAAAATCGGGTCTGTACTTTGTATAAAGGGCAGCAAACTATACACTGCAAGGAAAAAGAGTCTTCTGCAGCCATGTGTCAAAACTTCTAATAGCTTAATCACTGAGCCAGAAATATTCAAAATAAGTATGGATGGTGAAGGAAATTAACAGCTTGTCCTACATTACATGTTCCTATTTACAGAGACTTCCATAATGTAACTCACACAAGAGTGGGACACAGACAATGCTTAGGAATTCTGTCATAACCAAGTTTCTATAAATTCCAGGCATTTTGAAACAGTAGCAGTAATAACACCGTGACAAAGTCTTTTGAAAAGAATGGGAGTAGAGATGTGCAGGAGCCCCAGCATATTACATTTATATCGCATCTCCCTTTGCATTTGCCAACAAAGATCCAATGAAATTAAGATGGCTTTTAAAAATTACTCCATTAAAAATAAAATTATAATAAAAAATACTGCAGTGATTAAATGACCCCAAAAATGAGCAGTTTCTTTTTAAAGAAAGGCTGATGATGATCTTTTCTGTCCTCTCCTACTGAGATAGTCATCAAAGTGACTTCCGATGACTCACGAGTATATCATTAAGGTTCAAAACAACAGCTTTGACTCCTTTCTAGTAGACATATAATCTACCTGTCACATACATTCATTTTTTTCTATAAACTGCATATGGAGCAGAGCAGCCTGTTCAGATATAACACTTGGCTTACTTCATACACAGAGATACAAACCAAATTTTAAAACCACCGCTTTTCTCACTGTAATAAAAACGTATCTCCCTCCTCCAATCTCACAGATCCATTTTTATATTTTCTAACTGCTGAACATTGCTATGGCAAGCAGACATCCATATAACACTGTTGATTCAAGTGACTCCATAGAGGTGAAGTGAGATATCTTGGATTTTTTCAAGTCCACATTCTTGATTTCAATTTAACCGTAAGTATGACTTTCAGGTATTGGCACTCATTCACATGATTTCTTGGGTTTGTTTGGGTTCACCACACAATAGAATCACAGCTCTCACAAAATCCTTCAACTCATTTTATCAGCTTTCAGAATATTTACCCAGGCCAGGCTGATACAAGTGGAATTCCTGCAGATAATTCTGTGAGATGAGAGCTACCCAGTAATTCTGAGCCTCTGATTTTCTAGATGTTGAGACATTTGATAATAAACAATTTATAATAATCCAAAGTGAAAACTGGACTATAACTTTATAGGTGACAAAATATATTACTATCCCCATCTTCTCCTATAAGACAGATTGGTTTTGTAATGGAATCAGGATTTGGAGTATCATGAGAAGCAGAGGAAAAATGGAGTAAGTATTCTCCTTAAACTAGAGTCCTGTATGTGTTTGACTGGACCGAATTTTTTCATTTTTCCTATTTTACTGTAAGTTTATAAGAAAGAAATATTATTCCTATAAATCAATCTATTCCTAAACACAAGTCATTTACCTTCCTTCACTAATCAGGAACGGTCTGAAGGATAGAAAAATGTTTTCATGGCAGTTCTGTTTTAATTGGCATGGGTTGTATGTATGAGCTATGGGCTTTAGAAATGTGATTGTATTCATAACTCTGTATAGCACCCAACAACAGCGGACAAACCTACCCTGACATTAGTTTGGCCTAATTCAAATAGATTTTAATTTATTAATCACCTTGTGATGCAGTTTTCTTTCACATTCTTTCCACTTCAGCAAAGGTACATCTTCTAGTTTTACTTCCAGGATCTCTTCTTTCATACAGATTTGTGAATTTCAAAACAATGAAAAAAAATATTATTCAAGACAAGTTCTACCCAGGTGGTCAACTACTTATTTTTTAGACATTGGTCTTTCTTCATGATCTTTTCAATTTTTTTGTATTTTTATTCTTTATTCTCCATTCCTTTACAGATGCACTATACCTCCCACATTCAATTGCCTTTGATGATACTTCATTTTTAAATTTCTTTATACCCATCTTGACATTTATTCAGCCCACTTACACTTATTATTTGATGGTACACATGTTTTTCTAACTATACTTTAACTGGAAGGTTTTAGTTTCTTTTTCTGGCATGAGAATAAATAATTTATTTTAACTCATCAGTTAGTCCCTGCATTCTTTACTGATTTAGTCTGTTTAAACATGTGTAGGGGCAACTAAATAAAGGCTGAAAGTTTGGGATGAAATCAGATATGATAAATGAAGGAAGGGAAAGTACAATATTGCACTTTGTGCAAATCAGATCAAAGTCAAATATTATTTATTGTCTAATTTCCCCTTGTACACATTGTGCCAGGAAGGAACAGTTTGCTGTGTCAACAAATCTACAGACTAATTTATTCCTGAAAGTAGATGTGACCCTGTTTATTTCAAGGTAGTTTAACTGTTCTCCTTTGCCAAATGATAACTGATCTCTAGAGGCTCAGATTCAGCCAATTAGTCTTAGCCTGATCCATCCCTCCCTAGCACTCCTATTGTATTTTCTGAGAAGCTCTTTCATTTTTTATTTAAGAAAAACATATGGGAAAGGATTTTCATTTAAGTATTTTTGATATGGGCAGAATTTCCATGCACACTTCTCCCTAAAAGCATTATTTATGGCATAAGACATTTTGTCTCAACATCAGATTTTGGACTAGAAAGGATGTAGTACCCCTTGATTATTTTGTGTATATATATCAAAATATATAAATATATTTGAATGAGGCAGCTTTCACAACTTGCATGAAACCACCATGCAGTGAAATCACCACCATGCATACTTCTCAGGTTTATTTAAAATTTCCACAAACTGATGTTCTATGGGCAAATAGCTTGAACTATTTTATGAACAAACAACTACTGTCAGCTCCAACAATAACTGCGACCTAACCAGCATTAGTTCACAGTTCACACCCAGAATGTTTTTCTGAATCAGTAACAGTCCTTTCTTATCCTTGGCTATTGATTATTGATATAATTAAGAAGCTTTGAAGAAACAGAAAAAAAATGAGTGTTGAGCAAAAAAAAATTTAAGTTTCCAATTTTAAGAACTTGTATTAATTTTATCACTGTAGAAAAATACAGAGATGATACATCACCTTGATAAACAGATATTTTGCAGGGACAGTTATGCACAAAATCTTCCTCAGTCTGTAAAGCATTTAGATCTGTAGGAGGTTTCTATCTGCACTAAGCAGTCTGCCACATGCCAGGCAGCTCACAAAATGTGTCAGAGTGTAGGATAGCTGTGGAAAAGATGTGTTACAATATTTTCTACGCTCTAGTTTCAAGTAGCATTATCCTGGACCCATTAGTGCTGTGAAACACTGCTGTGTCCATACCATGTAATTTAAAATCAACAGTTTTAACATTTCTTTGGTGAGTTAACATCACAAGGACACACACATGCAAACAAGCTGTGAGTCAAAGAACACCATCTACATAGTGCTAACATATTTTCCTGAACAATAAATCTTTGTTAGTTTTTTTCCAAAAGAAATTTTAATACTAAGCCACGAAAAGCAGACATTTTCTAGAAATATTTCAATGTCTTCACCAACATACAGGACAACCAAGACTTCAGGTTTTTCTGTCTCTGTAGTAACAGCTTAAATTTTACAGTTACAAATGTGAAATCACTGCCTAATGCCAGCCTAAAAGCATAAGTTCAAAGAAGCTTTCCTATATCCTAAATTTCACTGACTTTCTGAAAGCTCTTAAAGTTGATGTACTTTGGATGCTGGTTGAAGTGTTTGCTGTGTGCAACACTCCTATCTTACAATCCTTCATAATTCTTTGCAGGTCTCATTGGTTTCTAGATTGATTCTTTGGCCCCAATGTATCCTTAATGACTCTTCTCTGTTGTCTGAGTACATACAGGAAAGAAACTCGGCACAATAGTCTTTTCTTTAAAGCGTACTTTTCCCATGCTTTCAGTGGCCATAGATGAGAGGTCACACACCAGGCATAGGGCCATATTTCTGCCTTCAGGCTAGTACTTTTCAAACACTCAAGGCAAGCTCACAGGTCATATCTGTAGAAATCTGTTTGGATAACAGAGGAGATCTGAACCACTTTACTGTCTGCAGAATTTATCTATGACAGAGATTGAGACAAGCTAAATCATTTTTTAACTTAAATAGTACTGAAAAGTTATTTTAAAAATAATCCATTTGGGTAAGTGTATGGACACTTCAAGCAGAGAAAAAAGTGGCATGGTTGGGAAAAACTGAGACTGATCATTCAGTACATGCCAAAGTAAAGCAGAACAAGAACCAAAAAAAATAAAATCTAAAAGACAGAAAATGAAATGAAACCAACCAAAGAAACCTTTAAACAATGTTTTGGCCTGGATCACTGTTGGAAAAAAAGACAACAAACGCAAACGTTGAAAAACAAGTAACCTTGCCCTTCATGCAAGAGGCATGTTACTCACTCAAAGGCACCCAAGGAATACAATACTGCTGCACAGACCAGACAGAAGAGGAATATAATAAAACAATAGAAAACAAAAGTTATCCAAGAAAAAAACAAATCTTTTACAGGTAATAGAGATTTGTACTGGTGACAGTACCGGCAGCCACTATGGAAGAAGCACTGTTCTCTGCCAGGTAAAATTACACAATTTCTTACTGGTTATTTTTCACCAATGCCTGAAAAAACATAGAAGCAAAAGAGAATTATGAGAGTCTGTTCTGCAATATTGAGTTTGAATCCTGAGGACATGCATCTAGTCAAATTAATCAGGTAAAAAATTAACAAGGGAAATGCTAAATAGTGAAAAATATAGACATTATTAAAATAGATATTCTGTAGAGTGTTGGTCTCTCTGTACCAGCAGAAGATGAACCTAGATGTGAAATCTCTACATATCAGCAGAGAGGGGTCACTTAAATGGAAGTAGTGACTAGGACATTGGTTTAATTTCACAGAAGCTGCTAATTTCTAAAACAGTAAAATAATTTCTCATCAACATCTGCATTTTCTTGAGGCTTCCTAGAGAGGTGAAGAGCAGACAACTCATTTTAAAGTGAACACCAAGCTGACAACAACTGGACCTTGTATATCTGAAAAAAAAGTAGAGAGGAGAAAGGTTGTATATTAAGAGCAAATTAAATCTCACTTAAAAAGCAATAAACTGGTAACCCCTTAGATACTAAGGATAAATTTATGAGGTCCAATATAAGGACCATTTATTGAGAGGAGAAAGGTTGTATATTAAGAGCAAATTAAATCTCACTTAAAAAGCAATAAACTGGTAACCCCTTAGATACTAAGGATAAATTTATGAGGTCCAATATAAGGACCATTTATTAAAAAAAAAATCCACAATTATATAACCTTGCCAGAGTCCACTTTAATAGAAAAAGGTATTCAATCTAAAAAGTATTAAAGCTAAAAATGAAATGTTGGTCACACAGGTTTTCTTTCTCTAATACATTTAGCATAAAAACAATTCTATCTACAGCACAGGTACATAGAAAGCTTAATAGAAAGAGAGCCTCCAATTCTCCTCCAATTCTCTTCTTCTTCCGTCCAAATTCTGTAGCTTTTAATAGGTAGAGTAAACAAAAGTTACCATTTTCCTATTTATGATTGATTTGAACCTTGAAAGATGTGTTGTGTGAACATGGTTAATTAAGTTAGACCAACAGCCATTTGAAGATTGTAAAGGGATAATAAAGGAAATGTGAAAATGGTGGGGGGGTGTTAAATTTAGTAGGTTACTGCCTCTTAAAAAAAAGATATTTCACTTCATGTCTAGCACTGTTATTATCATTTGTCAACAGAAGCAGCAGGTTTTGTTCATTCAAGATTTCATTGCGCCAGTAGCACATCAGGAAATTCAAATTGATATCTCTAGTTTCATAACTTTTTGGATGGTGCCCTAATATATAGCAACTCCTAACACAGAGGTTGTTTATTTCTTGTACGGAAGTTAAATACCTCGTCATTATTTTTGTTTCATAACTCTCTGAGTGAAACATGGTGTCTGAGCAGGCACACACAGCAGTGTTCATGGGGTCCAAAAATGACAGCCCTCTACTTTCAGCTGCTAAGTGCTGAGCTGAAGGAATGACAGACCATTGCAAAGAGAGGAAGACACCAAGTCATGCTGGCTGGTGTCTGGATGTGAAGGGGCAATGCTCTGCCCTACATGGGACACATCACCACTTTCTCTGTGTGTCCAGCTGTCCTCAGATTCTTCAACAGTCAACCCTGGTCCATTTACTACAGCAGACTCCTGAAACTGTGATTTCATAGCAGGGATACTGAGATTTTTAAAAGGATCAATAAGTATAAACTAAACTTAAAAAAAAAAAAAAAAAAAGACAGGTCAGGGACATTTTTCTTAGTGCCAGTTGTTCCCAGAGGCTACATTTTTCAGAAAGGATATGGTGAGTTATCTCCAGGGTTGACAAGGCCAGATAACATTTCAGTTATTAGCAGCAGGAGGATTAATGGACATCCACCAAAAATATCATGTTCAATACATGGGTTATTCAGGGATGAGGATGATTGAATTTGGAAGGAAATTGTTAAGGTATCTGAAAAGTTAATTTAAAATGGGAGGAGGTACCAGGCACTAGATCTTATCTGAAGGCTTATTTGAAGCAAGAGTCCAAAGCATCTGTCAGTTCTACAGATGCTCTAATGCATGATTAATCAGAGTTGGAAATGGACAGAGATCAAGGAATACCCCAAAGCTGAGAAGTGAGTTTAATTATGCTGTTTGGAGTAACAAGAGTGAATCCACGTTGTCCTGGGGTGATGTTATGTAGCCGCTTTATTCCTTAACCGTCCGCTCAATGCCCAAGGACGCTGTGCCTTTAAGATGGACCTGGGGGGCGGGGCCGGAGCCTCGGCCCAGAGGGGGCGGTTGAACGGTTCAGCCCAAAGGCTCGGGGGCTGGGGCTCGGCAGGGAGTGCGCTGGGAGAGCTGTGCTGCTTTTTTGAGTTTCCTCTGTGTTCCAGCTAGCTGGGAAAAGGTTCTGTTGGTTTTTTCTTGTTCTTTTTTCCCTTTCCTTCCCCTTGTCTCAGTGCCTCCCTTCCCTCCTCGCCGGTCCGGGGAGACGGCAGGGGCGGCCCTGGCGGGCCTGGCGGGGTGGACCCAGCTGGTCCGAGCCTGCGTGTCTGTTCCCTCTCCAGGAATTTGTTGTATTTTGAGGGGTTTTTTTATCCTGTTCTACCGTTTTGTTCGTGTGCTAATAAACAGTTTGGTTTCTTTTTCCTACTTTGAGTCCTTGTGACCCGTTTGTCTCACTGATGGAGGAAAAGGGGAGGAACACATTCCAGAGTGTTTCCTCCTGAAGTTTTGTCTCAAAAACCAAGACATACCTTCCTTTGCCTTTTGTTGCTTCTATAAAAATGGCAGGGAGTTGGGTATGAGTAAAAGAAATATGGATAGGATATAAGGGAGAAAGGACAACTGATGATATAACTCTAGCATGTGAAAACAATTAAGGAATGTGTTTTGATATGCACTGTACAATTTATTGCAAGAATTCCCACAAGAACTAAGATAATAAATTCATGCCCTAATTAAGCCACAGCCTTTTTATCTTGTTTTTCATCCTAGACACAGAGAAAAATCTCTTGTGGATGATAACAAACATGATGTTTGCATCTAATAGTTTGTAGAACCTTGTCCTTCTGATGCTATGGTTTGGTCAGTTTGTCCAAACATTCATTTATGCACATTCTTTCCTCATATGCAATGCTGCATTACCATTAAATTCAGCTGGTGAGAGTGATGCAGCAATTTTTGGAGAACTAAGTTGTAGCTTCTCTATCCTACCTCTTTTCCACTTTTTCTTTTGTTTCTTTTTCTCTTTTAAATTTTCTTTTCTGAGTCAGGTTGTCCCATGAATTCTTTAGAATCACCTTAACGCTTCTAATCTATGCTTTCCTATGCCAGTTCTTGTCCCCTCTTTATTGCTCACCCCGAATTCATTTTTTATTATAATAATGTATCACTTACTTGGTTGCTTACCTCCGAAATGCATTTTGATTCCCTCTCCTTCCATTGTGTAGCCTTCTGAAGATTTTTGTCATGTTTTAGATTTTCTCTAGTCAATGTCCTTTCTTAAAAACTGAATTCAAATACAGATTTAGCCCTGTAATTAGTACTTAACAAAGTGTAAAAAAATTGTAATTTCCCTATGAAAAAATTTTTAAAAAATACAAAAAATACCTTTATTAATGCATCCAAGGCTATTTCTAAACTATGTACAGAGATACAGATATAGCTCATCACAACGTTGCTTTTGCTTATTCAGTTTTGTCATTTTATTTCCCCAAATAATTTGAATCAATTCTCATGCCGTTAAAGCACTCTCCTTTCTCTGAGTCCTCCTAGTTCCCTCTGCTATTTGGATTTGTCACCTCCCATAAGTACATTACACTTTAATTTCCCCTGAACTGACAGAGTGATGACTTTCAGTGTGAACTGCTTACTTCATTTATACAGGAAGGAAATAGTATGGAGTCATTACAAATTCTTAGGGTTCAGCCTGTTTCTGAGAAGTGTGGGATCTGTGTTCATAGTTCTATCAACTAATTCTAGCACAGACTGTTACTTGTATTACAGGAGGCCCTGGAAGATCAAATTCAGAATTGGTATGATAAAGGCAAGTCAGGAAATGTCTGTCTGTGTGGCATAAAGCAGTATTTTTAGCTCATTATAGATCTCGCAGGAAGGATTTTTGTCACCAGCACAGTAAATACTAAATGGAATTGGAAACTCAGGTTGTGAGATGTTAGTTTTCAAGGATGAGTTTATTTGAACAAAAATAGACATGTATGGAAGAGCACAAAATGCAAAACAAAGTACCAGAAGGACAGGAAAAATAATAGTTCAAACTCGCATAGTTGGCAGCAAAACAGAGGATCCTCAGGTGGGAAGCTGAATAGGAAGGGGATCTCCAAATCATAAGCACATTACAAGCATGAAGTACTTTTAATGAAAAAGACTATCTGTCTGACTTCTCTTATTATTTAGATATTCAGAATAACAGTTTTACATTTGATATCTGCAGGACAGAATTTAAAGTTCGTAGTTTAGTGTAGTAGGATCTTAATCCAAAAATCACAGTGAAAATGCAGAGGTTGTTCAAAGAATTCAATGTGGGTGAGGGCATCCCCATGGATCTACAATTTTTTTCTTTCACTGACTTACCTTATTTTAACATGGAATAATTCCACAGCAGGATAGAAATACTGCACTCTGCAACAATAAAAAATGAAAAAATTAATATTCAAAACTGTGAGTAAAAAAACCTGCCATAACCTATCTTTCGTAACTTGCGCCAAACTCAATTTAGAAAGCAAGAAAAATTAAAGTAACATAGAGACAAGCAATCTTTATTCTGAAAATGTTTTACCTTGGCAGCCAAAGATATTATCAGCTAGATGTTTCAGAAAGCTTTGAAGTTTTTGTTGTTGTTGTGTTTTATATTTTTAATAAGGGATTAAATAGTACCTTTTAAAAATCAAGCTGTGGTGGGATGCTGTGAACCAAAACTTTATTCAAAGGCACAAAGCTGCACTTCCATTCTGATTTATGTCGGTCGATAGAAAATAACTACCTTACGTCTGCTTTTATAGGAAGCACTTGATATACTTGATGAATTTTACTAAAGCTTAAATTCCAGCTTTGGACATTGGGACACTGTTCCAGTTCTATTACTAGCAGGGTAGCGGTAATATATTACAACAGAATAGCATCCCTCTAGTGTCCATTCACCTGAATCATTTCAGTTCTCATCCATTATGTACCTAGAGAAATGAAACAAGCGTCTTTTTCTCTGCATAGTCTGTAAATTATGAAACATTGTATAACCAGCCAGTGTGAATGATTAACTGAGATCAAGAGATATTTCACAAAAATGGCTCATTCTTCTCAATCAGAACCACAACTCGGTATACCAGATCAGAAAATATGTCATATGTAAGTGTTCTTATTCTGATCCCTAGTAAGAGCTATTCTCATATCTTGTGTAATAACTTGCTATTGAAAGATCATAAAAGTAAAACTATTCTAAGAATATTTTTGCCTATATAGAAGACACCTTCTTTATTCAGAATCATGTCCTTTTTTATTAGCATATATATTATGAATGAAAATCTATAATAAGAAGCTTTCATAATGAAAGTGTAACATTTTGTCAGTTTGAATTTTGTGGCAAATTTAAATTGCATCACTCTTTGAAAGTTTAAATATGTTGCTTGATTATTGGCCTTGTTAATATTTAGTTTAATCAAATTTATTCATTACCCTAAATTGTGAGGTATAGGTCAAAAAATATTTAACTTAAGTTTAACTGGTTATCACTTTGCCTTTCAACCTTTGCAAGCCTGAAAGTTTGTATATTCTTCAAACTGTTCCTCCCCTTTATTTAATGTTAGGCATAATCTGTTTCTGAATGTGCCACATTTTGCATTACTGAAGAGCATTTAATTTCAAATTATTGTTCACCATTCTCTGATCCATATTTGTCATGGGTTTTGGACTGAAATTATTGATTATTTATATTGGGTTTATTGCAATTTCTCCTGCTAAGATTTGTTGGGTTTTTTCCTTTTTAATGTGGTCTGCTACTTCTTGTGCAAACATTAGCTTCATCTGCAAATATTTACAATAAATCTGAGTTTTACTAATATGGACGGTCTCACTGAATCCAATAAAGCTGCTCAAATTTTAAAAATAACTCAGCTTTTCAAATTTTCCAGATTTTAGACTTCACAAAAGTAGCTTTCAGGAGCTGTAATGATCACTGCATGACATGGGTTTGTGCAACCCTTTAAACTTAGTTTTCATGATCCCTGATTAAATTCTGTTATCCCACTGGGCAACAAACTGTTTTTAAAAAGGTTTCTCATCCAGAATTCAGTGTTTGCAGCACCATGTAGTGTATTCTTCATTGTTAAGGTCTCCTAATAGTTCAGGCAAATATTTAATTTATACAAATCTATACATGAGGATTATCTTATCAATGTAGTTCCATTTTCCTTTTAAGCTGAGTTGCATTTCATCACTTCTCATAAAACCTCTTGAAGAGTAATGTCTTAACCAGTATAAACTTTTCCAGTCTAACTAATGTAAGTGTCCTCGAAGTTTGGTCTAATGCTATTAAACAAACTATAAGTAAAACATTTTTGGAATGCTCTCCACTGGCTTTGCTAGTAATGCCTTTTTTTTTTTTTTTTGATTTGGTGTTTTTAAAAAGCTCCACAAATTTGCATAACTAAGAGTTCAGTAAAGTTGTAGCAATTATGTTTGAATGGGGCCCAATGGTGAACTAGAAATGTATTTTCAACCATCATTTGCATTAATTTGATATAATCCCTGGCTGTCTTGCCTGGTCACAGCTTTTAATGCCCAAAGTAAAGAAAGTAATGATTGTTAACAGTAGCAATCCACACACATTATCAAACAATAGTTAGCAGTTAATTCCCATCAGCCTTTGAAAGACAGGAGGTGAAGGGCAGGATACATGAAAAAAGGTGCAAAGAAGACTTCAAGATGTAAGAAGAGCAGAATAAATTAGAGCAAATAATATAAATTGAGCAACAGATCAGGCAAGGCCAGAAGTACTTTGTGCATGATCTCCCTTGAGCAATAAAAATGAGTGGCACATTACATGGCTCATCATGCTTTATTATATTTACACCTTTTAGATTGTTTCTCTATTTGAAGTCAGCACTGCAAAGAAAATTTTTTTAAGAAAATAAACCCCTTTACTAATTACTATCCCATTCAAAATATGATGAATATGTATTGTCAAATATGTCCATATTCCTAACTGTATATGAGACAGTTGGCTGGGCACAGATGTTCCAAGCACGTGTTTTTATCTGTCATGTTCCATTATTACTTAAAAGTTATTTATAAATGCATATAGAACTATCCATTCATAGATATACAGGTACATTCATAGATATACATGTACATAGATATACATGTCCATCTTTACATATCAGTGTGTTGTTTAAAAGTAGGTCAGGTTCTTATTGTTCTCAAGAAAAAGAACAAAACCCCCAAAACCAACCAGAAAGCCCACACAACCTGTGAAAAAAAAAAAAAAGAAGAAAAAAAAAAAAGAGGAAAATACAGTGTCTTTTACTTTGTTATTAAGAATGACCTTATAAATAAGACTTTTCTCTGAGGAAAATTATTACTTTGAGATTCCTGAAACCCAGGACTATCTACTCATCTATCATCGGAAACTGTCTGTCTATAGCATTTTTGTTTAAAATAACTTACACATTTATTACACAGTAGCTCTGCTCAGAAAAAGAATGGCTTTATGGCCCACAGATATTTAATAGCTCAGCTACAACTGATCTGTCTGATGGATAGGGCTTTTAACTACACTGTGATTTTTGGAAGACCATAAATGGAAGGAAACTAATTGAATTGGCTTTTGAATTGGCTGGGGGGCTGCCGTTGTTTGACAGACAATGAAAACAATTTAAATCACCTTTAACAAGAGAATTCCTTTGACTCTGGGAGTATCACCATGAATTCACATACTAGTCCCTGGGGTGCCAGTGGAAACCACACTTTTAATTGCCAGTGTAGCACATATATAATCATATTGTCAGCAGGGTGTGTAGCAACCGCACGGGGTCTGCACTGCACTGTAGAGGAAAGCTGTTAAGTTGGGAATGTCTTTGCTCCAGACTAGAACAAATAGCTAGACTTTGGCAAATTAAAGAATTATTCATCATTCATCTTAACTAAAACAAAATATTTTTCAGGTATGTTGCATAGAATTTGGTGCTCAACAGGGCAATGAGCTCTTAAAATTTCTTGCTGTCTTAAAGTCATGAATTTCTTGCCTGAAGAATATGATCTCTTAGGTGAATTTCCTATCTTCATATTCAATAAAATAAATCTTAGTCAAAATCCCAGTTTGAAACAATTAATTTCACTTCCAAGTTTGGTGGGAGATTATGTAAAGTGCTATGGCATTCATCCTTCTTTCTGGGGTTTTATGAGGTTCTCATCATCATCATATTTGAATCTCTGTTATTTTATAAGGAAATGTAAGTGATCTATTTCTTTGTTTCTTGGCTAAGATTCATCTGCTGCCCTTTTCTATCTCCTAACTTTATATTTGCTTTTTAAAAATCTATGCTTCATCATTCTCTCTGGTACTTCTGTTCACTTTTGTTACATTTGTACAGTTCTTTGTAATAATTCGGAAATAATATTTATGCACAGCAACATCAATTTGGTATGCTGTAAATACAACTGGTGGTCAGTCATATAGAGAACTATTACTCAGACACAAGTTTTACTTACACTCGTTGTAATATTTAAGGTAGAGTTTTCTTTAAAAGAAGCTAGTACTATGCATTTTCAAAGAGTTTAAACTACAGCATTGGAACCTCAATGTGGGGATTCTTTTATATTCTACTCTTCTACTGTATTTTTTAAACATAGTCCATAAAGCATAGGCTAAAAAAAAAGATGAGAACTGCTCATAAATACTAGTGTTAATGTTATTTTCTGTAAATGAAAGTAAGTAACTGATTTTTGTGTTTGGTCTGCCTTTGGACTGGGTTGGAGGTTTTTTTTGGTGAAACAACAAAACAAAAAAACTCCAAAACAAAAAACTTTTAAACAACCAAAAATTTATTTTCCTGATGAATTGATTCTATTTTGATTAAAAATATTATTCTGTCCTGTACATAATGTCATCAATAAATATATCAAATCAGAAAACTATTTAAATCTAATTTTATTTTATTTTAAATTTTCCTTTTTCAGTCAACTGATAGTGCATTTTTATCCCTTCACATATCTATTTGGGGTTCCTGTGTTTGGTGTTCTACTGAATACTTTTTATATGTGGGGTTCTCAAAAGCACTCTAGAAGAGGAGGAAAGCATGAGTTACTACCAACAACAATGAAGAGCTACTGAGTATAAGAACTTTCTTTTTTTTTACTGTATTTTCCTTTTTGTCTGGGCTAGGAAAACCAATTGTCACAGAGGTGGCTTGCTGAAAATGGTATTCTCATGTTATGTTTAGAATTCTGGAAATTCCCTTTAATCAAGATGCAATTACTCAACACAAATACCAGTATTGTACTTTTTCCTTTGTTTTTCAGAACTTCCAGGATACTTTTTCATAAATCATTGCACTGAACTACAATACCTACACAAGGGTTTTAGATTATGTCTGCCCATGGAGAAAATAAAAAAATTTAGCTTTTCACTTTATTCAGGTACCTGACTGAAAGGTGATCAGCCTGCAATTTCCCAAGCATTATGGATGTTTTTCATTTAAACTAGAAACATCGAATGTTGGTTCTGTGTCATTGTGCAAATCATGAGAATACAATCAGCACGTACTGCAGAATTCACAGGAAAGGAAATGTGTAGACTAAACCAGAAGTTCAGATGCTGCTGTCTACAAAAACCAATTCTGGAAAGAGAAACTTAAAGCTGTACCTGATTTTCTGGCCTGCAGGATTAGCTCTGTGCACTTACTGCAAGCAGCTCGCCTCTGTCTGACCTGGATCTGACAGGGTTACATGTTGTAGACATCATTCTATTTATTATTGTTTTGACTGCAAAAACAATAACAAGCTATGCTTCCAGGAATTAAATTAACAGACATTTATCTGTTCCCCAGAAGACTTCAATGAGAGGCATAAATCTCCTCCTGATTCAAAGAAAAATGTGAGTATATGAAAAATTTTATCATAGTATATGACATAACACCTTGCTGTTCTTATTGACAAGTTTATTGCAGAATTATTTTTTAACTTTACTTGCAGAGTAAAAGATTTCTCTTCTGAGTACTGACTTAAAGCCATTGGAGTGTTTGCATATTAGATCCCCAGAAGTCAGGTTGAAACTTTGTAACATCTGTTCTTGTTAATACAGTAGGTATTACCACTAGGATATTACCTGACCCATCATCAAATTAGTGGTCTTAAAATTGAGACTTTAATGGACTTAACAAATGGCTGGAGAGAATGTTAGAAGGATAAGTATAAGAAAAATCTCTCTGGCAACTGCAGCAGACTCAACCCTGGTCATAACATGATGAATGCTGTTCATGATATGCAGCATAGGAAAGAAAATTATGCACAATGTGATTCTCAAGCAAGAATGCCTTAGTGGAGAATGTTCAAGGACACTTTTAGCCGTACTGAAATTTGACAATGAAAATACTATTTTGCCATTATTAGTAAACACCCACAGAGTTGATACAATACAAAATTGTGTTGATACAATAAAGTCTCAGGACTTCACTAGATATATATTGAGTGATCTCATTTTACTTGTAAGAGCAACTGTCTAATGGGCAGATATTATTGCCTAGATTTGTTTTTATTTTAGTTTAACTTAATGTAGCTTTGGGTTAGAACAGCTACTATCAATTAATAGCCAGTAATAAGAAGTAGTTATTCTGCTTAGAGTGATTCATGATCCTAGAAAGAAATCTTAGTTTAGAAGAAAACAGACTTATGCAGAAAACACAGATCACACTGGTCACTTCAGGAGAGCATGTTTGTGAATCAGGTTAAACTAGTTTTAAGAATATGAAAAAGAACAGTAAAATAGATATAATGTAGAATTTAGAGGCAGTCAGAACTTCATGTATAGCAATTTTTTATAGTTATTAACAAGGTACCTGTAATAATTAGATCATTTGAATGGTAAGTGTTGGTATTACTATAACCTGACCTATAATAACTGTTTATTGTATTTTGTTTGGACTGTTAGAACATTAATAACTCTAGCAACAGATTGTTTTCTTCTCAATTAAATATATTCTGTCTTTGTCCTTACAAATATTTTGAGTATAATAAAAATGATTGACCAGTGCAGATCTAATGAAACTGTTTTTCTCTGAAAATATTTTCACATTGCTTCTTTTTCCTTTCAGAAAATAAAGGGTACATACAAATACCACTTAGAATTACCAACGCATCTAATCTTTCAGAATTGCATGAGTAGAGTTTCATAAAGACTTGTCACCTTGATAATATTCATGGTCCATGACAATTCTAACAAGAGTTACTATTATCAGTGATAAAATTTCTGTATACCAGTTGTAAGAAAATCTGGGTTTGGAAGAGTCAGTGCTGACTACCTTTACTCCATAGTCAGTAAAATTTTCAAGCCAAAAGAAAATGTCAGTGAATGTGGTCTGATTCTAGTCTAAAGATATTACTCTGAATGCTGGTATCTGGAACCTCTGCCTCTTTAGTGCTCTATGTACTACCATACTCAAAGTTAAAACAGTAGCCACAGAGATCAACTGTTGAATTTTCTTGTATTGTTTTACTTCTGTCTTGCGAGTTCTTTACTCAGAGTTCAGATTAACACACAGGAGACACAGGGTTCTTCTTCTAATTTGATGTTTATTATTTCTTATCTATGGCACAGCTGCACGGAATGTGCCTCTAAGTTAACAAGGTGAAAATGGCCCTGAGTTCTAACTTCCAAGGCCTTTTAAAGTCCAAATTACCCAATTATGGAATGCCAACTAATTTATTTTTACTTATAATCCAATAACTAAACATTCATGTTCCGCACTGCGGGTTTTTGAACCAGTACCAAACCACCCAGATTTATGAAGAAGAAGGAGGAAAGAAGTAACCTACACCCAAAATCCTCCCTCTTGTTACATATATGCCAGAAACCTAAATTTTCTGCATCTCTACATATTTCACCCAGTGATATAACTTTAATTACACAGCAACAATCTCAGTGCTATTACATAATCTGGGAAGCCTTTCCCAAGGCCTCAGATCACATGCAGTGTGCTTTTGAAGATCATTGCCTGTCAGCACTGAAAGACTGAAATTCTCCAAACTCAGGGTTCCAACAATCAACATGGAAAAAAAAATCAAGATAATTTATTTTAGTGCACAGTGACCTGAAATAAAAAGATTTTCTCACATTTAACTCAGAATACAGTCCATACAAACTAAAGATTGCCTAGGTTGGAAGCAAGACAAAATAAGGTTGTGTAGGACTACTTTCTTCTGTACCATTAATGTATGCTGATTTCAGTTACTGCAGGGTCTCTGCTGCTCCTGTGTCACTTGTGCTAGTGACTGATCCTGTCCTTTTCCAATCACAGCTTGAGTTATGAAAAAATATCTGGCAACACACCATCAAGGGTAGAGCTATAAAGAAACATCACACTTCAAATGCCATTTTGCCTTTTCAGAGCATGAGATATATGATAGTCCTATTTGTGATAACTACAACTAAAGAATGTGAGAGCAAAGTGCTGGCCTAAAGAGAAATAAACAAACAGGTCAGAGGGCAGTTTACATGTTTTTCTTGTCTAGTCAAAAAGGTCTTGACCCCCTTTCTAACTGTGGGTAGTTGGTAACAGTGGGAGTCTTTCAATAGGAAAAAAAGTAGACTGAAACAAAATAAATACTGAAGAACTGTCCCTACTAAGGGACCTTAGAATTACTCTGAGCTGGAGTTACAGTCCTGTGTCAAGGTCAGACCCACAGTCTACAGAGAACAGAGAAGGGCAGCTCTACCCTCCAAATATCTTTATGTGAAGATAAGTGATAACTAATTAATAACCAGCTCTGATAACAGCATCACAAAAAGGTTAAACACCTGCTTATTTGTAGTACTTTGACCCTTCTGTGTTTTCACAGATTGCCTTCATTGAACCAAAAGAATGGCAGTGTGTTACGCATTGTCTTTCCATGCTCACCTTCAGATAATTTAAGTGCTTTCAGAGTCATATTGCCAGCCATGCCTACCATAATGCACAGTATTGTACCAAAAAATCTTCATATTCCTATGTTAATTTGTTGTTATATTTCTAGCCCAGTCTATACAGAGATAGCAGAATATTCTGTTAACATTGCAGTTTTTCCAATTAATCAAGTATACAACATACATTAATTCTAGTATATCCACTTTCCTGTTTTACAACAGTTACAGTCATTTCCACTCTTGAAAAAGTAATGCATCCTACATATTCAAAGATTTTCTGAAATTATGTTTCTAGGCATTTGTTTAACAGCCAAATATACTTTTACAGATATTTGTTGTTTCATTTTTATTAAGATGCATTTTAAGAAAAAATCACTCCCATTGTAATGAGAGCTTCAGGCACTCCACAAAGCTCCAAAGTCTGTCCAAAAGGTCAGGCACTGTTCCTTCCATGTTGGAAATGCAAGTGCAAAGTTTACTATGTACTAAGGACAGTTAAGGAATTTTTAGACAGTCTTTGAAAGATAAAAATTGGCCTTGGGAAGGTGACGCAAGGAGTGGGAATTACAGTACCCGTAAGGAAATCTTTTTCCTTTAATGGTTGTTCCAATGTTGAAAAAGAAATAACTTCAGAGGTTTTAATCTCAGAGGAACACTTGAATGAATGATGGTTTTCATTACAAAGTGGAAAATATTTGGCCCAGGAAAGCAGATGTATATTTTAGAAAGGGTTTAAAAGTGCCCTACTTTTTTATTGAACCAGCTTCTGTAATCTTTGTTTTAAAACCTTTTGCCATACTCTCAAAAATTACTGATGGGTCTTCCTGTCTTTCATTTCTGTAGGTCATTTTGTAATATATTCAGTCACCCTTGGGAAGTATCTTTTTTGGATATTCTAGAAAAGACTTGACTCTTCAAAAACCTCTTAAAGTACTTGGTTAAGGAGAGCAACTTAACAGAGAAGCAAGTAAAGGTACTTGTCAATTATGCAGACGTGAAGCTGTTCCTCCTAGACTAATAGAGCTTGTGTAAATTTAAGGTGGCTGAGAACAACTAATACCATAATAGCAAGACATATGTATTTGTCATGAAAAGACAGTGAAAGGAACTCCACCAAATTTCTGGAACTTCCTTCATTAACTGGGTTTCCCTTCCTTACATTATAGATCACATTGTCTTGGTCCAGCACACAGGACTGCATGCATCCTATTGTATCCTCTTCTTTTTGGCCAGATATTCAAATTTTTATGTGGTATATAGTTATTTTCCACCTTGCTTACTGTTAAAATCCCCTTTTCCAGTCTGTTTTATGTTGACATTCTGAATTGTCAAATCATAGAAATAAAATTTCACCTGTTTGTTAGAGTACTTTTTCCACATTTTATCTGGTATACTTTTTCCAGAAAACTTTATTTGGGTTTGTGCCTTTCCTCTATGTCCCTATACAGACACAACTTTAAAATATTTATTTTTGAGATACATTACTCCAGAGCAAGAAAGGAAGATTTTGAAAAAATCCCATGCTCCATGACAAAATATAAAAGTGGATTAGCTAAAAATAGACTAAAACTCATTATCCAAATGATAACCCCAGGGATGAATCTGAAATATTTGAATATGCATTTTCTACAAGCCAAATTTCTCAGTTCCTGGTTGATCTTGGGATTATCACTGTTTACTTCCTTCTTCACCTTTGCAAACAAACAAACCCTCTAAATACAGGAGGTTTAGTCAGCAAATTCTTTTTTAAAGCCAAGTTCAAAATCAAGTGAGTTAGTAGGAAGAATTCAAGTGATTTTAACAGGATATGGCTTAGGTTCTAAGGACATAAGACAGTTTACTGGTATAAATTTTTCAACTGGTATGATTCTAATCTGAGAATGCTGCATGCTCCAGTAATGTATGAAATTATTAGTAATAATAATCAAGCATAGGCAGGATACACAAAAGAGGTTTAAGTATTAAAATTAGGGGCAAAATAGTAAAAAAGCTAGGTGAAATATTTATATGATGTAAAATAGCAAAAAGCATCCATAGAAGTTAAAGATTTTGTTGAAATGCAATCAAAATTATGTTAACAAAATAATATAAAGGGAATCTGATTGTTTTCCATAGGATTGGTTCTGAGTTCTGTGCTATGATTTTGGCCTATTGAATTGTTATAAACTTACAAGTTGCAAGAAACCTAAATTCAAACTATTTTTATTTTTGAAAGAAAAGGTTACTCCAGCTTTGGGAAAGATGCCTAAAGCTAAGCCTATGTAAGAAACCATTGGTAGAACTCAAACTCTGCAAAGCAAAGCACAATTTGTATTTTGATTTAAAGTAACATTTTCCCTAAATAAATTAAATATGTAGAATGTGTACTACTCACTATAAAGGAGCCAAACATAGGGTTTTTCTGCTTTCTTTGTGTACATACTGCCTCTGAGGTTATTCTGGTTCTTGAGTTAGTTCTTCTGGCTGTCCAGTTCTAATGTTGAAAGATGAACATAGGTTGCTGACTCTCAGAAGGACATGGAAGAATTCCCTGTATAACACTCAAAATTCCCTTTTCAATAAGCAAAATCAGCTTCTACTTTATACAGGCTGTAAGTGCAACTTCTGAGATAGAAACTGGGGCTTAAGCAACCACAATGACATTAGTAACATACTACAGGATATCCTAAATACTTCTGCTTGGATTATAGCTGTTATTTTTTTTCTTAATAGGCTTTTGTGCCAGGTAACAAGAATATATAATAATTATGATTCAAACATATTCACAAAAATAATTTATTAAGTTCCTTACTCATAACAGATATTACACTAAAGGAGTTAGTGAAAATATTAAATTATAATGATGAGATTTCAGGCAATTAGCTCCTCCCTAATCCATCCCTTCTGTCTTTAAGAGACACCAACATAAATTTGAAGTAGAAAAAATACTATATTCACCCTATTTCTTTTTAATTCTCTTTTCTTCACCCTTGTAAACAAATTAATAAAAATCATCCAAAGAGCCAAAACCTCCTTGACAAAAAAACCCCAAAAACCAACAACTGAAAATCTTTGTGTTTAAATACACAGCATACTCTTCTAGAGTGAAAGATTGTTTATTTGTCCCACTTCTAAGCATTCCTTAAAATGAGTGGGCAGAGGATTAGTTCAATTTATTTGCTTTTGGAGAACTACAATAACCATAACAAATACAGAGTAACATACCATGGTTTGATATTAAACTCTTTTGTTTGAAATGTGGGTATATGTCCTGTTTGGAAAAAAATGTTTTGACCCACCAATATAAGTAGTAGGCATATGAGTCTTTGTGACTAAAAAATACTGCAAAAGGAAAAAGATATCAGTTGTCAAAGA
The DNA here is from genome assembly GCF_017639235.1 of Corvus kubaryi. NCBI lineage: Eukaryota > Metazoa > Chordata > Aves > Passeriformes > Corvidae > Corvus > Corvus kubaryi. The sequence continues at coordinate 8,537,882 of NW_024581127.1, read as the reverse complement.
AAGTATGTAGAGAGAAAAACTTACGGAAGTGGGAAAAAAGTTAGTTAATGAGGAAATTGCAATCAGTCTTCTCATCATCAACCAGAAATAATAATCACAGCATGCAACCATTCAGCTGTTGATTAAAGGTATTTGCTTAATATATTTGAAATAATTATGCTTGTTCAAAAGGTCCTGTCAGCACTTCTATTAGAAATTATGTCCCTCTGGGTTTTGTACCTTTAAAATTTGTTCAGGGATGCATAGAAAATTTCATTAGTTTGAATTATAGCACTTTTAGTCAGATCTGATCAAAATCATGTATGTATGTACTTTGGTATGCTTAAAAACCCAAAGCACTACTCTTGCATCCTTTGCACATTCTTAGTCCCCAGTGAAGCAAAAAGAAATTATAGAAGCAAAAGAGAATGCAAGAATTCTCAGAAAAGACACCTGGGATTTATATATATACAGGATAAAAAATATCTAAGGCCCTCTGCATACAATTATCATTTATGAATTAATGATCATTAATTAATTTTCTTTTGAAGATGTTAAGTTTTGATTTATAAAATCTGAATGGTAGTACTGGCACTAACTTTTTGCATAGAAATATGATTAACTTCTTTAGGCTAAGTTACATTCTTCATGAGGAGACTTAAAATTAGCTAGGACTTACTTTAATTCCCAGTGCTGACATTTGTTAATATTTTGTTTCATGCTGCAAAGGCTATTAAAATCTTCCTAGATTGTTTTTAGAAGATGTAGACAGTTTTTTGTTTAGTTTGTAGTTGTACTAATGACTTGATGAACACATAACTCACTCTACCAAAAAACTGATTTGTACCTGCAGTTGAACAAATTTCTGATTATTTGTTGGAATTCCAAAACACTAAGCACAAGTAATGAGTAAGATTTTCACTGAATTGCTAAAATATTAGAAGGAAGGATAAGGTCTCCTCTGTGCCTTCTTCTCTCCTCTATAAAATGACCAGCTCCTTCAGTCATTCCTCATAGGACTTATTCCCTAGACCCTTTGCCGGCTCTGTTGCCCTTCTCTGGACATGCTCCAGCACCCCAGCATCATTCCTGAACTGAGGGGCCCAAAACGGGACACAGAATACGAGGTATGGCCTCACCAGTGCCAAGTACAGAGGGATCATCTCTTCCCTGGTCCTGCTGGCTACGCTCTTCTTGATACAAGCCAGTATGCCATTGGCCGCCTTGGCCACCTGGGCACACTGCTGGCTTATGCTCTTTAGTCCTGTCTAGGTCAACTGTTTTTCTCCTGAGCTCAATTTTGAATGTAAATTCTTAGAGGCTTAAGACATTTTACTTTATAAAAATGCTTAACCCCCATCTCAGGACTAAGCAGTAGGATATTGGGTATACAGTATATGAGCATTTTTGATGACCTGTTCTTCCATGCATCCTCTAGATCCAGCTTAGTTCTGTCTGGCCAGAGCTATTTTCTCCATATTTGCTACATTTAAGTCCTTATGATGTGCTATGGAGAAGAGTGTTATTTTCTCATTTTCTCTGCACGGAGATGGTGATTTGGAATGATTTTGAAAGGTACCTGAGAAGAATTTTGTCCCTTTAGAACCATTACATTTCTTCATTGAAGACTCATACAATATAAAATTCCGGTATCTCACTCATCTCTGGGGTAACTTCACTGAAATAACTGATCCTGCAGTGGCAATAACTGCTTACATACTTTTTGCCTTGTGAGTTCAATGTTTAAAAAGTCAAAATTATTCAATTGGCCTGAAACTGAACATGTTTTCCCTGCTGGTAAATCTATCCATCATTTACATAGTATTGTACTATGGACAATATATTCCTAAATGTATGTTCAGCTGCTGACTAAGAAGATATAGTAATTCAAAATGGACTTAAAGTCATCTCACATACAAAGATTCTGACATACTATGAAAAATGTAATAACATTGTTAAAAGTAAATGTGCTGTAAAAACAAAAGAGCTGCAAACCAATGGATATGCAGTTACGAGAAAATAGTATTCTTCTTTAAAATGCCATTGTTTTAACATAAAGTATTTTTCAGATCAATAGAAAAATATGTCCAATTACCTGTTCTGTTCCTCTTGCCCTGTGTTTCTGTATGTTTGTGCAGACACAACAGAGGCAGAAGAGTATAAAAAGATGAAAATGTAGTTTATAAAAAAAAATTAATTACATGATTAATGTTAATGATTTAAAATTAGTTAATGATTTCAAATTAGGGATGTAAACATCACTGTTTGCCACAAAATACCCCTAACAGCCTTTACCCTTCCCTGGGTATTAGTAATATGAATTACTGGAATTAAAATTACTGTCCAGAATGTGGCAAAAAAACCTAAGGAAAGTATCTAGAATCACCATTAATTTATCACTGTTATTGGTTGGGTTTTTGTTGTAAATGAAAAGAGACTATTAAGGTTTTCTTTCACATTATATTCACTTTTAACACTTTACTAACATTAGTTATATAATCAACATTACATTTTGTTTTCATGAATAGTCAAGAGCAACACAGAAGTTTCTTTTTATTAATCCTGTTCGTGTAAGTAATTTAAAATCCACATTTCGAAACTTCGAAGCAAAATAACCTTGCTGTATATCTCAATATTTATTTTTGACTAGCATCCCACAGGTTTCAAAGATCTATGCAGAAAATTTCCCAGCCACAATTGTGATCATCCTGAAGTAGGCAAAATAAATATGGCTTTATTTTCTGATCCTTTATTCTATCCTCATTTTGATGCAAATGAAACTGCATGGGATGCTACTGAAATAGCCTTCAGAAGTTTCACTTGTTTTTGCTTTCCTTTAATATACTTAAGTGGCCATCTTACGAATATTCATAACTGGATTAGCCCAGCATGCTCATTTCAGCATACATTTAGAGACCTGCATGTAAATGTAGAAGAAATGAAAGCTGAAACTGTTCTTAGTCAAGAGCATTCCCTTTGCTGTTGCAGAGACATAATCATACTGTTACTCTCAAACTTTTTGGAATCTTCCTTTGGCCCTAACTAAATTATCCCTCCCCCCAAAGCCAAAGTAAAGGAAAGTGCTGACACCAAGATTAGCTCAGTTGGTCAGAACATGGTTTTAATAACATCAAGGTCGCATACTTAAATCCCTGTATGGGCCATTCACTTAAGACTTGGATTCAATGATCCTTCTGGGTCCTTTCCAACTCAGACTATTCTGTGATTCTGTTATTGTCTATTGTGCCTAGTACATCCTTATCTGCAGCATTTCATATCTATGTAACAAACCTACTGCTACTCACACAGCTGTATGTTCCCAGAGAATCCTTGTACAGCCTTTGAAGGCTCTCACATGTAATGATTAAAATTATAATTATCTTCTTTAAATGGGAGTTAATTTCTTACACTGGGGATGCTCCGAGGATGCACCGTATGGTGTATTCATGATCTTATACAAAAAATATCACTCTTACTCACCCTTGAACCGTTTTCCCTAGATTGGGCTGTCTATTTCTAGGTTTTTAGTGTAATTTTTATTTTTTAGTGTATTTTTAGTTAGCCATTGTGGTGGCCGGTGAGCCAGTGGTAAAAGGGACAAAGAGAATCTGCTGGTGAGACAGTGCCTACTATCAGAGATTCCTCCCTAAGAGCTTCCCCCAGGATGCATTGCCCTGCTATGTTAATGTACCCCAGTTCTGCTTCCCTGGTTGGCTGTTGGCCTCTCCGCCCCTTGTTACCTAATATGTCCCATGCCCTAGAAGTTTCTCCACTCCAGGTCCCCCCATTGGCCCTTGCCCCATCACCACTCCCTCAGAGCTCCCTATTGGCTCCCATTCCCCAGTCCTGCCTGTGTACCACCCCAGTGCCCTCAGACCATTGGTCTCTGATGCTCACCCCCCCCCCCTCCCCTATAAAACCCTGGACCCTGCATTGTTCTCTGTCTTCGTCCCTGGAACCTTTGATGACTGTGGCTGCAATAAACTGCTCCCATGGAACTCTACACGGAGACCCTTCTTGCCTCTTTGCCATCAACCCATTTTAAAGAGCTATCCATGTGTGTGTGCATGTACACATGGGTGAGTGTGTGGTGGTCGTGCCGAGCGGCTTCGCATTGGAGATGCTTTTAGGAAAGTCGCAGCACCTCGCGCTCCGGCACCGCAAAGCCGCAGCGCCTGGCTAGCGGCAGGCTATAAATAATTTCCCATAAGAAATGTGCTTCTTTGGGTCAGATGAATTCTTGATGAGTGCATTTAGGTAGCCTATATTATGTTATTGATAAAAAACTTGTATTTCTTTTCAAGAATTTACAAGATTGCAGTCTTAATGTGAATGACTTCAATTTCACTGTTTATTAAACTATGAGGCTACTTACACAAGACAACATGATGATAAATCCATTGATCTTCATTCTTTTTTTCATGTAGTCTTGTAGGTATTTCTTAGTAATCATGCTAAATTATTCATGTCTTTTCCCACCTAGAAGATACTGAGGAATTTCCATTCATTCGGGTCTTGTCCATATATATGTCACATAGGGACTTGCAAAATTAGATTAATTATAAGTGAAAAAAGGAAAAATACATAGTAATGTTCTTACTTCACTCTGCGTCATCCGTACAACGTCATAACTTAGAGAGTCAAACTATCACATTTGCCAGAAATTCAGCATGAGTTTCTCATTTGAAAGAGCACATATTTGATTTCTGTCAAACTATTCATGTTTCAATGAGAATAGATTACAGTGCTAGGCAATCATCAGTAAAATTTTGCCATTCCTATTTACATTAAAATGTCGACTCCCAGCTTCACAAGGTCCATGAGAAAAGAGTTTTGTTAGAGACAGAGTGGTCTCTTTTCTGATACAACTACATCATATATGCTGGTTTAAACACATATTCTGTAGACTCAGTTTTGAGGTAACAAGTGCTGCCATAGTGTAAGTGATGATTTGTCATTGTTTTATTGTTGTTATGTCAGTGTCTCATCTGTCTTGTACTCTAAACTGATAGTGGATATTTTACCTGAAATGAAGGTAGGAAGCGGAGAATGAGCTGACTTGCTAGACATGTACAGCACAAGTTGAAGTCTGATTTTCCTTTCAGTATGTTTAAAATTCCAGAAATACTGAATTAAGAAATAACTGCATGTTTTAGCTTTTGATTATCCATGTTACCAGAAACAGATTAGATGTCCAAAGAGCTTTAAATGTATATAGTCAATGATTTGTTGTTTCAGCTTTATTCTCTCTTTCTCCAAAAGAAAAACAACATTTCAGCCACAGATGTACCTAGGGGAGTGTGTCACAAAACTAAAATGCTTTATATCTTTAAAGATACGCAGGCACCTAGGTTTCCATCAATAAAGATAATGTTACTGAATGTGCTCAGACAGTCCTGCTGTAAAGGACAGCTTCTCTTGTAACCTCCTCACACCTATTTCTAGCTGCCCCACTGAAGTTTGCTGTGTGAGCTGGGCTGCTATGCATACAAAAAATTTGCCTTTATATATTTATATATTCACTTGCATTTACTTTGTCAAAGATGTTCTATCTTTAATGTGCAAGCAGTTCTGAGAAGAGAAACTAGGATGAGGACTCCTTGCTCCACAAGAGAAGGGAAATAATCCCTTTTTCTGCTCTCACCCTCTGAATGTCAGGAATGTGAGTATTCAGTTTCACAGTAACAAAGTTTAAAGTTCAGTCTACACTACATCTCACTGCACAGGGCACATTTCTAAGAAAGACAGAAGTCTTGCATCCTTCATCTATGACAGATTTTGGTTATGATTATATTCAAAAAGAAAGAGGTATAGCAGCATCACAGCATACTGAGAGAAGTGCCTATCTGGTCTGACCTGTCATATCCCAATGATGCCATGATGATTTTTCGGCTTTTCTTTTATACCTTTTTATACCTTTTTATAGCTTCTGTATTCTTAGTGGGTTTTACCCTACATTCTTAGACTTATTTGTCAAGCTAGGAGACTAAACATTGTAGAAGCTTCGTAGTTAGGGATCAGAATGCTCCAGATCCCAAGGTCCTCTCCAGAACACATTCTGTAAACCGAGATAGAACCATCCAAGGGAAGGTTCCTTGGAGAGGGGGGCTCACTCGAGCCCCTCATTGGGCAATCTTTGATAGATATGCTAATTAGTAAGACCTATAATGTTATACCAGATCTTTTGTGGGGGTGCATTGCGTTGTGCATTTCGGGGCATTCCATCTGGACGTAGTGCACCTAAGGATCCTTAAAATAAATAAATTTTCCCTTCTAACCGTGTTTGATTCTTGATTTTAAGACCAGGAAAAGGCATCACCAAGAAATGATTAAGAAGTGTCTGAGTTCGTCCATGGCAGAGAAGCAGTTTGGGTACTATTAACCAATGATTTGACTCTCGCTATGAATTGTATAGGGAATGCAGAGGTGTAAGATGCAAGGTTTAGAACACAGATAGAGAAACTATTCACAACTTATTCTGATATGAAATAGTAAACATACTTGTTACTTCTTTGAACATGATTAATAATTAATTATAATCTTGTGGTATTGTTATTAATGTGGAAACTGCCAACCTTAAAAAAAGCACTCACAAGTGAGTTCTTGAGTTACTTTTGTTCCTTAATATTTTTCTAATAAACACAACTCTGCAAAAGTTATCAGTAGAGTATTAGTATTTTATTGTGTACAAAATGGTGCATTTTTATGTAGTTTCCATAATAACCAGAGTATAAGTTAATCTTAAATAATTTGCATTTCACTGCAGTCTACATTGTGGATGTCTAACTTTTCATCAAAGAATAGATAGATACAAGAGAAGCACTTTCATATTTTATTATTTTACCCACTAAATTAACTGCATAATCATATAAAGGTTATTTCTGTTAAATGGCATATCTGAGAAATAAATAACTATCTATTTACTTAAGCAGGCATCTAAGTTTCCTTCAGGAAATTTAAGCACCTAAATATCTGCCATCAGGTGCACTCAGACTGCCACCATGTTGTCAGAGCAGAGAATCATTGAAACATCGAAAGTAAATTTCAAGTTGGAACTTTGGTTTTCTCTAGTGTTTTGGAATTTATTTTGTATAAATCTTAGTCATTTTTCTTCTGCATGTTTTAGAACAACTCTTTTTGAAAACTGTCTCATAGTATTGTGTTTATTAGATATTGAAACACATCTTACTTGTATTTATTTATTAAGAAAAGGTTTCTGTCTCAACTTCTGGTGAAAACAACTATCTGCAATGATCTATTCACTACCTGGTTGTCTTTTATTAAAGTATCTCATTTTTTCTACTACTGAAAGAAATACTATTTCTAGTTTTGGTTTCAGGTTATTTATGAATTGCAGCATCTCTTAAATCTGTGTGTATTCTTTTTATGTATTTTCTTCTTATTTTATTATATTCTCACAGTTGCATTGGTCTCTGAACCTGTATTAATGCCTTTCATGCTCTGAATTGAAGTCTCTTCCTCTAGACTATGCCCAAATTTTCTTAAAAAAACAAATTAACATGAAGAAATGTTTTGCAAGCTGCTTTCATCATATTTATGATTGTAAAGAAGATACTTGTTCTACTTGCAGTTTTACAATTCTGCTCACACTGCTTATAATGAACTTTCAGCAATAGGATATACCATGAGGTCAGTTGGGGAAATATTTTTAACTGGACAAGCACCAGTTCAATTCGACTTTACAGGTACAGGGCATTACTGAAGAATTTTATAACTGTCAAAATTGTCACTCCACATTTTTAGTCTGATTTAAACTAAGAAGTTACAGTTGTGCATAGTTGTCATTATGCTCAAGATGATAAAGTCTTAATTCTTGCTCAGTGCCTGGGGTTTTTTTACATATGTGGAAATACTAGGAATACACTGTGGTTGTTCTGTACTTTCTTCAAGCATCTGAATTTGAAGAGACTTCTAAAACTAGCAAATGTGTCTGAATTTTTTTGCTGTGAGGGTAGCAAGGCAGTGGCGTAAGTTGCCCAGAGAAGTTGTAGATGCCCCATCCCTGGAAATGCTCAAGACCAGGTTGAATGGGGCTCTGAGCTACATGGTCTAGTGGAAGGTGTCTGTGCCCATGGCAAGGGGGTTGGAATTAAATGATGTTTATGGTCTGTTCCAATGAAAACAAGTCTGTGATTCTATGATTGTATGAAATACCTTTTCCTGTCTTGATTTTCACCTTATCAGAATGTTATGTTTGTTTTCAGTTTGAGAAAAAAAGCTGTCCTTGTTCATAAAAAAAATATATTTGTGTCATGAATGAGCACTGTTCCTGGAACAAGTATTATCTTCATGATAATAACATCAGTAATCAACCCCAAAGAAGAAAAAGAATCCTTCAGCTGTAGGGTGGGGAACTCGAGAGAAGGCAATGGTCATTGAGCACCTGCCGTGCTGAAGGTCTCATTCTTGACTCTGATATCAATCACATCAAAACTGTGATTATTTAATGTGTCAAGTGAACCTAATCTCAAAACAGAAATTTAGATTTGTTTCCATTCATGGCAGTGAGAGAAATAATGTAATCCTGGAATAGACCGTTAAATTGAATGAAGGCCAAAACACTACAGGAGCACATGAGGTGTATGTCAGGATGTATATGACTTTCTTTCCTGTTATGACTATAACAAACAACTCAGATTTAGAGGCATGTGAAAAACAAAGGAAAAAATCTTTTTCTGTGGTCTGTTGGCATGGAGTCTCAGTCAGTGTAGGCCTGGTTAATGTGAATGTTGTCTACTTAAAAATCATCTTAGAGAATTCTATTTACTAAAGGGAGAGGTTTTATAACTCTCTTGGGAAGTCTATGAGGATTCATACTGCATCAGTGTGTCCGCTTTTCATACTACAAAACACTGAGGGATAGACCACCACCACCTGAACTCATATTTCTAACTCACATGAGTAAGGGCCTGTCTGCTCGGACATCCATCAGAACTGCATGCTAATGGAACTATCAGAGTTCAATATTTCAGTTGGTATCTCCCCCATCTGTACCTAAATGCTACCTAAGGCAGAGTGTTTTTCCACAATACAGGTCAACATGTTGCAACTATAAAAAATAATTAAGCTGTATCAAATATTTCCGTTTTAACATTGTCATTGCAACAAGCCACGTAATTTAGGAGGCCTTAAAGAATTACAAAATTAGTTCTGTTGCTATTTTTCTTGCTCCTATGTTCTACTCTCCAGAAATAAATTATATTCTATCTAGTGATTTATTTATTTTACTGAATATTTTTGTGTCTCTTCAAATTCCCCATAATACTGAAATGACTCAATTTTTTATTATTGTTTTCCATATGCATTAAGCCTCTACTTATCTAACCAGAGGAAGATTTTAAAAAATATTTAAAATGACAATATTTTTGTGTTTACCTTTGGGATTTTTTTAAATTCCCATGGCATATAGAAGTAATATAATAAGGCAAGGACATAAAATAGAGAGAAGCTGTTTGACAGATAATAATGCATAAGAAATAACTTATTCTGATATCCAAATTTCTACAAACTAGTCATTAATGATTGTCTCACACCTGGATCTCAGCTATAGCTCCTATATCACAGGTACAGGAGAATGATCATACAAACTATAAAATCTGCATGTTTGAGAGTTTACAGAATATCAAAGCACAGTGTCTACAGCTCCTTCTGATGTTTAATTGTTTATAGGTTTTATGCTATAGGAGGTGTTTGTAAAGCTTACAAAGACTCCAGATGAGATGAGACTAAATTCAAATTCTACCCTCTTACCTAACTTCTTTTATTCACCCAAATCTAATTGATACAAGTAGAAGCAGCATTTGTGTGTGTATGTAAATGTCTGTGTAGACTCAATAAGCATAATTTTCATATGACAGATTTCACTGTATATTCCCATCAGCATTTTTCAATGAACTCTGCTGAAGTTAAAGGAACTTTGACATCTATAGTCATTACAGCTAATAAGAAAACAGTAGAGAGGTTCATTGATTCACATCTTAGAGGGGCACACTCAGTTCACATGCTGCTGCTGCACAGTATTTCTAGGGGAATGCTTTTAGAAGTGCTTTCAGTAGAACTGAATAATCATTCTGAACTGTCATATTCACTAAAGCTGCAGAAAGCTTGACCTTTAATCAAGAAAAAGGAGCATCACAAAACATCACTTTGTTGTGCAGATAATGTACAATTCATAGTACTGCATATTACAGCTTCAATTCTTTGATGATTACAAAGCTTGTTTTTCACTCAGTTGCCTCCTGTTGTAGTATTTTCTAGGTTTAGCTACTAATATATTACTATTATATTTAGAAAGGAAGAAAATAAAGTACACTTACCAAAATTGTGAATTTAAAGGAACATTTAAAATATGTCTGTATATGGAGGGGAATTTTTCAAGTATTCACTTTAAGCCCTCTTACCAGAGTACTTACAGATAACTCTGGCCTTTTCTAGATAGGTCATCTAATCTGTTGGGTTTATTAACCTCTTAATTTTTGGTAAAGATGTCTGCCAGTCTCTGTCCTGTTATTATGTTCATTTTCAGCTATAATTCATGGATCTCAGTACTCAGTAATCTTCTATCCATTTATAAATGTGTTCTTTTTTAGTTATGACGTGTCTTTACTTCTAGATAACATTAACAAAACCTGGATGCCAAGTAGGGCAAGGGACAGTTTGGTAAGAGGATCTGAAGTTGAAATTTGGTCCTTTTCTAAATTTTTTTCTCCATTTCTTTTCTGTGAATGACCTTAGGGTAGTTTTGATCATGTGTTTTCAGAGTCACTGACAGCTACTTGAATGTATGCATAACACAGTAACAGACAAAAATGCTGTGCTGATAAATGAGAGACATTATTTTAATTAGCTATGTAATTGTTTTTTCCACTTTAATTTATAGTAGGGTTGGGTTTACATTTTTTTCAAATTTGGGGGTGGGGGGGCAGAAAGTGACAGGTTTTACTTGCTTCATAAATTAAAGAAGTCTCATACATTGATAAATTGAATTCACTTTTAAAGATATCTCTTTGTGTCTGTATATGGCCTAAGTCACTTAATCGGTCAAAATCTAATTTTTATTTTCAACTGTCTTCTTGTAGATGACAAGCCAACATGATTAAGCCTTCTGTGGAAAAGTTATTCTTTCCAGACATATCAAGGACACAAGCAAACAACAGCACAGCTTTCAGTCATGCAAAGTTCTGTCTGTTTAGTGTTCCTTTGAGAGATGAACTGGTTCCACTGCACCCATGAGAGGAGTCCAAAGAAGATTTTCTGCATAGGTCAAATAAGCTGTGCTCAAATCAATATTTAAAAGATGTGATTTTATACGCAAAATCTGTTATTGAAATTATTTTAGTGTTATTTTCTTTTCTATGGAGTTTATTTTATTACACGCAAAGATTACACGATGCTCTCTGGGCCCTGAGCATTCTCTGGTGCTGCTGGAGAGGCTGCTACAGTGAGGAGAGCAGTGAGTTAGGAGCTGCCAGGAGAGTGCAGGGCTGGAAGGACACCGTTCCACCATGTCCAACAGGAAAAGCAGAGCAGGACCCATGAGGATGATGGTGGTCAAGGTCAGATGCAGACCAGGAACAACCAGATGGGTCTGTAGAGATGAATCATGCTCGATATCAAGTCAGAAACTCAGCCCACAAAGAAACTTTAGGATCAGCCAGGTAAGACACTGCATAACTGTGTTCAAGCTCCAGTCCTTAATTTTCATTAACTCCTGGAGTTTGCCACCCAAGCCTTTCTCTGCCTGACAGAATTTTTATTTCAGAAAATATTTCATGATATGTTTTTGTTCTTTATTTAGTGCTGTTGTTTCATGGAATCAACATCCAAAAAACAAATTAGGTTCTAGGACATTCAGACTGGAAGAAGAAAGAAGTTAGGTTTTCCTCCTTAAAAATGTGGCCTCATACCAGGTGACAGTCATGACACACATACTTAGTGTGGCAGAAGTTCTCTTCATCTGTCTTCTGCCTAATGAATATTTAATCACCTTTCTGTGAACCACTGAATCTTTAATTTAATTTTAGTACACACTTTTCACCCATGACTGCTGAAAGTTTAATACAAGAACAGTCCTCCTAACAGGAACTCCAGCTCGTGAATCCTGCTTTCTGTCTCTTGAGTCCTCAAGGTGAGTGTTTTCACCTCAAGGCAACCCCAAGATAGGAACATTTTGTGGGCTGCTGGATGGTACAAGTTTGAATTTCTTCAGGAAGTCAAAAGAATTAAAACCATATAAATCATTTCCTGAGTGAGTGTTCTAGCCTAGGCTATTACATGAAATGGAGTTGCTATCACCACTTCTGGAGATGTTTTAAAAGAATGTTCCGTCCACAACTGCACTTTGGGAAAAGCCTAATTCTGCCCTGTACTCTGAGTGTTTTAAGACTGTCTCTGAACCAGAGATCCTGAGAGGATTTTTGGTAGACATAAACCAAGTCTTTGTTATTAGATGTACAACAAATGCATTACTTCATGACACAGTGCATCTAGGAGAAGCATAAAGCAGAGTAAAGGATTTTTAGGGACAAGGAAACAGCATAACCCAAGGACACAGATATCTGAAGGAACAGTTTGTCTCTTTTCCTCTTTGATTTTTCCCTCAGGCTTGCTGATGATTCATGTGTCTGCTACTTTTCCCTGCTATAACACTCTTAAGAAAAGAAAGGATATCACATATAATAATCATGGTCTGGTCTGTGTATTATCTCCTAAACATTTAATAATAGATAATAGCCAATCCAACGTGGTGCCCATTATGCAGAGGAAGGGCTACAGTATTTCGTTGTCATGTGCAAGAAAGAAGCTTTAAACTGCTTGATCTAATCCATTCTGGATGTAGTAAGTCCTCAGATGTGATCTGCATTTTCTTCAAAAGCAGTACTGCTTAACACATCTACTTTTTTCAACTTCTACAATATATCCAGTAGATTTATGTGGAAGATTTTTCTTGAAGGGGTTAAGGATTTGATTAGCTGGTGGTCTGTGCATTGGTCTTTGGGCAACATTACAAAGAAACAAGAAAATTTTCTCTTTCAGGCCACTTCATATTTCTTCCATTTCACCTCCTTCTCTTGGATGGTATTATCAGGTGGGAATTCAGAACACAGCTCTTTTACCACCCATATTAGCCCTTAGGATGATGATGAATCATGACTTCCACAACCTTTGTCAGTTTCGACCCTGAAGGAAACAACATAGTTTCTAGTTTTGGATTGGTTATCTTGATTTGAAAACATTTCTTATTGAAGATATGTTCATTAAAATAAGCTGCATTTTAATTCAACAGAGTAAAATTTTTTCAGAGTCTTCACCTCATTCTAGTTTTTAAAAGCAACAAAATACATATACAAACAACCTGGTGTCACTTGTCTTCTGTTATATTGTGGTATATGAATTTCTTTTGCTCTTTTTCCACTTTGACTATTACAACAATTTATGATCTCATTTCAGTTTTATCTCTTTCATCTGCCCTTAAAGAAAGTTTTTCTATTCAGTACTTTCAGTTATTGATATATTCATTCTCCTTCCCAGTAATACTTCATTTTAAAAGGACAATATAGTGCTATTTTCCTCTTAATATTCTGTAGAAAATAAGCCTGTGAAATAAACAAAACCATAACATATGTATAGGTAACCTTAGGTTTTTGAAACTTGTGTTTATTGGATTTTTAGGAATACTTGTAGTTGCATTTGTAAATGCTGAAAAAAATCTCATGTTCTTTTTGTTGCTAATGAAATGTTCGTTTTTATTAACTTGTACTTAATCTTTTGTTCAATGACAGACATTGAAAGTGTTGAACAGAAAAGTTAGACTTTATTTTGCAAATCCAGATATAAATAAATAGCCTGGATTTTTATTTGCACAGTCTAGGAATTCATCTTGTTTTCTTTGATACTCTATAAAATCTGAAAGACATGAGTGTTATTGAATTGTTGTAAATCATAAAGCATGTGTGAGAAATCTTTAATGATAATGTAAGCGTGAAGAAAACCTATATATTGTACCATGTCAGCTGCTTGGAGTTGATTGGGCAGAAAGAATCCCTTCTGTTGCTTAAGGATGTGGAGTTACAATTTGAATTTTTACAAAAACTGGTTTTTATATCAGTTAGGATACTGAAGTGAGGAAAGCTAACAAAGAAGTGACGTTGATACCCCTCCTTCTCAAAGCAGAAGTACTTGAAAGATGATGATGATTATTATTATCACTGTCGTCATTATCATTATCATTGCAATTATCATAATCATTATTTACTAATTATTTGTGGTGCATGTTTAAACTCTGTAACATCTTTATTCAAATATGAGAAAAAATGTGTCTGGAAAGTATAAATAAGGAAATATTCTACATATAGATGTGAAACTAAGTGATAAATTTGAAAAAAATGAATACTAAAAAATTGAGAACATGCTGTATGCACACACGAAAGTCTGTTTTTTAAGAGGACATTAAGATTATAAGTCAAACACTCAAAAGTTAAGAAATGTCAAATCTGCATTTATGTGTGTTGCATACAGACTGCAATAAAGTCATCTCATACTCCTTTTAACTAAAAGGTATTGAGTCCACTTGGTCACAGAATACTCATCATGCCTCCCCATTCTTTAATGATTTTCAGAACTCCTTTCTTTGCCCCCAGTGTTACTGCAACTTCTTTCTCAAATTTAATTGGACAAAATATTGTAATATTATGCATATACTTCTTCTTGTATTCAAGAATATCTTGTTTAAATGGCCCTTTCAGCCTTAAGCTTAAACTGCAGTTTAGACTAGCACATCATAAATTAGACCTGCTTCCACAAAAGTTCCTTCCAGACATGTTGGCACAAATCTTTGTGCAGCTGTGTTAAGAATTTTGTTAGCAAAGCAATTGTGGTAAAATCAAATCAGTTGTTCTAGAGTCCACAATTCACATAATGTTTATTTTTCCCAGAAAATCTACTGCTGAGTTCTGTAGATCCTTGCTTAGACAGAAGGATGGAGATAGTGATAGAAAGGAGGGCTGAAGCATTTCCTTGAAAACAGCATCAGTTTGTATTGACTTAAGATGATTTTATTTTTCAAGATGTCTGAACCAATATACTAACTGGCTTCTGAGAGAAAAGATAGCTCCTCCTCCTTTCTTACTGAGCTCTGCTGCTTGGCTGATCATTTGGTGGGCTTTTCAGGTCACTAAATCAGCAAAAATATTTTGAGGGGGGCAGATTACTTTTGTGCTGCCTCAGTGAGTAACCTTAATGAGCAGACAGACACAGTCCAGGCAGAGCAAAGGAAGAGGCAGGGATGTGCAAATGAGAGCAGGGGCTCTTGACACCTCTTCTAGCACCCTGTGCATTTGTGTAAGTGCAGCCTTTGCAGGAAAGCTTATCCTTGCTGCCATGCTTCCCGGCTAGCAGATGTGATTATTCTTCATAAGCCAGCCCTCAGAGGGTTTTCCAAAGCCGTAATTTCTCAAAACAAAACATCCTTGTCCCAGAAGATGTCATAACCCTTCCTATGGGACAGCAATACACTGAAGTTGGAACAGAGGACTCTGAAATGCTAAAAATACATCTGGATGGATGTGACTTTGTTTAACTCAACAAAGACATTCTTCATGTAAGGAAAAGAAAAATGCATCATTTTCCCACTTTCAGATTACTGACAGTGTCAGTGGGACCTGTCCTCTCAGTGATTTATCCCCTAAAATATAATGAATAATGTTTTTATGGCACTATTAGCTGCCTGAGAAGAATTACCAATAACAAAGACCCAGGAACTGATCCCCGAGTAACAGTAATGGAAACATAAGGGAGCCCTTCCCATCCAAAAGGATGGTTGGAAAACACTTACTGGACAATTTCCAACAGAAGAGTCTTTCAGGAGAATCTGTAAAAACTGAATTATTTACCTGTAGAAACACCCATTTTAAAATGGGTCTGCTTAAATTTTACTGGTGTTTTAGCTCCTTGCTGCTCTGTACAGGTCTTCAGCTCAGAGGTAAACAGCCTAGAAAACCATTCTAAATATGTGTAATTGATGGCTTTTATATTAAGAAGACATTTGGAGTGCGACACTTCATCACAAAACATTTCAAACCTCTGACATCCACCGTGAGAGTTTCTCTTCTCTTCTAAGCTTCAATTTTGAGATTTTCCAGTTGGTTAATTAATATGTGCTGTGTCTGCTTCAATCAAAACAGAAAACTATAATAATAATCACACAAATTTTTGATAATTGTTTTTCTTTTTAGGAAAATACTTACAGATACCACAATGTATTATTTTCTTATACAACACTTGTTTTGATTTGTGGTCTTCTGTTTATTATTCATTACACACAGTTTTGAAATAATACCATTCTTGACAAAAATAGAATATTGCTGTTGAACAGATCTTTCTACAATATCAGTCTCCTTCATCTTGATCTAGACAGATGTTATTAATATTAAAGAACATGTATTTCTTACTCAAATGCACAGAAACTTCACTGGGGAAAAATACTTTCCCATGAGTAGAGAATAGAGGTGTATCTGTATTTTCTCTGTAACAGTCAGTCTACCTGCTTGTGTCATGTTAATATGATAAAAATAGTATTTATTAGACCTTTTGAATCAGGAGAAACACCATCTGTCTTACTAGATACAGCCTTTCTGCGAAAGGATATGCAATCAATAATTTGTGGAGATTTTATTAGTCATGGACTACCTAAATTAGCAACACTGTTTTCTTCTTACAATTTATAATGAGAACAGAAAGCTTAAATTGTTGCTTAAAGACATTTATGTTTTTGAATATACTACTTCAGCAATTTCTAGGGAGTAAAAGTGTGAATAAATGCAATAATTTAAGTTCACAGTGTTTGCTGATGGCATAATAACTGACGTTGAATGAATTTTGCAGGACAGACAAAGGAAATAAATTGCTGAAAATGCAATTAGAAATGCGACATAGTGTTTAGAATAAGAACAGGAAAAAATCACTGTGATGGTGAACGTAGTGATTTTGTTTGTGACACCTTTAAAATGGATTATAGCATACTTACAATCGTGCAATATTTATGAGATTAATTTACTTTCCTAAGACCCAGTGCCTTTGACTTGACATGCAACAAACTACACCCCATCCCTGCACAGTTGATGTAGGGCTTCTTTGCACAATAGGCATGTGTCTCTAATACACATTTCATTGATCTGATACTAAAAGACAATTAGTCAATTTAAAGACACATTGTCAACCTGTCACTTTTCAATTTAATTCTTCCTTTATTGGCACAAATATCAATTCAGTATACGATTTAACTTAAGAAGGATTGCATTTCTCAAGTCAGGGTCTTTCACTTTTCCTTCTTCACTTACTAGAACTGAACAGTATAATTTGTCTGCAGAAGAAATGAAATCATGTATTGAATTTGGTATTGATCTACTATCAGTACAGGCAAGAAGATTGCAAAAATTGTTTCCATTAAAATTCTGCTTTTGTTTCAGAAGCTCTGCCAGTTTTAGACTCCTCAATTTATAAATCTAAAAATTGTGCATGTGTAAACATGTTTCAGCTGGGAAAATCCATAAGGAAGGGGAAAAACCGCAATTCTGAACAAATAGCAGCTCTCTGAGATGTAGAAATATCTGTTGTTTTCACTAATAAATAATTTTTTATGGAATGTGCCAAAATAAAGACAATCACTTTAGAACAATAGTTTAACTGGGGAAAAAAACAAAGCAGCAGATTGAGGGAAGTATATTTCAGCATTTAGTGGACTGTTCTGAGTAAAGTTATTCTGAATTTTCTTGGGAAAATTTATTTTCCTCAGAAGTAGATATTTTTTGGTGAAATTTATTCATTTCCTTCCATTTTTTTCCAGGATTTTCTTTCTGGTACATAACTGACCAGTAGTAACAGGTATAGAAGTTCCTACAGTACAAGAGGCTTGTCCTGGAATTTGCTTTTATCATTCCAGTTAAAATTAAATAATGTTGAAATCTCAGAAGTTGCTATAGAGTCATACCTGTAGAGATTTAATTTTTAATAATTACCCCAAGATATTTCTAAATAGTAGATTTCACTATAAAATTGATCATCACAGAAGGGATATTATATATGCACTATTCAGAGCAGTTACAGGAGGAAAGTTAGACTCCATTCATAGTCCTCATAACTGCCTTCCTAATTTAAAATAAGACAAGAGATGATCCAGAAGGTCTCAGAAGTGAATAATTCCAGGACGCAGTGATGACAGTGGACTGAGGAAGTGAGTGAACTCAGTTTAGACTGAAAGATGACCTGTACCCATAGATAAAATCACACTGTGAACTAGGAATGATTTTATCAAAGCTTCTGGTTCTATTTAAGACTCTTTAAGGAGAGAAATCACATTGAGCTTTACCAACGTGAACCAGAAAGGTCTTGGTCCAAGCAACCCAAACACTCAGAATGTAAACAGGCTTACAAAAGTCAAGACAGCATAGATCGATTTTTTTTCCCAATGCTTTGAATGGTGAAAGCAATTATTTGAAGTAGGTTTGGAACGGAATAAAAAATTACCAGAATTTTGGGAACTATTAATTTGAAGCAATAAAAGGCAAAAAAGAAGTTCTAGTGCATAACAGAAAAAAAAGTTTTTCCACTTTTAAATTTTTTTTTATGGTCAGTTAGACAAACCTTGCAGTCTGGAACCCTGAAGGAAGATAAATTGCAATTATGATAATAAATGATGAAAAGTTATTTTGACTGACTGTACTTCTGACCACCCTTGGGCAAGACATTTAGTCTTTTCATAATTTGTAAATGCAGACCTGTGAGACAAACAAGTGGTGTCACACCCAGGTAATGTTTCTTAAGCTGTGTGTAAGGTGATGTTACGCACAATGACTATTAATAGTAGAATAGTTCTAATAATAGAACTACATGTTGTTTTCTGCCTTGCTTTAATATTTAATGAGAAAGAGTAATAAAAACACAATGAAATATGTAAAGGTATGCAATATGTAATGTGTCTGCCAGTCTTTGCATTGAAAAAAATCCCACTGAAAGAGCTTGCTGTGTGATGACAGCTTGTTGTATGACAAGAAACTCATCATGACCTCAAAATGTGCACTTGCAGCCCAGAAAAAGAAATTCTTGGGCTTCATTAAAAGCAGTGTGTCCATCAGGTTGAGGGAGGTGATTCTGTCCCTCTACTCTGCTCTCGTGGGACCCCACCTTGAGGACTGTGTCTGGCTCTGTCATAGGAAGGACA
The DNA here is from genome assembly GCF_017639235.1 of Corvus kubaryi. Classification (NCBI taxonomy): domain Eukaryota; kingdom Metazoa; phylum Chordata; class Aves; order Passeriformes; family Corvidae; genus Corvus; species Corvus kubaryi. The sequence continues at coordinate 8,518,666 of NW_024581127.1, read as the reverse complement.
TGGACCTGTTGGAGATAACGAGAGAAAAGCCACAAAAATAGCCAGAGGGCTGGAGAACATCACCTTTGAAGACAGGCTGAGAGAGTTGAGGTTCTTCAGCCTGGAGAAAAGAAAGCTCTAGGGTGACCTTAGAGCAACCCTTCAGGACCTAAAGCAGATTTTTTACAAATGCATGTAGTGATAGGACAAGGGGGAATGATTTTAAACTCAGAGAGTAGATTTAGCTATTAGAAGAATTTCTTTAGTGGAAGAGTGGTGAGACAGTGGAAAAATTTGCCCAGAGAGGCAGGCTTATTGCCCAGAGATGCCCCATCCCTGGAAGTGCCCAGGAAGAAATCCAGGTTGGATAATGGTCTAGTGGAAGGTGTTCCTGCAGTGGGAGGGGGGTTGGAACTAGATGATTTTTAAAGTCTCTTTCAACCCAAACCATTCTATGATTCTATGAAAAATGACAAATATATCTAGCCAATGGTTCAAATTCTAAGAGATAATCTTGGAACCTTAGTGATAGGGATGGGCTTTTTACTTGATTGCACTGAAAGGTCAAATAGCTTCCTTTGAGTACAGAGACTTTGAGATTGCTAAATGTTCCTCCAGTTACTGATAACTGAGCATTTGATATTATAAAAGGGAGGCTTTTTTCTTGGATTGTAGGAGGATTTATAGGAAGGAGAGCCGCCAGTAATAAATTATTGTGTTTGACATCTAGAAATATACATTGAGCAATCAGTGGCTGGAAGTAAGATTATACAGAAGATATGTCTTAACTGTAGTAGAATAACCAAAACAGAATGAAAATGCTCTTTCCTCTGCTGACTTTTTTCTGTTATCTTGTAGAAAGCAGAGTAGTGTGGCAATGTATAGCTCTCCCTTCTGACCTTACTTTGCAGTTAAGAACCATTCAACTAGGATGATAATGATAGCATAGGTACAGAAGAGAAAAATGGTGAAAAATCATAAAGCAAAGTAGCAAATGTCAGACTGACAAGACTTTTATGTATCACAAGGCCCGCAGAGGGAAAATGTCTTGTCTTACTAAATCTGTCTCTTTCACTACAACATATATTTTTTAAGAGCATTGACTGCTTCTGCACCCTGGAGTAGTGAAGGAAGTGAACTGTAACTGTACCATGTAACTGAAATTGCTCATTCCAAATGAAAATGACTTTTGGTCAGAAAGAATGATAGGTGTGCTATCAAACAATTTAATAAAATCTATTCCTTTCTTTCACCAGCCAAGGTTTTCTGAGAAGTAGCTTCATAGAAAGCAAGTAGAGTCCTGTCTCTTATATTCAACTAAGAAATAAATTACAGTTACTCATTATAAACAACTTGTTTTATTTTAACATGCCCTATCAGAAAAAGAAAAAAAAATTTTTTTGAGTTTTAAAAACACAATTCAACAGAAAGAAGTTTAGTTGAAGTAGCGATATAGTACACGATTCTATGCACTGCATTTTGACTCTGATATGTCCTATAGTACCAACTTAATTTCAGATTTTAAAAATTCACAGCTACATAATTAACTAAGAATGATATTATATAACATCAGATATAGCATTTTCTGTTGCAGGTTTTTGTTTGAAAACAATCTGCATGTTCATCTAAAGTATATCCACATGCTCAGGGAAATATATCTTGCTACATTACTTCATCACTAATGTTCTTGATCTGATCATCTTCCGAATGTGAGCATGAGGTATATGGGTAAGTTAAACAGCGCTGGGACAAGTACCGAACCTTGGGAGACCTCTAACTAGGCCCTGTGCTACTGATTACAACCCTCTGGGATCTGTCATTCAGTCAGTTCTCAATCCCTGTCCTGTCAATCAGTCCACATTTCCTAAGTTTGCCTGTGAAGGTACAGTGAGAGACAGTGTCAAAAGCCTTGCTGAAGTCAAGGTAGACAATATCCACTGCCCTACCTTCATCCATCCTGGTAGTTGTTTTATTGTAGAAAAAAATCAAGATGGCCTAGCACAATTTGCCTTTAGTGAATCCATTATCTACTCCTACTACTCCACTACTCTTGATCACCTTCTTGTCATCCATGTGAAGAGAGATGACCTCCAGAATGAGGTGCTTCATCATCTTTCCAGTGACTGAGGTGAGTCTGACTCTTCTGTAGTTCCCTGGGTCTTCCTTCTTGCACTTTTTGAAGACTGGGAGACATTTGCTTTCTTCCAGTTCTCAGACACCTCTTTCAGTCTCCATGACCTTTCAAAGATGATCATAAGTAGCCTGGCTGCAATGCCTGCCAATTGTCTCAGCACTCATGGATGCATCCCAGCAGGGTCCATGGATTTGTGGATGTCAAGTTTACCTAGTGTTCTCTAAGCCGATCCTCTTTTACCAAGGGAAAGCTTTCTTCCAATATTCATTTGCCCTGATCTCTTGGGCCAGAGATTCCTGAGGACTGGTCTTGCTAGGGAAGACCGATGCAAAGAGGCATTTGGTAACTCTGCTCTCTGCACTTTCTGTTACCTGAGTTCCCCCTCCACTTAGTAAGAGGCCCACATTGGCTTTTATTTTTTATTTGTATTTCAAATGCTTCATTTTTTTTACAGCTCTCATACCTGACTATTTACTGTCAGAAGTGGACAACTCAAGTAATACCTACTTCTACTAATAGGAAAACACTGTCTTTCAAATTTTACATTGAAGATGCTGTTAGGAATCAGTGTCCGAGATCACCTAAAAAGTCACTGGCAAGGGTATGAGCAAAAACCAGATTTAATATTAAGCAACAGCACAACAAAATTCATTGGCAAGATTCACTCTATTGCTTCCAGGACAGTCAAGGTACACCAAGCAAAAACAAGCAACAACAAAATCAAACAAAATCCAGGCAATCAAAACAGAAATGAACCAATTGTGTGTGTGTGTGTGTGTGTGTAGCAGTTTGGTCCAAAATACTCATTACTGTTTATCTGCTGTGAGATAAGAATTAGGAGACATGCAAAGCAGGCACCAAACTTGAAAGAAATATAAAGAAGTTTATTAACAGACCTAAAAGAAGGGGAAAAAAAATTATACCACCTTCAGAACTCTCCTCCTCCCCCCACCTTCCTCCCTTCTCCCACTGACAAGGTAAGAAGACAACCCTTAAGATGTTCAGTCAGTTTACCACTTCCATAATAACCTTGTTCAGTCCATTTAGAAAGAGAAGTCTCTTCTTGCTCATGCTATGAGAACATTATCACAACGAGACAGCCACCCACTTCCAAATATTGTTCAGTCCATTTAGGAAGAGGAGTCTCTCTGCCTGTATGTGAGTCCCTTCCCCCGACTTGCAGCTCTTCCCGCAACTGCTTTCGAGGGTCCACTCTTGAAGTTTTTTGGGGTACAATTTTAAGGTTGAGCCATTTGGAAACAAAAACAGAGGCCCTTCTCCTTCCCTGGGAGCAAAGGGTCTTCCTCATCTTCATTGTTAGGACTATCTCTGGGAGCATCTCTAGGAACTGAGGTTTTCTCCTTTCCCATTTGGAGCAAAAGTCCTCATCTGGTCCATCTCTCCCTGTCCAAACTTCTCATGAAATTACAGCTGCGTCAGCATCTGCCTATCTCAGCGCAGGTGCTTTTGCTCACGAGTTGAACACTCCACCCCCCATATCTTCATGAAATTACAACGGGATACTCTGATATATCATAGCTTCACAACAGAATTTCAGCTTTAAGCATCTCCTCTTTCTCTTCCGCTTGGGCCCCGCAGCCACCTGTTCCAGTGCCGGAAACGAGAGAGAGAGCTGGGGGGGAGTCTGTCTCTTCTTAAGTGTGGATCACAGAGGCGATCACAATTTTAAGTGGCTTAAGAATTGTCCATATTCAAACTGGCCAGCTGATAGGTTCTGTGAGGTCCCAGAGGAAACTGTAAGCACCCCTTAGCAAAGACATCCCTTCTGGGACTACGCTTGCTAACCTATGACTGTGTGTGTGTGTGTGTGTGTGTATGTGTGTGTGTGTGTGTGTGTGTGTGTTTAGGTGCATGTGATAAAAGACAGTGAGGGCAAGGATAAAAAGGAACACGGCCTAAAAGCTTAACAGCACTCAAACTGAACAGTACTTTAACTTAACTTATATCTTAAACCTAAATAATTTAACAAAGGAACAACTCAACTTATACCTAACTTATACCTTAAACTGATTTATAACATAACCTTAACAATTTAACAGAGGAATAATACTTAGCAGCATTTAACCAAACTTAGAGCTTCAAAGTTATACTTAGCAACTTAGCAAAAGAACAACACTTAGCAACATTTAAGTAAGGTTAAGTTGTAAGTCACAAGTTTACTTAGAGGCCTAATTCGCTTCAATATCCAAGATACTTAAATGTCTAAGAAAGCAGCATTTCTCTCAGATTTGCTGTAGCATAGGCACACATGCATACACACAGACATAGAGTCAGTGCAAGCAAGGTACCTGTGAAAAATTCCCCTCAGAGGTCAGTGAAATACTAACTTTGGATGCTTTTGCATCTCCCAGCAGATGAAGGGTTGGGCCTCAAGGAGTGAGGGTATCAGCCCAGGATTTATCGTTGTTCAGTGATCCTCCGAGTATAGCAAACATGTGAGTTTGTGAGATCTGAGAGGCGTCCCCCTCAGAGGGAGATGCTGGTCACAGCACTGCACTCCAGGAGAGCTCAAAAGGCCCCATTTTGGACCGCTGTTTATAGGGTCGGGTCACAAGAGAGTGGGCTTCAATCATAACAATGTTTCATCCTGGCCACCGTTTGGGTCGGCACTTTCTTTGGAAGTGTGAGAACAGGAATGTTATGCCATTCAGGCGAGAGAAATATTTTCCAAGGCTGGTCATGAGGAAAACAGGAACTCATTAGCAGTTTCTGGGAGCAGGCAGTGTTTCTGATAAGCTCAGGAAGAGCTAAGCCAAGGTGCTGTTTTCAGTGGTGAGGCCTAACAAACATTTCTCAGATCGCACTGTGGCCTGGGAAGGGAGGTGGTGGGGGGGAATGCACCACCACAGATGCTCAGTTACTACTGGGCAATACCAGGAAATTTCCTCCAGCTAAAACCTCCTCTTTTGAAGCAGCAAAAAGGAACCAACCTGCTATGTAGTCCAATTATCCAGAAAGTTGTATGTCTTTCCCTGTTAGTGGTTTCAGTAAAAAAATGAAATAACTCAGGAGGCATTTTGACAATTGCTGTAGTCAAGTACAGCTATTTTGTCAGACATCCTTTACAGTCATTGGAAGCATTGTAGGGCCTTTGGGGTTTTTTGAGAAGGAAGGTGATTCTTGGAAACCCTAATTTATGTGCTTTTAGAAAAACCTCTCTTTTTCTCCTCTATTTACCACAGAAGAGCCTAAAGGCATTAGCATTTATAGCTCAAAAGTGCTTCACAAAAACTGCCTATCACTTCATATTGCTAATCAACTCTGACACTAATTTTTTTCATGTTTATTTATTTAGTTTTATGCAAATGGAAAAAAGAACCAACTATAACCATGTCTTTCAATTAAGAAATTTCTCAAACACCTGCAGATCTTCACTTGAATTTAAATAGAAAAACAAGAATTTAGGTTATAGTTGTGCTTTTTACTGAACTGCATCCTGTTTGAAGTGCAATATGTAAAAATATATACTGGCATGTTCTCATTCTATATACTGTTAAAAGAGCTGTAAACTAGATTACATATAAGGGAAGTAATACAGTATTTGAGACATAAGATGGAGCTTGTATATAAACTAGATTTAGAAGTGACATGCCCCAAGCTAAAAAAATATTTTGTATTCAGTTCTGAATTTTCATATCTTCTCTCCCTGTCAAAGCCAAGCAGCTCAGGCTCAAGGCTCAGGCTTAAGACAAAAATCCACCTCCACCCCTCCAGCTCCACGCTTACACACATCCCACCCCAGATTCTTACACTTAGGGAAAGTTTCACTAACCTTTAGAATCCCTCCTGAGTTCAGAGAAAAAATGAAATGCATTTATGTCTTCTTCAGTTCTGAGAAGCTCAAGAGAGGAAATGGCCAAATTAGAAAATCAAAGGACAAATTCACACGAATGTTAGCAGGAGTAACTCCATTGACTTTCATTAATTCAAATAACTTATGGTAGATGTGTCACCCAAAAGTCTTAATAGAAACAGTAAAATATATTATTTTATATATATATATATAAAAAGATAGTGTATAGCTTATTTTCCTGGTGTTATTATTTAGTTTTAATTATGGAGAGGAGTTTATAACTCTTTTACTGTGTGGCACATTTAACAGCTACTTTGTTGTAGTGACTGTTTTTCATTATAAAACCTTCAAGGTCTTCTATTCCTTCCTTTTAAGTGTATAAAGATGGATCACCAGGCATCTTGTATTTGCTATTTATTTTACTTCAGTCATTGTACCAGGAGCTACTGGTGTCCCTCCACAGCCATTTCTTCATGCTTTTCACTGCAATTATCACTGTTTTCATTTCCTACCTCACTTTCTGGCTAGCAAGTGCAGTCCAAAAATATTGATGGTCACAGCAAAGAGCTATTTCCATGTTACAGAAGTAAATCTTTGCTGAAGGTGGTGTGGGTCTGGAAGACTTCATCACCATCCTGAAAACACAGTGTAAATATAATTGCTCTGCCTTGGTGTGCACAAGCACTCCTGCTGGCCACCTTCCCTCAAAGGCCTTCTGCACACAACTGACTTACCAGGTGGCAGCTGTATGTGGACATCTCTGAAGTGAAAGCATGTGAGAGCCACCTGGGACAACAAAATAGCATAGTCCCAAATTATCCCAGATAGTTGCAACTTTTGCTGTCCATGAGAGATTTGCGCTTGTCTGTTGCCTTAGGGACAACTGTGTTATAATGAATATTGTATTAAAAAAGAGTTCAGTAAATAGTTGGAGTTAAATAGAGATAAATTAAAAAACAAATAAAGTTGATTATTGATATAATTGTAAAATTCTATGTTATCGCTAATTAGTAATAAGTACTTGTGACTTTATTAGTAATAAAGTTCATTAATTTTAGTGGCTATTTACACTATCAGTTTATATTTATATATTTGTCAATATCTTCTGCCAAAACCAGACCATATTTTCTCTCCTTGCAATTTTGACACAGCAGTACTTGATAGCAACAAAATTTCATTGAAATAATCTGTGAATGATTAAGATTTTGGTTTTCAAATTTCTAGCTGTTCTAATATCAACTCCTGGGTTCTTTTTCCTACCATTTTCAAAATCTTATGCATATATTTTGTAAGATTGATGGATCTCTCAATTCCATAAGGTGACCTAAGGAGCTGTTTTCTCCGTTGATGTATATCTTGATCAGTAAAACTCACTGGATAGTTTATGTTTGTTTAGTCTACTCAAAACAGAGAGCTTGTTAACCAATCCATTCTCAAATAATTTTCACCTTCAATTTCCTCAAAGATTTCTTTTGGCCACCATAAAAACACTATTCTTTCTGTTCTATTATTTCTTACACATTCTTACTCTTACTAATTCTTAAATTTTAATGACCTTAATGAGTTACTTCCTATATTAAAAATTTTCAAGCAGACACCTTATTTATTACTCTAAGCAAAAAGAAAAAAGTTATCATGAGTACATAGTATATTTTACATAAAATTCTCCATCAATTTCAATTTCCCAACCATTTCATTCTCAAGAGAAAAATCTCAATCTCAAGGTAAAGCAGCTCTTGCAAAGCCATATATACAGTAATATGCTATTTATTATAAGTGGATATTTTTAACCATGTGAAAAATTTGCTTATAGTAACATTTCTTTGATTTGTGATTATTTTTCACATTGCAAGCCTTTATTTTTTTTATTTCTTTTTTTTCCAGAGTGGGAATTTGAATTAAAATATTTCCAAATTAAGAGATAAAGCTCTGCTATGATGGAATTATTGTGGAAATTACACTTAATGTAAAACAGACAATGACAATTCTGCATCTGACCCTGGATGTAATATAAATAAAGTTGAATTTAGAAGAAATCCAAACACATTGAACTACACAAATTCATAGTTAGGCATCAAACACTTTTAAGTGAATATCTGAAAAGTGTACCAAAGATAATGCTATTATCCCATTATTATCCCATTTCTTGCCTTATCTTAAAAATATCTGGGGTTTTTTTTAAGATTAACTCTAGCTTCCCCATAGTTTCAATAAAAGATTGAGGAAAATTGCAAAGTGCATATTGCTTAAATTACTGCATGCACTTATGTATGTACCTAATATATCCTCAGATTTATTTAAGCAGTGACTTAAAGGCATATCATAGTTTGGTTTTCTATTATAATTATTAAACAACAAACCATCTTTTACCCCTCAAATAATAAATACCTCTAATGATGTTTAATTAGCTCATATAATTAGTTTCATTTCTTTTTGAAGAAGGCCAGTGAATTTTTAATCTTAATGTTATTAGGATAATGTTTCTTCTTAAACTTATTACCCTCCGAACATTTTCAAACAGGGAAAATATTGCTAAATTCCAGAAAATCTTTTCCAGAAATTGACTGGGTCAGAATCACAGAATGGGTAAGGTTGAAGGGGGCCACAGTGAGTCATCTGGTCCAACCTCCCTCCTCAAGCAGGGTCACATGGCACGGGATGGTGTCCAGACAGTTCTTGAATATCTCCACTGAGAGAGACTCCACAAACTCTCTGGGCAGCCTGTTCCAGTGTGTGGTCACTGCACAGTAAAGAAGTTCTTCCTCATATTCAGGTGCAATGTCCTGTGCCTCAGTTTCTGCCCTCTTTCTCTTGTCCTATTGCTTAGCACCACTGAGAAGAGCCTGGATCCATCCTCTTGACACCCTCCCTTCAGATACTAATAGATGCTGATGAGTTTACCTCAGTCTCCTCTTGAGACTGAACAGGCCCAACTCTCTCAGCCTTTCCTCATTGGAAAGATGCTCCAGTCCCCTCATCATGCTCAAAGTTCTCTGCTAGACCTCTTCAAGGAGGCCCATATCTCTGTTGTACAGAGGAGCCCAGAACTGGACACAGCACTCCTGATGTGGCTTCACTAGGGCTGAGTAGAGGGGAAAGATCACCTCCCTCAACCTCCTGGCAATGCTCACCACTGGCAAAACATACAGCATAGAAAACTCCAGCAGAAATTTCTCCATTCTGACACAGGTCTCCACAGAGCTAGCTTTTAATTATCATAAGCTAATGATCATATGTATTTTTAGGTTATTAGAAATTAATTCATGTTTAAAAGACTTTGGACATGGGGAAAAGGATAGAGACTTCCTAGAGTAGTGTAATTGCTCGTCTAACTCCAACAGATGCAAGATATTGCCTTGTGGAAGGGCAGCAGAGAAAAATCATGCAATGGATACTTCACATCGGAGTCCAACATTTTGTTTTGGAAAAGCTCACACAATAAACCATGTGCTGTCCTTCACATTTGAAGAACAGCATGCTTGTCTAACCTTTAGCACACTGAATTGGACCAACAAACTGTTTATACCACTACATCGAACAGAATCAGGATGCTTACTCAATTGCTCACCTGCTCTGTCCTACTACATAACTGATGCCATGTTTCATTCTACGGGTTTTGCCAAAGCATACTCTTGAGACAATTCCCATGCACGAGATGAGAGTATTAGGGTCCTTGAATCATTCCAGTTGCACAAAATGAACAAAAGTCAATCACCATTGCTACTTTCATCCTACAAATCCTAGAATAAAAACAGCACACAGAAAGCAATAATTATATGCTACAGTTCCAGGAATATCATATGTAGCCCAGAAGGACAAATGCAGCGCAGTCTGAACATAGCCTGTCTCTTGGTCCTAAACACATTGATTATTCCTGTTTTATTTAGCAGGGCATAAGGCAGTGTGGATAATCAGTCGCCCAAAGGTCTATCTCACTGTCTAGCAGTTCTATTTACCAGTAATTAATTTCTTTGAATTAGGTAGAATTTCTTCATAGGAAGAGGATTACACATTGGAATGGGCTGTCTAGGTAAGTGGTGGAGTCACTGTCCCTGAAGGTCTTTAAGGAAAGACTGGACATGATACTTGCTGCCATGGTCTATTTGACAAGGTGGTGTTCATAGGTTGGACTCAACGATCTCAGAGGCCTTTTCCATCCTAATTGATTCTGTGATTCTGGAATGATTTAGCAAAGGTGCCTTCATACACACTACACATTGCGAGCAGTTATTTCATAAATCTTCAAAGTTCTCTTATTCTCCAGACAAGGAAAATCTCACTTCCCTTGCTAGAGAGCAGAAGAAATGTGTTGTGCGTGCAGATATACATGGATTAATGAGGTGATTTATGAAGTAGTCAAAAGAACAGTTAATCCCTGTCTATACTGGCTAGGGATATTACTAACACATATTCATTCTCCCACCTCCTATCTTTCTAACAGTTTTCTTTCTCACTGCAGTCTTTAGTGAAGCAATATCCCTTGACAGTATTGTTTTAATGATTTATTTTTTTTATCCCATGCAAGGCAAAGGATCTAGCAAAAAACTTCCCTTTGAAGGGCATTAAAAGGGGACAGACCGAGGAACAGAACCATCATTTACTAATGAAGAGGTCAAGACAAACCAGTTTGCCTGTTGGTTTGGTTTTCTTCACACCTATTGTATAGGCTGAGTCTGTTATTTTAGGACTCACTGGAAAACCTGATGATTGCTGCCCTTTACTCCCTCAGGTGCTACTACTCTGACAGGTCATTTTACTGTTGCAGTTCAAAGATATATATATAGACATGTAAAGATTTAGCAGAATGACTACAGGTCCTTGTTATTAAAAGGATATTTCAAATGTTTCAATTTTTTAAGTTTCAAATACTTCATATCAAAGCCCTATTGAAGAGACAAGCGACAGTTGCATTAACCAACAGATAGTATATGAAGTACACTTTTCTAGTCCAGAGTTCTAAGATAGTGAATTTAGCCTGGGGGTAAACAAAGAGACAATGTTTGACTGCTCATTCCAGTTGCTTTTGGAGATTATGTTTTGGATTAGCCCCTCAAAATGTATTATTTTAAAGGATTAAAGAGAGGTAAAAACCTATCTATTCAATTCAGAGAATAAGAAGTCAGTTATAAATTATATTAACTCTGCTGTGGAAACTTTTTTTTTTAATAAGAGCTTGAGCAGCAGAGTGAGACACGTTTGGAAGATATTTATAAGCAGCAGAACTACCCAGGAAGACCACAAAAGACATAAAGAATGCAGAATATTGACTATGGCTTAATTTAGATCTTTTCTGAGGAGAGTGTCTGCAATGGACAGAGCAATCATTTATTCTTCCATGGACACTGAAACCATATTTTATTTTTTTGCACTGTGTAGGACACCTATAAGTTAAAAAGCATGAAAGTTGTCAACCTGAGAAGTTTCAAACATGACTACAGAATCTATCTTAAACTTGGTGTTGCTGTAGATGCATCATAGGTAAGTGCAAATACAAACTACTACAGGTAGGTATTTTAGATATTGGTAAGGATGTCTAGTATATGCAAATAGGTGAATTTTCAAAGGAAAGTGGCTACAATTAGGCAGCATCATGTGGATGGTTCATGGAGACCTGGATCTGATTTTTTACAATAAAATTTGTGTGAACATAGTAAGTTTATAGTATTTAGTACTATATTACTTAGTACATTAGTATTTCTAAATAGTGATATTATTATTCACTGTTTTAAATTAATTATTCACATTATTATGTGATCATTATTCACATTATTTCACTGAATATTGTTCACTAATTTCTTCTTTCATTGATAATTTTAAGATACAAGAAATGTAAAGAGCAAAGAATAAATCTATAACACAGAATCATATAATGGTTTGGGTTGTGTGTTGTAGGGACTTTATAGATCATTGAATTCCAACTCCCCTGCCACGGGCAGGGACACCTTCCACTACACCAAGTTGCTCAAAGCCCCATCCAACCTGGCCTTGAAACTTTCAGAGATGGGGCATCCACAGCTTCTCTGAGAAGCTGTTCCAGTGCCTCACCAACCTCCAGGTAAAGAATTTCTTCCTAATATCTAATATAAATCTATTCTCTTTCAGTTTAAATCCATTCCCCCTTGTTCTACATGACCTTATAAGAAATCCCTCTACAGCTTTCTTTTAGGCCCCCTTTAGGTGTTGGAAGGTTGCTCTACGTTCAGGCCTCTCAAGGTCCATTTGAATGGCATCCCTTCCCTCTAGTGGGGAACTGGAGACTGCACCACACAGTTGGATGTCATTGGAAAATTTGCTGAAGGTGCACTCAGTCCCACTCTCTGTCACCAATAAAGAGGTTAAATAGTGTTGGTCTCAATACCAACCCTCAAGGAATGCCACTTGTCTGCAAGTATCTGTATCAATACCTAGGGGTGGGTGTGCCTGTGTGTGTGTGGTCCAGGAAACTAATACAGAGTGTTTTGGGGAAGAATGAACTTGGAAATATATTGGGCCATAGAAAACTTCAAGCAATAAAACATCAAGTATACTGATCATTTTTTTCTAGCACCAGAAATAAATAAAAGACAGTATAATGAACCATAATATAAAATCTGGTACAGTAAAACCTAACAGAGAATTTTTGTCCCCTCTTTCATACAACTAGCCTCTCTGGAAAACTTTTTTGATTCACTGCTTTTCCCTTGATTTGTGGAAAACACCATATTCAAGGAAGTATGTAAAAATGCATTTCCTTAAAAGTCAATTTTTCATATATGGTTGAGACTTTTGAGGAGACTATTTCAATTCTCTCTTTAAACTGATATTTTTAAAAATAAATCAACTAATGACTAAATTATATTAAGAAAATCCAATTTTAGTAATGGAGTTTATGTTACTACATCTTTTGATCCAATCAGCTAGGTCATCATAGCAAGTTTTTTTCACATTTTCATACTATAAAATGAAAAATCCTGGTTTTCCCTTTCAATGCAACATGTATGTTTAAATGGACCTCAGCCAAGGCTGAACACATTGGTGTTCCAGCCTCTTCATATTTTCTTAACTTCTTCTACAGAATTCAGGCAAAACCAAACATATAAATAATACTACCCATAGTTTAAAAATAACACTCTTTGCCTACTTGTATTACAGTCTCCACAGTACTTACCTTTGTTCTATGGCCCCGTGGAAGACAGCAAGCAGGGTAAGTTAGTACCACCTGAATTTTCTGTCAGGAGTGACGGTTGTTTTCTTCCAGCATCAGAGGAAGTCTGATGCTTGTCAGTGTTCTCCTGTGTGTACACAGCAGGTGTAGCACATTTTGCACTCACTGTGCTCACTCCCACACTGATGAAAAGAGATGTTGATGACATACAGATCCCTAGGAGACAGCCCAGCAAGGAGTCACTTGGGGGATGGATAAACAATAAACTCAGAATACCTACACTAATTCTGTTTTCCAATCAAAGTAGATTTTATAGAAGCAGTAACTTGTTCCTTGTCCTTTAAGATAATTTCTGTATTTCTTCAAAGAAAACTGTTTAAGCTTTCATGAGTTCAGCATGTCATGCTATACATGACTGTACCAGTATCTGAGATCTTTCACAACGGCACATCAGTACCCCAAAAGTCTTACTTCTTTGTCTTGCTTCCTGAAAATAAATGTTTTCTACACAGAAACTAAAGATAATTTTACTCTGCTCTCTGTAGGATTTAGGCTAGCTGTTAAATGACATATATTATAGGCTCCTTTACATTAAGATCCATGCAAAAGTTTTCTTAATCCCCTAGAAAATACATCCAGCTTGTATTTACACAAGATAATCACCAGGCTTCTTCTTCCTCCTCTGTGTGATGGCAGAGTAGGAAGGCAGCAGAATACTGTCAGGAGTGGAATATGGAAATCTGCACATATGTCACCCTATTTTTTTCAGTCCTCTTATCCAGGAGAGAAGTGACAAAGAACATGAAAAAAAAAATAAAAAAAATATTTCATGTCTTTAGGGTTAGAGGTCTCCTTCAGGGAGCAGATCAGGCTTATTCACAGTGACAGTTCTTGCACTTCTCTTAGAAGCATCTTATCTTGGTCAAAACTTGGACATAAAACTAGGGCTTAATTAGGAATAGCAGTCATACTATTCCTGTTCCTAATATTAATTCATCATTTAGAGAAAGACATCTGCAACATGAAGAAGAAAAATTCCATATAATTCCAAGGGGTTTAGTTTGGACTGGTAAGAATATTCTACAATTTATTCCACAATTTTCTTAACTTAGAATCACATTTCTATTCAGAGAAGGATTGTAAAATACATGACTTACAGAGCCAAGTCATTCTAAACTTCCTCTTGTGACTGGTTGTGATGGAGGTGAATAAGAGCTATACTGCATAAACTTTCTTAATTGCCTCAGGATCCTTCGAAATAGAGTTACAAAATTGGCATTATCTCCCTAACTACCGATTACCTGAACACAATTGCTTTGGAAGAGATTGCAGTGCTGCTGGCTAGGAGGTTTGCTACATGTGCTTACGGGATAAGCAAGCAAGAAATTAACTTTCTCAGAACTGTCCGCCAGACTCCAAATACCTGTTATTGGTGGGTGACAAGGAATAAACCCAGACTGCTTTCTAGCATGCAGATCCAAGATGAATAATAATGTCCATGTGGAAAGCAGTCATGAGTAGCAAAGCAGAGGGTAAGCTAAGCAAGACAACTTCTGGATTGAGTCCAGCAGACACTAAAACAGACATCAGAGCTCCTCTTTCCCTTCATTACCTTTTATTTTATAATAAAGCAGATGAAGAGAGTGTTACATGTTTAATTATAGTTAATACATTGTATCTCATACCTCATTGTTTTGCTTATATGGGAGCTAGGTTTTCATGAAGCCACTTTGGCATTTTTATTCTCTTGCACGTTCTTTCTTATTCATCTCAGACTAAGCCCTGATTTACACTTTTAAGGATCATTGCAAATGAACTATGTGTGTTTTGGATATATGCCAAACAGCAGCTTTCTTATCTTTTTAAAAATGGAAAAAAAAGAAAAGCAAAGTGATCACCCCTGATGCGCCATCAGCTTTAATTAGACCTTTCTTTATCAGAAGATGATGTCTTTGTTTTAAGTGGCTTGCTGGCTCAGTTTCCTCACTTATTACTAGTGGGCTTTTTTCGGACCATAACTCCACATTAGCAACATGATGTAAATGATGATAATGATAATCTTAAAATTAACATTTATATTGAGAAAAATTCGATGCAAAATTAGAAACTGGAGCTAACAGATGTGAACACGTTACAAAAAAAATATTTCTAGTAAATTTAAAAACAAGCAAAGCCTTGTTGTAAATATGACAGGACAAAGAGTTAGGTAACCAGAGTCACTTCTCAGACACTGTTATATAATGTAATATATAATAACACATAATGTTCCATTCTTCTGGGAGCTTTGTAGCTAATTTCTTATGGGTACATATAGTAGGCTAGTAATTCAATCGGTTGCTCAGCAGTGTTACTACTAGGCTGAAAGAAGGAAGCTAAACAGTTGCATGCTGATAGAAAAAGATTTGATCCCATTGTCTTTCATTACTTTCCTATTTGTGTTAGAAATTGTTCCCGAAGTGCAATTGTTATTTCATTTATCCAGCCAGCTGCTGATTTCCTGACTGCTGCTTTATAAACTGCAGCCTAAAGAAGAGACCCACCAGCAGCCCTGAGCAGAGCCATTTTCTTCATCTGCAAGAGAAACCCCATGTGTTTTCTTCTCCTCCAAAATAATCTAAACTGTGTGTGTCTGTGTGTGTGTGTGTGTGTGTGTGTGTTGTAAAGAGCTGAAGGACAGCTCACTATTATGGAATGAAAACATGTACGGAAATGTCTGTGGGCATTTCTTCTAAACCAAATGTATAGAGAAAATGTCTGCCAACAGTCAACAAACTTGGCCTACCAAAAACAGTCTCTTAAACTATTTGATTGTTTATGTCAGAGGCATCAATGATGGTTTGAAAATTAGTGTACCTATGTAAATATTTGGGATTCTTTATACTAATAGTGATAATGAATTTGTATAAAATGCCAAATTTGCCTAGATGCCAAAAATATTCAGGCAGGCCACTACAGTGTGGACCAAAATGTGTCTGATTTTTTTTCCACTCATGCATGTAGTTTTTAATGTATACTGTTTTAATATGACTTGTAAAGAAAAATCAATGTATATACCTTATTGCTGTTTAAGAAATGGGAAAGTGGTGATAGAAGCTGATTTCAAGGACTATGAAAGTCTTTGCTGGTTACAAAGGAAATCATGTGTTAGAAGTCAGTAAGTGTAGCAATGAACAGAGAATTCCTGAAGTTTAGTCGAGTTAGACTAGAAGCAGACATTTAAAAATGACATTGGAGACTTTTCAATTAGAGATATATAAAAACAGAATAAAGTAGGAAGAAACCAGTTGGTTTGAGTAAAGAATAAGATTAAGGATGATCTTAACAGTGGCCCTCAATTAGGCAAGTTGTTTATTTCAGACTTAAAAACTGTGACACAAAAGTAAGGATATAAAATTGGGAAAAATCACAACTGAGGGAAAACCATGACCCACTGAGGAGACTGGATAGAATTCTGTCTATCTATCTATCTATCTATCTATCTATCATTCTAGAATTCGGTGCTCCTGTTAGACTTCTTTAAAAAAGAGCAATTTTGAAACTGTGGATCCTCTAATGAGTATTTTTAATAATTCTTTTTGGAGAAGAAGGGTGCAATCAGACTGAAATATAGCAAAGTAATGTATACATATAAGAAGGGGATGGAGTATTAATCATTCCTGCATCTAAGTTATGAGGCAATATCTCTAATTGTCCTAAAAGAAAAATGGCATGTCATATCACATCATATAATTAATATAATAAATATAATATAATTAATATAATAATATAATAATATATAATTAATATAATATAATGTAGTATAGTATAATTATTGATATAGTAGCAGTTTAGCAAATATTGAAACTAACCTAATAGATCTTTTTTTCAGTGGCAGTTTTCTAAAAAGGAAGTTCACAAATTTCATCTCTTTGAACTTCAGACAAGGATTTGATATACCAGTGAAAGAGATGCATATATTAAGCTGGGGAAGATGGACTTAGGTAAAACTACAAGGTCATATGAAGGGGATTTTGGTAATGGAGAACTTTAAAAATTGAATCATTAGCAGGGAATAATGCTATTTGAATAGCCTAAAGACTGGGTTTGGGATCAGTATCTTAAGTCAAAATTTTGATCAGCATCTTTATCCAAAATACTAGGAGTGTATTAATGAATATCACTAGCATGAAGGAAAGAGAGCTCTGAATACTACAAAGAAGGAGAAGAATGATGTTTAGGATTGAACTTGGAGCAATAAAAGTGGTATGAAATTCAGTTTTACAAAGTGCAAGTTCATACTTTTGGGCATCAAACCACAAATATTTTTCTGCAAACTGTGCCTGATCAGTTTGGAATGGAGAGTCACCTTGCTGGACAGCAGTCCACTGTGACAATATGTTTTATAAATCTAAAAGAGGCAAGCAATGTACCAAAAGAAGTTTTTCCTGCAGAGATAGAAAAGTATGAGTGTCATTGTACATGAAAGACATTAGATATCATTTGAAACTGGCTGTTTAATATCAGCTGCATATGTTCAAGAAAGATTAAGTGAAAGCAGAAGAGATACAAAGAGAAACAGTTAAGATGACTGGGGGGTATGGAAATGTTTTTAAGATTAACTTAATAGATTTATGTATGGTACGTCTTGTTTACAGTAGCTGGAAAACAGACCTTGAGGATGCCTGGGGGTCCTTAATCTCTCAAAACCAACTTGGTGAAACATTTCAGTGATGACAAACTGAAAAGCTGAAAAAAAAAAATCTAGAAAAAAAATTTGCTGTCATGTCTTTATAATAAAAATTTGAACAGTTATAGAGCTAACAGTATATTTTGTTGCTAAAATTATTCTAGTTATTAATACTTTCAAGATAGGACTCATCTGATATATACAAAATTTGATAATAACATAATTAATATCTTGGCTTTATACCTAACTGGGGATATGTCTTTCTCAGAATCATAGAATCAATTAGGTCAAAAAGACCTCTGAGATCATCAAGTCCAACCTTTGACTGAACACCACCAAGTCACCTAGACCATGGCATCAAGTGTCACATCCAGTCTTTCCTTAAACACCTCCAGGGACAGTGATTCTACCACCTCCCTGGGAAGCCCATTCCAATACCCAGTCACCCTCTTTGTGAAGAAATCCTTCCTAATGTTCAACCTGAACGTCTCCTGGTACAGGTTAAGATTGTGTTCTCTCATCCTATTGCTAGTAGCCTGGGAGAAGGGGCTGACACCCACCAGGCTACAGCTTCTTTCAGGGAGTTGTAGAGAGCCATAAGGTCACCCCTGAGCCTCTTCTTCCCCAGGCTAAACAACCCCAGCTCCCTCAGCTGTTTCTCATAGGACTTGTGCTCCAGATCCTTCACCAGCTTCGTTGCCTCTCTCTGGACATGCTCCAGCACTTCAACTTCCTTCCTGAATTGAAGGTCCCAGAGCTGGACACAATACTCAAGGTGTGTGCTCACCAATGCCAAGTACAGGGGAAAAATCCCTTCCCTAGTTCTGCTGGCCACACTATTTCTGATACAGAAATCAATTTTATATATATATATATATATATATATATATCTGATACATTAACTTATGCACAGAGTTGTCTTAGATGTACACTAAAACTTATTATTCCTAAAATTACTTAATGAATTAATATACATCTGAAGAGCCTAAAAGTGCAACAGGAGTTCTCAAGAACAAATTACGGGCAAAAATTTGGCTAATTATCAATAGCCATGTACAAACTATACTTGTGCAGTGTTATGTGCCAGTAGTGGATTAATTTAATATACCAGTTTTAAGGTTTTCTGTTGTGGATGAAATTAAGGGAAAAAAAGAAATCCTGTGAATTAACTAAGAACCCTAAATAGGAATCATAACCTGAACAAAGGCACTAAGTTTGAGACTCAGCTGAATATATCTTTTCCTTCCTGAGGCTGCCACAGAATGCCTTGTTCAGTAACTGGGGACATAATACAACGCAGGACAGAAAACCCCCATTGGTATACACTTTTCCTCAGCTCTCTGCTGTCTATTGATGTGGAGGTCAAATTTAAGTTTCTCCACTGAGTTTTAAAATAATTTTATGTCCTGGGTTGCAGTGTATTCTATTACCATCCTCATGAGCTGTTGAAATCAGGTGGGGCAGTGTTTCCTTGCCTCCTCCCCCCAGACTATCTTTCTGTTAATGGCCCATCATTGTCCTGCCCCATGACTCAGAGATAACTCCCTCCGGACCATCTTCTGTTAATGAGCCTAATCAACACTTGGCCTCATGACTCATTACCCCATTGTGAGATGCTCCACCCAGAGGGAGGAACCAAGCATCCCATCATCCCATCGTGGATATAATCTGAGACTGAACACCAGAGACACCGGCTTCCCACTGGATTTCCAGAGGACAGGAGCTACACAGCCACCATTGGACTTCCTGAGGAAGAGCAGACTGTTTTACTACAGGATCACTGCTTCAGAGGACTGCAGCCACCATGCTACCAGACTGCTACCACCACTCTGATTAACAGGGTGTCTGGTTGTATCCTGACTCTGTCAGTTTAACACAGTGTTATCTGCCTTTGTATTTTATTTTTTCCTCTTTTTATTTCCCTATTAAATTGTTATTTTGACTTGGAGTCTCCCACTAGTTTGTTTTCAAACTAGTACATTTTATTAGTCTTCTGGCTGGTTATCCCACTGTGAGAGAAATATTTCATATACTCAACTAGATAAACATCGTCTATAAACATAGTTATATGCACAGATTCCAACAAGTGTCATAGAACATAGAACAGTTTGTACTGGAAGGAACCTTAAGGATCATCTAGTTCGAATCCCTCTGCCATGGGCAGGGACACCTTCCACTAGACCAGGTTGCTCAGAGCTCCATCCAACCTGGCCTTGAATACTTCCAGGAATGGAGCATCCCTAGCTTCTCTGGGCAACCTGTTGCAGTGCCTCACCACTCTCACAAAAAAAGTTTTTTCCTAATATCTAATCTAACCCTACCTTCTTTTCATTTCAAGCCATTCTCCGTTGTCCTCTTGTAAAAAGTCTCTCTTCATCTTTCTTGCAGACACCCTTCAGCTATTGGAAGGCTGCAATAAGGACACCCTGAACTCTTCTCTTTTCCAGGGTGAAAAAGTTTTCTCTTAACCTTTCCTCACAGAATAGGTGTTCCATCCCTTTAATCATCTTGTTGGCCCTCCTCTGGACTCATTCCAACAAGTCAATGTCTGCCCTGTGCTGGGGGGCCCAGAACTGGTTTCACTGCAACAGGTGGGGTCTCACCAGAAACGAGTCAGAACAGCCTCTTCTCTATTGGGTTGGGTTTTTTTTTTCATTTTTTTGCTATGTGTCTGAAAAAAAAAATAGGCATAATGGGGCTGTTCAAGCAAGGCACAGATGCAGGGACTATTGCTCCCAGTGGCAGCAGGTGTTGCTGCCTGTGGTACTCTCATTCCCCCGTAATCAGAAACACTTGTAAATTTGACTCTCCAGGGTTTTTGCCAAGATGCTTTTCTATTCTCATTCTACCTGCTCCCTTTTCCTCCCATTCCTCATTGGGAATAGCCTAGATCAAGTCTTTATTCTTCAGAAATCAAAATTCAACAATTCTTGTCATGGAATAATACAATCATAGAATGATTTTTGTTGTAACATAAAAGATTGCCTAGTTCTAATCCCCCACTCACCATAATTAATATCCTCCTAAAATCTAATCTAAAGCTAAGGGGCTTGTTCAGTTTAAAGCCCCTTTTCCTACTAGTACATGCACTTGTAAAAAGTCCCTCTCCAACCCTCTTGTAAACCTCTTTAGGTCCTGGAGGGTGCTATAAGGTTTCACAGGAGCCTGCTTTTATCCAGACTGAACAATCTCTACTGTCTCCATAGTGTTGCTCCAGTCCTCTGATCACCTTTGTGGCCCTTCCACGGACTTGTTCCAATGTGTCCATGTCTTTCTTGTGTTGGGGGCTGCAGAACTGGATGCAGCACTCCAGGTGAGGTCTCAGGAAGGCAGAGTAGAGGGAACCACCTCCGTTCATCTGCTGGTCACACTACTTTTGGTGCAGCCCAGGATACAGCTGTCTTTCTGGGCTGTGAGGATGCATTGCTGAGTTTTGTTGAGCTTTTCCTCAACCAACACCCTCAATCCATTCTCCTCAGGGCTGCTCTCAATCTATTCATTACCCAGCCTGTATCTGTGTTTGGGGTTGTTACGACACAGGTGCAGAACTTGCACTTAGCCTTGTTGAACTTGGTGAGGTTTCCATGGGCTCGCCTTTGCAGTCTGTCAGTGTCCCTCTGGATGGCACCTCTTCCATCCAACAAGTTGACCGCTCCACACAGCTTCATGTTGTCAGCAAACTTGCTGAGGATGCACTCAATCCACTGTCCATGTTGCCGGCAAAGATGTCAAATAGCGTCGGTCCCAACACCGACCCTGAGGAATGTCACTTGTCACTGGTCTCCACTTGGACACTGAGCTGTTGACTGCAACCATACAGCTTATTCCTTACCCATCCATCCATCAAATCCATATCTCTCCATTTTAGAGACAAGGATGGCACACAGGACAGTGTCAAATGTTTTGCACAAATCCAGGAAGATGACATCAGTTGCTCTTCCCTGACCCACAGATGCTGTAACCCCATCATAGGAGGCCACTAAAGTTATTGGACAAATTCTATTGCTAAGTTTACTAGAGATAAGCAAGCAAAATACAGGAACAATTTCATCCCAGAGAAATGTTTGTTAGGTGCTGAAATGCAGTTAAAGTAGTTTGGAAACCCAGCTTCTGTAATGTAACCCTGACAAAGAACAAGTCAAGCCTCAGTTCTTGACTACCTTTTCAATGCATTGATATCGTGTATGGGTCTGCACCTTTCAGTCGATCTGCAAAAGATTAACCAGTCTTATATTTTTATATTTTATATTCTTTTTATTTCCTTGTGTTTACAATAGGGAAGATATTGGCTAGTTTTATACAGTTATTCAGTATTAAACTCATCTCACATGCAGATATATCACTTTTTGTTATAAAATTAATTGGCACATGGAGTTAACACTAAAAAGCAATTTTATGGACTGTCTATGTAATTATCTGCCTGTTTCATGTGGGTTTTTCACATTGCATTTTTAAATAGATATCAAGTAAACACCTAAGAATATAATTAGCATATAGTTTATGAGACACTTTCTACAACCAAAAAGCAGTTCAGCTTCAGAAGGATGAATGAGTCCTTTTCAGAAGGCAGCACTTAGGGAATGGTGAGGTTCACTATAACAAGAATTTTATGCAGAGAAAAAAATATGAGTCAGTATCACTGTAGTCTACCTCAGTTATTTTGTATTGTGCTGTTTATTGTAGGTCTCTGTCATTTTGCATTTTGCCCATACCATGATTGAACTATATTAGAAAATGAACGAGGACTTTTTCAGATACATATTCATAATTCATATTATAGCTACTGGGATTTCATTATGCTAGCAGGAGAAATGATAACTAAATTAATATAAAGATCTCTTCAGTATCAGTGCTGTATTATTCTCTGCTATTACTTCTTCTTTTTTGCTTCTTATCTGGAATATTTGCATCACAATTGTTGAAAGTGTCTTTGGCTCTGCAACTCTCAACTATGAGCTGAGTTGTATCAATGGCAAACCTCTCAGGTTGAAAGTACTTTTTATATTCATGTTAATGGTTCCGCAATGTGCTGTGATCAAGCAACGAAAAATGATAGGTATGGAAATACTGTCTATTGTTGTCCCCTCTTTTCCATTTGGGGATGTCTAAAAACCCATGTTCCAAAATACCAGCTGAAACAAGAGTCAGTAGACTGAATACTTACTGCTCTGGGTACTGTGAACATGTGTGGGAGAAGAGATGCATAATAAAGCCTTCTCCTAATAGCAAATTATTGAAATGCCACAGGATGAAGCAGGCAAGACAAACCTATTGCTGCATATAATAAAGCTCCATCTGCCAACACTG
This sequence comes from Corvus kubaryi, assembly GCF_017639235.1. Classification (NCBI taxonomy): domain Eukaryota; kingdom Metazoa; phylum Chordata; class Aves; order Passeriformes; family Corvidae; genus Corvus; species Corvus kubaryi. Next base: position 8,495,622 of record NW_024581127.1, on the reverse strand, counting down.
ACAGCATTTGTTATCTGTACCTTTCCCTTGCACAAGTGTTTCCAGCAGCTTTGATAACATTTTTATTATTCTGTCCTTGCTACATTTTTCATAAGCAGTATTAATAGCTGTATTTTTAACAAGGAAAACATGAGGTTCACAGCCATTTTGCATAAACTTAGTAAGCATATTTACGTACATGTGTCTTGGGAAATCAGCATGTCAGACAGCATTTGCAGAGGAGGCACACATGCTTAGCACCTATTCTGCCCCCTTCTAGATGGGGGGCTCTAACTTAAAAGATCTGTAATTTTTCTTTGCAAGCACGCAAACTGCAGTATAATTTATACAAGTTCAAATAGTCAGGATGGACACTATCTTTACATGACTATGTATGTATGAATGCTGAAACCAGGACAAGTCCTTACTTAAGGCAGTCCTTATTTTACTGCCTTTCTAATTGCTGCTTAGTAACCTCTCAGTGTGACATCCCATCCATGGCTTGCACTGTATTCTGCCTCTGGGGACTAGACCAAAGATATTTGACCGAGAAATGCTGCCCTGCCTTCACATGGCCCCCTTCTCCAATCACAACTTGTTGTTTTTCACACCATATTAATACCAAATCTCCTTGGTTATTACCAAATCCATGGTTATTACCAATGACTCTTTTCTGTGATAACCAACAGTCCTTGGCTGGCTCCACAGCCATCCAGCTGTCAGTGTCTGAGACATTCACATTAGCTGCTTATTTTATGGGATTCAACACCCTGGTCCAGTCAAGTCTCAAGCACCTCCAAGGTTCGAGATTCCACAGCATTCTTGGAGAGCCTGTTCTGGTATTTAACCACCCTCATGTTCTGTATCCAGCTTCTCTGTATCCTCTGATCAAATACATCAGCTCTCCAAGCCTCTCCTCGCATGTTCTGTCGTCCAGATCCCTAATGATTTTGGCAGTCTCCTCTGGACTCCCTCTTTCTTGTGCTGGAGTTGTCCAGTCTGGACACAACTCTCCAGGTGAAGTCTTACAGGTGCCAAACTGGAGTGAAAGATCACTCTTCTACACCTACTGGCTCTATCCTTAATTATAACAGCCCAGATGCAAGGCTTGCAAGCCTTTCCATTTGTTTTTGTTCCAGTCCAGTCTATTTCTCTAGTCTGTCCTGGTCTGTCTAAGTAGCAGCCCTGTCCTCCAGCATGCTGACTGACCTCCCCTCCCCAGTTTGGCGTCATCTGCAAACTTTCTGAGAATTCTAGCTGTCCCATCACTTATGCCTTTAATGAAAACTTAAACAGTATTGGTCTCAGTCTGATTTCTGACTGAGGGTTTCTTCTATTTTCTGAAAGTTGGCTGAACTTTGCACCAGTGATAACAGCAGTGACTAAGGCCAGCTGTCACGTCTGTTTTCCAAATCACCTCTAACTTCCACTTACCCAGCCATTGTCTCACTAATTTGGTGATAAGGAGACTGAAGCCCACTGCTAAAGCCAACACATGCAACATCCACTGGTCTTCCCTTGCCCACAGAGGTGAGTCAGACTTGATTTGTCCTCAGTAAACATGCTGGCTGTTCCATATCACCTTCTTGTCCCTGAGGTATGTAGAGCAAGTTTGTAAGAAATTTTGCTCCACAATCTTCCTGGACATTGAAGGTAGGCTGACTGGAGCTGACTGGATTCCCCTTTATTTAATATATTTAATAAAGTCAATATCCATAATATTTTGATATGTTTATCTTTCATTTTTGAGCAGTATTAAAATTAATGTGTTCTCATCTGCAACTTCTGTAATAAAGATATGTTCTATAGAAGAGAGAAATTAGTCATAATGAAAAAATTCTCTCTCTCAGGTATTTTCCTTCAGACTCTGTTGACATCCACCTACACCGCGATAGTCTCGGTGGCCTTTAGGAAGGTTGAATTGTATCTTAAACTCTAAATTCAGCTGATAAATACCTGTGTCAAAATAGCAGTGAACAGTTTCACCTCAGATATAGAACCACAGAATCATAGAATTTTAAGGATTAGAAGGGACCTTAAAGACCATCTAGTCCCAACTTCCCCTATCATGGGCAGGGACACTTCCACTAGACCAGGTCGCTCAAGGGCTTATCCATCCTGGCCTTGAGCACTATTAGGGTTGGGGCATCCACAACCTCCCTGGGGAAGATGTTCTGCTACATCACCACCCTCACAGTAAAGAATTTCTTCCTAATATCTACAATAAATTTCCCCTCTGTCAGTTTGTACCTATTACTCCTTGTCCTATCACTACAGTTCCTGACAAAGAATCCCTTTCCAGCTTCCCCGTGGGCTCCCTTCAGATACTGAAAGATTGCTATGAGCTCTCCATGCAACCTTCTCATCTCCAGGCTATCATAATTTAATCAACAGTATAAGAGGAAAGGAGAAGCACAAAAATTAAATACTGCCACCTATTCTTCTATTTCCTCCGTCTGAGGCAGCTGATTTCTCTCTCTAGAAAAGAGAAGATGGGAAAGAAAACTCTTTGTTAACGCTTCCCTTCCTCTGCCTTAGGAAAATTTTCTAATAAGATGGTGCTGGCTACTTATTCTGCATTTTTCCTGATCTTGTTTCTTCGTTATAAATTAATGTCAGAATGTTACATATTTTAATGATATATAAAAATAACTCAGGAGTATGTAACTATCTAAGATTAAAAGGAATGGCTATGCAGTAGTTAAGAATTATTGTATGGTTCATACCTCAACAGCTAAGAGGAAAAGAGAAGAACATCTTTTGTTAAAAATTTTACCCCGCGTTAAAAAAAACTCCAACCCAACAACCATGCTTTAATGGAACCAGATGACCTTTAAGGTCCTTTCCAAAGCAAAACATTCTGTGATTCTATAGAATGCCTTCCAACATAAAATAGTTTCTTCCTGCTCTCTCAATCCTCCACTGCTAGGCCTTTAACATTCCATATTGAAAATCACTAGCAATGAGTAGTTGCTCAGAGAGCATGATAGTCTTCAGAAAGGATTCTGGGAAGTCTGTGATAATGGCACATTCCCCCAGTTTCTGTGATCATCCTCCACATACATGTTTCTACTATAGTAATGCAAAAAAAAAACATTGAAGATCATCACAGCAATACCCTGAAGAAGCAGAAAATATTTTGAATCTTTTGCTTTTATGTTTAATCCCTATTAAAATTAAAATTGTCATAGGTAGTTGTCAAATCAGATGCATAACCCCAAAAGCACCAGCAGAGCTTAGAAGAGTAAAGCTGTGGGTTTGAATCACTGAAGAATGGAGAAGTAGAAGACTACACTTGTACTTCTCTCCTTAGTAAACTTGAAATTAAGATTTTCAGCTTCTTTACTTTGGGAACAGTTTTTTTTCTGGGGTCCAAATGAATCTCTGCCCTGTCCTGGTACCTGCACTCTCAATCTATAACTGTCTGAACTATCTTCAGTTCTTCTTAGGGTATGCTAAATTGCATAGCAACTCCAGATTACAAGAGAATTCTTGTTTAGAGCTTTAGCTATGATCTTCAAACAAGTGCTACTATCAGAAGAGAAAGAAAATATGAAAGTGTTCAAATGACTGAGCTCTTGACAGTGGTTAGACCATTGGTATACTTCCTAATTGCATATACGGGAGATGACCCCCATGCTCAGAATTTGAAAAAAACTTAGCTACACATTGTTTTTGTTATAATTCATTTTCCCACCTGTAATACTTGGGGGTTAAAGTTGATATTGGTATTTCCTGTCATCTTTACATCATTTTGGCTTTTTTTTCCAAAATGGGTGACAATAGGACATTTACAAGAAAAGAGCTATAATTAAAAGCAAAATACTATGCCAAGAGAATTTTGTAACACAATGAAATATTTCAAATCTGGTTCAATAAGCCGAGTAATGTTACACATGAATATTCCAGGTACAAATTTTCAACATTTTAATGAAAAATAATTTATGTAAGGCATTAGGAAGAAATGTAATAAAGGCATTTAATTATTGCTCTAATTCTCAGTAAGTAGTAAGGAGCTGTAATTTTAATTAAATTAAGTGCGTGATTTTTTTAGAAACCTTTTATAAAGAAAAAATTGTGCAAATAAAACTTTAAAACATGCCCAGAATCTTTTAAAAGTGTGCATGGTAGAACTAATACCTTTATTATGATATTCAGAATGTAAATATGCAATTGATTTATGTTGTTATCCCATTTGATTTAACAGTACGAAAATGATATGTAGGATTTTACTGAAATTTATTAACTAGGAAAATTATTATGCTCTCAGACAGGAAAAAGTATTCATCAAATTAATTGACCAACTTACTGTTTGCATAGGAAGCTAACTGATTCTTAAATGTACATCCTCTCCTAAGCCCATCTGCAAACACACCACCCAAGTGAAAATATCAACAAAGTGAATGAGATTGTGTAGAGCTGTAGTCACCAAGTGACTGTGAGCAATCTAAATTGGTATTGCTAAAATTAAATACCAAGGCCTAGTTGTGCATCATCTTCGACAGTAACATTGTAGTCTCTCCAATACATCCTGTGTTGTTCCTGAGCATTAACACGTTGAAGTTCTGCTTAGCTGCCTATAAGTATTTTCACCTGCCATAATCCTCTTCTAATGCCAGTGGAAAAGGTTCAATTGTATCAATATCACACTATGTTTGGGTTGGAAACCCTAAATCAGAGGCTGCTCTTGCCTGTGTTCTGGAAGATGGATGTCTGTGCTCACAAGTATCTTCCACCCAGCTGGAAGCCCTATCTTTTGACTGCAACCAATGCTTGGATCAAAAAAGTCCCAGTAATTCACTGTGGTTAATTCTTTATGGTAAATAAAAGGTAGGTTCACTCTTGTCAGACCAGATCTCCAGCATGTTAGCTGCACATCCAACTTGAAATGTTGGTCTTGCTTTTATTTTTTAAAAGAAAAAAAAATGGATTCATTTCACACTAGAATAACTTTCAGCAAAGACTGTTATTTTATTCTGTATATTCTCAGTGTACTGATATGGTATTTAATTGACTAGTTGGTAAGCAATTTAAATTCTACGAATAGGTTAGGAACATCTTTTCAGTAATTTTATTTTATTTTATTTACTTTATTTTATTATTACAGACTGTATTGGCATGTACTGCATGAGTTATTGAGCTAATTATATTTCCTTTTGCCCTCATAAAACAGTATGATTAATAAACAATATGATCTGAGTGATATTCTGCACAAATAATAGGAATGAGTGATATTGCCCTTGCAGGGGTCTGAGACAGGCTAATGTGAAGGTTCAGAAGGGACAGACGTCCCTAAAAATAAGTGATATAATTCTAGGAATAATTTCCAAATTTTTTATCTGGTTTTATGAATAATGCAATGTAGTATTGCATTATTTATATTCTGTACAATGCTGAAAGTATCTGTTACAGATATTCTTCCCTTCTGGTTATCAGATTAGTTAAACCCCAGTTTTGGTTTGATGAAAGGGAGATTTTCAGAGAAGAGAGAAAATTCAGAATAATTTAATGAATGTTCTTGAGCAGGCCTTGGTAATTTTTATGATGCCTCCTTCCTTCATTATTCATTAATCAGTCAGACATGAATTCTGATTCCCACATGCATTTTTTATTTATTGTTTCTGCTCCCTAATATGATGACTGAAAATTTTAATAAGATAATAATGAATAGTAGATGGGAAATACTGAATAATACATTAGTGCTTAAAAAACAAAATCTCATAAAAATGCATGATAAAATTTGGGAAATCACAATTTTTTTCCTGATGTAGTAACTGTACGAACACTCATTATTGCTTCTTTCAGAGCAGTCACCCTGGTAAGAGTTCAAAATGAGGGAGGGGTGTTGAAAGCCAGGTAAAAGAGAATAAGTTTTCTTTTAAAAAGAAAATTAAAACATTTACAATCACTTTCAAGTGGATTTCAACACTTTTTATAGAAGTTCACTTCACATATAATAATGTTTTTTCCCTCAGTGTTCCTACGGGGTATCTTAATGCAGGTGGTAGGAACATAAGAAAATGCTTTGTTTCTGTGGAAAACAGTTTCAAGGACACACTTAGAACTACAGGATAAGTTATTTTCTATGCCAGTGCTTAGTTCTGTACTTCTCCAGTGTGGCACACCCTTAAATAAAATTGCTTTCTTCTGTAAGAACAAGGGAAGTCACAAAGTTTAAATAGTGAAACTCAAGTTTCTCCTTCCTTTTTGGAAAATTTTGCAGTGATGAACCATAGACACACAAGAAAAAAGGGGGAAAGAAAGAAAATATCTTTGCATTACACATTAAATTTGTAGAAATGTAATTGCACAATAAAATCTATGTTTAGAAAAATTCAACTTTTAAGAAGACTTTAATTTGCTAAGAAAATATGGAAAATATCTCAAACATAAATATATGTTTGACATAATGAAATAAAGAAGGAGAGAATGTTTAATTCCAAGGCTTCCCATGAAAAATATATTGTCATGTATCTAAAGCCTTAAGGGCAGCTACAGCTGCCAATTATTCAAAATCAAGTGGTAGGTGCAAGAGGCACTGGGGGGGTTCAGTGAGACCCTCACTCTGTTTGCATATTTCTTGTAATTAATAAAGAATAGTCTCATGATTAATAAAGAACATTGGAGAATGAAACCTCTTTCATACCTACAACAAATTGTGTGTTTAGAAAGTTTCTGCAACTGGGGGATTGCATCTAGCATTCTTTCTCATCCAAACAATATAGTAACTTACCTCATAACTTACATATTTCTTGTCCGCTCTGTGTCATTGCATATTATTGTCACTTGTTCCACAAGGGGTAGCCCAGATATTTCAGTGTATCCTGTAAACAACCCTGAGCTCAAAACAAAGTAGAGTAATATTGGATTAAATGCAATTAAATATAATTATAAATAAACAAAGGCTTCACTTTAATAAAAGTAATAGAGTCACAGTTTCATAGTCTTTTACTTGAAAAATTATTTTTTTAATGTATAAAACAACATGCCTTATGTCCACTGAAAGATAACTTTTTAACTCATCTTCATTCTGGTTCATATATTAAAGATTTAGCATATTTTTTCCAATGACTAGCATTTTAAGCAAGACTAAAATGAGATCCATTCTGGAAAAAAAAAAAAAAAAAGCCTTTTAAAATTATGATGTTAAATTTATCTATGGAGTATGGGAAAAAAAAACAACCAAGCAAACAAAAGCTCCACAGAAGGCAGAAACTTTGATGCAATCTGTAGGGTTTGAATAGATTTAAAACTAGAGACAAATGTGCAACATGATATAGCTCCACCAAAAATCATGCAATTTGGGAAAACACATTCATAATCAGAGTTATTATGGCAAATCTTATTCCCTTCTCCCCAAAGAGAACTTTTCTAGGAACAGAATTTAGTGCAAAATGTTCATCAGTGTTATAACATCTACATTAGTTTATGCATCAAAAATCAGTAGCAGCGACAATATACGTAATATTAGGACTAATGTTTCCTTGTACCTTTTTTCAGATGATTTGTCATAACTTCAGGAATATTTGAAATGCACAGACTTGAAAGAACAAAAAATGTTATAAAGACAAATTAAATCCAGGTTCTGCTTATTCTTTTTTTACAGAAAAAAAATTTATTTTAATGTTTTATTTATTTTATTTTAATGTTTTGTTTATTTTATTTTAATTTTTGGGGAGTGTTTTTGTTTTTGTATTTTATTTTATTTTATTTTATTTTGTTTGCTCTAGCATCTATAGCCCTCATCTTTGGTATGTGCCATATATTGTGGCATGAGCTGTAAAAATTTGTAGCAAATACAGAGTCTACTGTTTCATTAAAATGCAAAAAAGATTTGTATAAAAAGAGTAATCCAGTCAGGATTATCACATTTTATTTTATTTCAGTCATATACTTTTCTGAGAGAACAGTTTTCATCCAGAGCTTCCCCAAGCAACCTCCCTACTATCAAATGGTTTCAGAGAGACTTTCAAATCTTCAGACACCAACTACATGTACTGTGATTCATCTGCCTCCTCTTCTCCATAGCCCTCTCACAGCCAAACAGCTGTTTCACAGGCAGGGAATATTGATGGCAGTATTTTTTCCTTTTGCAGACGAGCAAGCACTAGGAAGGGCAGAAAAAGCAAATCAATTTAGTACCCTCAAATTTAGAAAATATGCAGCTTTATCACTCAGACCACAAAAGTATAGATGTAATTTGAGCTCACAAAAACTTTGAGGCCTCTCTTAGCCATTTACTAGTCTTCTATGACTTGCTAGCTTGCAACATCTGTAAAGATGTGTTAGCTCTCCAAAATCTAAATTCTGCTGTATTCATGTTTGCATGTAGAAGGGAAGCTAATGGTTTACTGCATGTTCTCTGAGATTAAATCTATTATTTATAAACAGAGGATCACAAATTTTTATATGTAATTTCTGCTTCTTTGTGGTGATTTACAAGTCAATGCAACATGAAAACATCTGAATGCCAATGATAATATATCATATATATTCGTTTCAGTTTTTAATTCAGTAACGATTAATATGAAGTGCACAGAAACAGAAATCCAACTCCAGCTAAGTGTACACAAGTAGCTCAGCAAAAGAAGACGAGGATGTATTTATTCATTACAGAACTGGGAAAGCTGGGAAAAGTGTTATACAAAACTCTGCCCTGGACATTGCCTAATAAAGGCAATGCATGTTTGGGTAGAGCTTTAGACTTGTGGGGACTTTGGAAGCACCTGCAGCAGAAGTTTTTGCTCATCACCCCACATGCTGCATGACTTGCATTGTTATCTGCCTTGCCCTGTGTCTCCTCCTGGTTTCTGATTGCCCTGACTGCTCTTTCCTTAAGCTGTTTTTGTTTAGAAGATGCTGGGAAAGGGTGCGAAGTTTTAGAAAGAAAGAGTGTACTTGAACAGCTGCCTACTTGTACTAAGCAATCTAATAAGTCAAAATTTTTGAGGTACTATCTATCTATCTATCTATATCTGTATCTTAAATTTTTAAGGTTTATACATGTTTTTAAAAACATGTATAAACTATTCTGCAGTGAGTAAATAAGTCTAAGGGAACAGGAAAGAAGAGGACTCCCACAGAATGTAAAGAAGGTGGTAACATGCTGCTTTATAAAACCCAAGTTGCTTACTAAATAGAAAGAAAGAATACATCTATGCAGGAAACACAAAGTGAGAGAAAATGCTCTGAAAGCAGTGATTTAATACTTCAGAATAACATTTTGGGTTTTATGAGTATGTGAGTAAGGGAAAATGAAGGTTCTCTTTTCCAGTTTTGATTTTCTGGGGGTTTGGTTTTTGGGGGTTTTTTTTGCAGTTCACGTAGATTTCAAAAGTTCAGAAATTTTCCTTTTTTTCTCTTTAAAAAAATGTTGGTTTATACTTGCCATTACTTCAAGGAAAAAGAACTTAATCATTTCAGTGTTTTGCAAGACCACATTAAAGTTATTTTGGTGGTCCCAGGTTGAGCGTAATTTGCAGATCCACACAGTTCGGTGATGTGTAGGCAATGAAACATCCTATTGCAGAAGAAGGCAGTGGGGCTTGTTAATTACTACCTAGGCTCAGAAGTTCTCTGTTGTTGCCTATAGAGAATATCACTCTCAAAAAGCTTCCTTTTATGTTTTCCAGCTGGGAAAGACAGTTTGCCCCTTATATGGAAAAAAATTCTGGCACACAGAGCTTGAAGACCTCATTGTCTATTTTAAGGTTTTAGCAAAACCACCTGCACAGTACCAGATACCTTCACTCAGTTTCTAAACTGAAAAGCTACTCCTGATCTCTCCTGTGGGGAACAATTTCTCCACAGTCAAAATTTTAATTTGTCTGTGTTATGCAGAGAGGAAATTTTCATATTATTTAGATATTATTTCCATATCTATTCCATGCAGAGGTCCACGTATTACCACTCTGCTCAGAATATGTAGACCTGTTTTGTGTGATCACCAAGTATATTTATTATTGTTTTTTCAGAAATATCATAACATTCAGAAATATCTTTTTTTTTCAGAAATATCGTAACAATTTCCTTTTGAAATATACAAACAACATTGAAATTAGAAGTCTAAGAAGGAATTACATAATTAAAATGTCAGCAATGACGTATCTTTTAGAAAAATAACATAAATCTTGTTTTTACAAACGTATCATTACATTTCAATGGTAGCTAGTTTTCCCAGGAGTAGCTACATAATTAGAAAAATTTGCTGCACACATATAAAAATAGCTTTTGTAGGTAAATTCCCTCAACAGGATTTATTTTAATAAAAGAATTGAACTGAAAATAAACACTTTCATTTTATGGCACAATTACTACCAGTGACATATTACTGCAGTGAACTCTCTGATTTCCTTTCAGTCTAGCATCATATTTCACTGCCTGCCCCTTCTGTTGACTATACACAGTACTGTAATGCTGCTCAGTAAAAGAAAAATTACTGATTGTTTGTTACTACTCATTAATTTGAACTCTTTAATTACATTTAGATGGTGTTAAATTTTGAAAATGAGTAAATCGAAGCTCAGGGAGAGATGGTTTCTACCAAGGAAATTCTGGGGTAGCTCTATATGTTCACGTACTGCAGACATACTCCCATTCTGCCTGTTTTCCAGTAAGACCTTCCTTGAGGCCTCATCAGCAAGCCAACAGCAACATTAGGACAATGATGTGCTCAAGTCAATTTGCCTTGAGACGAGGTACCAGCATGAGCTTCTCTGTGATCAACAGGATGACAGTGTTACGTTTTTCTAGGTTTCATGCAATCTCTTTCAGCTGACAGAGGAACTCTTATGTCTTTGTAGCTGCATTCATAGGGCACTATCGCCTTTGGGTCTAGTGGTGGACAACCTGGTGTGTTGTGACCTTCCTAGAGAAAGCGTCCCACCAAGGAACGCTTTTTCCAGGGGCTTTAGCCACTTCCCTGGGCGATAGGTGATTTCAGCAAGTGTAGCAACTTCTCTGCTACAAGTGATACCATGTCTGTGTGATTCAGCTCTTTGTGAAATCACCCAGGCAAAACTCAGGGGCACAGAGACAGGAGCCTTGTATGGCAATTCCACAGAGGTAGCTTTTATTGTTCAGCAGCCCCTGTGAAGGGAAAGCCAGAGACAAAAACTCCATGTCTTCAAGGGTAGGAGCAGAGGTTATATGGGGAAGGCAGGGGGTGGGGTAGAAACCAATTAGCCAACGGGGTACAGGCTATTACCATAAAGAAGCAAGGCATGTTAGGAGTGGCTCTTTTTGTCACCATGACCCAAGGAAGGTTGCTTATCTCTGGGGAGATTCTTTTGGGCCTTAGCTCTCTCTCCAAGGGAGTGCAGAGGGCTCCTGCACCAAGGGCTCACAGCCTTCCACAATGCACCTCAATTATATTTGGTTCTAGCAGTATAATCTTTTCCAACAGCATGCCTTTTATGTTCTCTTATTCCAATATATCTCTTTTATCCCTGAGGGTGTGTCTGTGTTTGTTTGGTGGTTTGTTTTGGTTTTTTTTCCAATAGCTACCTGATAACCAGTTCTTACAAGTTTTGCCTCAGATGCAGTTGTCAGAGACTGTCACTAAGGCTCCCTGTGGAAGATATCATGCTGGGGCTGTACTGGAAATTCCGGATATGTTCAACTCTTCTACAGATCTTCCTGAGGGCAGCCTGAATATCATTAGTGCCAAATGTTGTCCTCTGTCCCTTCCGTCTTATTCTGAGACATCCCCTTCCATGAAGTCTTGCAAAAGTTTGTCTCTGGAGGATGGATGATCCAGGATTTTTCTTCAGATGCAGCTGTCACATGAATGGTGAGGGTGAGCCCATCATTACTCTTGACTGCAGCCCTTCCTGGGCCAAACAGTGGGATTACCCTTTGATACAGGATGTAAGGCAGATAGACTTGGCTCCGTTAAAATATTGAATCTTCTCATTGAATTTGAAGCACTAGCATAACTGCTAAATACCAATTTTAGAGTTGCCTAATATAGAAATTAGTGCTAATTTTAGGGGTTAGAACCAATAAGGGACAATGCTGTTCTCTTATTAAATGATGCTATAGAACACAAATCTTCCCGTGATAAGTGCCTGCACTTCCTGCTTTCTCACTTCCAGATCTTCAACAGAAATCAAGCATGAAAGATTTCCAACCATAGGAGGGCACTACTTCTTAAACTTATACATGAGCAAAGACCTCAGGTAAAACTGGGGCCTCTTTACATTGCATTGTCAACTTCTAACAATAACTACTATAGCATTATGTTATAAATTACAGATGTTTTTATGGCACACCCTATGCTTTCAAGACTGTATTCTGTCAATCAGCTGAATGCAGTTGTGTGGTGCAGCATGGTGTAAACACCTGAGATTTATTATCAACTAACATATGACTTTATTTTTCTTCCAAAAGTACTCACTAATAAAATTGAACACTGGAGATGAAAAAACTTTGTGATTATTTCCATTGATTAATGGATGCTGAAACTAATGTTGTATCTGATAGCATTTAAATATCAAACTGCTTCTAGTTTGTGAAAAGTGTAAAAATTACTGTTTGTGAGACCTACTTTTTCTCTGCATTAGAGGAATGTGTGTTTATGACATATAGAAGATGAGGACTCACTTGCTACACTCTCTGTCCAGCAATTCTAAAGCACTCTAACTTTTTGTCCTCTCCCCTAAATCCGGTCTGATTCCTTGCTTTCTGTACTATGGAGATTCATGGGGAACTGGAGCCTGGATGGAACAGTTTTTTCTATTGCATAGCACGGGACACTTAGAGGTGTGAGCACCTAAGGATGAAGGTAAACACTGAGTTTTTTAATATCTCACTACACACTAACAACAGTCAAATATTCCTCTGTGCCCTGGAAATTTATAGCCATCTGGAAACACCTAAATATCTCTTTTTAGTGGCCTTTTCTCATTCAGTTGTAGAAATGGGATTTCTTAGGTTGACCATGACAACAAATGAGATCTAGATCACCAAAGTAGTCCACGAAGCAACAGCAACAGCAATGAATCCTATTTCACTCACAAACAGGAAATGAGAACAGCTTGTGGAAAAGTGGGCAAGGGAGGGCTGTGTATCCTATGTAAAATATGGTAATGGATGGGGCAGAAATACCCTGAGAAAATTGAGGGACAGAAGGCATCTGTGGGTGCAGGCAGGAATGGCACAGTTATGTGTCGTAGGCTGCAGAGTTTAGTTTAAAGTCCTTGTTTAAAGTACGGGTGCCTGAGAACACTGAAGAAATGAAACAACTTGAGAGACGTGATGATCCTGTATTTAGGTACAGGTACAGGTGTGAAGAGGACTGAGAGTAGGAAGGGCAGCTCTCCATTACTTGGGCTATGTGTGGAGAACAAAAATAATGCAGACACACTCTTGACTACTGCACACAGTTCTGCAGATACACACTGGATGACGACATCTGTTTTCAATAAACTCTAGTTTGTTTCTACATGACAAAGAATGGAAGAAAGCTGTTGAGGGATAATTAAATGGAACATGAGCCCATTCTTTATGGGATCCCTGAACAAGGCTGCTTTACTTATGACACATCAGTAAACTCTTTTTTTTTTTCCCTTATATTTTAAGAAATAACTAAACTTGAATTTGATACAGAAATGCATTCTTTTATGTGGCTAACATATTTGTGTTCAATGTGTTCATTTAAAGGGTTGTTTTAGCCACTGGATATATTCCATAGAATGAATAGAGTTTGGGGACCTCATCAGTGAAGGAAGAATAATTTACAAGGGGGAATGGGTTGTAGCAGGTACATCTGGCATCAGACTTTAGAGCAGGGGCCTGATTCTGAAAGTATTCACTGGAAAAGAATGAAATTATTATTGTGAGACAAATCAAGTAGTACAGGGACAGAGAGAACAAGTCTGTGGAAGATTAGTTTTGGAATGAAGACCTAGAATTACAGTAGAAATAGGCATCAATGTACAGATCAATTGTCTGGGATATAAAAGTGTTTACAGTAGCCTCTGTGAACTGAAGACTGACCCCAGCATTCAAAGCAAGGACAGCTTTAAGTTTTATTTTTTCTGATTTTTGCTTTTTCAGTTGAGAAAAGTACAAGTTTTGACTTAATAGATAGACACCTATGCAACCTGTGAAATTTTTAACAAAGAAATTGGAAGAATAATGAAAAGTAAAAAACCAAATCCTAGGAAGCAAAAATACCTTAACTGTAAGGAGGAAACTTTCAGAAATTCTCTAATCCTGGGAGAAGAATCAGGGATGGTCTGCAGCAACATTCAAATTAGAAAACCTTCACCAAAGAGGTTGTATGATAACCTAACTGTTTGTGATGAGCTACAGAGTTCAGAAACACTGGCAAACAAAGTATTCTTCAGGTCTATATCTGAAATAGTACTGCTGTTTAAAAAAAAGTAAAAGTAAGAGTGTCAGAGGAATGCAGGACAGGCATAAAGGAATCTCGGAAATGTAGCTGAAAAATAAGCACAGAACTTACTAAAATTTAAAGTTAGTCCATGTAATATGTGTCAAGTGTCAAGTTGCACATTTGAGCTAGAAAAGTAACACAGCTTACCCTGGCTGCTTCAAGCAGTACTGGAGATGCCCAGCTGGAATTAGCCAGGGCCGTGCTATTTTTTCTAGGCTATGTCACTTCTGTCTGCCTGGATTTGTACTGTAATATTTTCTCCCAGTTTCAGGTGCTCTTGGTTATATAACTGCAGTGCAGATTATGATTTCAGGGGTTGGTTGTACATCTAGCCTGTATATGGAATGTCTAAGTCTTGAAAAACGATATGTTATTGTTCATATTTGTGAGGATAAAATTGAGACCAGCTGAGTAAAATGAAAAGGGAGTACAACAGAGAATTTTCTTATCTGCCCTTTGCTCCGAGATTCTCCTTGCTTTATGAAGTTGAAATTCTGCTTCAGTTCAAGTATACTTTTTGTTTGCTTTTCAGTTTTTATCATTACTTAATATAATACTCTGAAGAAATTAGTTTATGAGGGCACCTGCAAAAAGACTTCCCAGTTTTTCCTCATGTGAGTGTACTCCTGGTAATTTTGCTTTGATATCTTCAAAACAGTAAAGAAAATACAGTAAAAATCAGCTTTCACTAAATGATTAACTTTGGGTTTCATTTAAAAACATCACTCAGAACAATTTGCATATGAATCTTTACTACAGTAACAGATTGAATGATCACTTAATTCATGACCTCATTCAATCAAAGTTTCCCCAAAAGTTCCCCATGAAACTGAGTTCATTGTTTGGCCATACTCCTCAGATTGTAGGAATTGTCTTTTACCTTATTAATTAAGACCCATGTCATTAAAGTTGGGTTCTCAGAAGTTCTCAGTGATGGCTCGGCTCTTCAACTGAAATTATCTGTAAAGCTTACAGTGATATCAATAAAATGGGAGTTCAGTCACTGCTAAAGAGCTGTTTGCAAATTCTATCGATGTGTCACTGTAAATCGGTCTGATTTTCTTGCCTTGAACTCTCTGCAAGAGTACTGGTAGAGTACACACAAAAGGTGTACTGAGCCAAACAGCAGGGCCAGCTTCAGGCAGTCATGTTTCCTCAGCACAGCAGCTTGCCAAGGGAGAGTGCCAAAAGGGCAGCAGTTTTTCCCACTTGCCTCATCTATGCCAGAGCATGGGAGAGGCAGCTGACTCTTCTGTCAGATATGGGCAGACTTCATTTCATCCTGGAGCTTCACGTCCCCTTCCTCCCCCGTTTGCCTTCCTGTGGCAAAAATGTGCTGGTCACAGGCCCAGAACTTTGCCTTCAGGACATGAAGAGTTCAGCTGCTGGTGGCTGCAGCAGCATGTCAGGTACCAAGAGAATCCTCTTCTAAATGGTATTTTTGTTTACCGTGCATTTCTTTCCTGTTACTACTATTCCAAGCATTTTTTTATTTCCTTAATTGCTTCTGATTTTGGCAGTGTCTTTTAAAAATAATTTTTAAGTGTTCATTTGCTTGTATCATAGTATTATCATTTAAGCTCAGGACAGTTTCAGGCAGCTGCAGCTTTGTATTACCCAGGGCTATATGTTGACCCCTTGAAGCAGGCACTCTACCTTAAAGGTGCAGTGACATGCTCACAATTTGATATATATACTTAGAAGCTGCAAAAACAATTATCTAAGGCATGGTGATGGTAAGAATGTTGTTGAACCTACTTGTCAACAGATAATTATTTTTAAAAATATTTTTGTTCTTAAGCTTTTCCGGGAAAAGATTCTACTGGAAGGGAAGGGACTCAAGTAATTTTAGCTGAGAAGACTTCACAGTTAACTTTCAATAAAACAGATCATGTTGTATTTGTCCAAAGAGCATTGTGAAATATGCTCTATTCTGAACTATCAAATAACTTCACAATCAAATCCTACAGTGGGATAAATCTCAATTAGTAAATCTGAAAATCTATTAAAAATCTGCAACCTGCAGTATTTCTCAAAGGAAAGTTAAACACATATTCTGAAAAAAGTCTTCACAGTCTATATCTAAAAAAAGTATCAATGTATGTGTATTGCTGTTTTCATTAGTAAGTTTCTAATGAAACACAGTCATTGAACATCACAATGCCTGATATCAGTAATTTTCTATATTATCCTTTTCCCCCTTCCAAGGGAAGTAATTTTGCAGATTTTTTTTTCCAGCTGGTCTTTGACAATTAAAAATGTAGAAGTAAGAGAAAAATAGATGCTAAGAAAAAAAAAAGTCAAATATTTGACTACCATCTGTCAAAATAGATTATTATTTTTCCTCTCTTCTTTTAGACTTCCTAAGATTCTTGTGAATATATCAACAAAAATTATGTATTGCAGGCTGTGGTAATTCTGAGACTGTTTCCAACAAGCTTCCATCACAGGAAACAATGTTTTGCTTAAAATAAATTGCAGTTTCATGGCAGAGGTTAATCCTGAACCAATGTTTCCATGTCTTAAAATGAATCTTTAATTCATGTCCTTGTAATAAATTATGCAGCTCAATTATGTTTTTTTAATATTGTTTCTTCTTTAATACTTTGATCCTGATTGAGAAATCCTCATAAGATTGCAAAATTTGTTTCTATTCTGCAGTGTTGCCTGACTGTCTGTGAAGTCTGTATACCCATTTAAAAAGAAACTGCTGCGCCAGAGTCAGAAGAGGCTGCAAGGCTACAACACCTAACTTGTAACAAGGAGTTTAAACTTGTGTGAAGCATCTGCACTTCTTCTTCCAGAATCACAGCTGGTGAGGCATCCATCTAAAGAAATTGTATTATAAGTCACAAGCTCCAAACACCAAGATATGCTGTAATCTTTCTCAAAAACCGGGGAGCAAAAAGAAATAGAATGGTACCACTAAAAGCTGTAGCTCTGGATCCATCCACACATCTTAAGACACAAAATATGGCTCCATCTTTTTCCATCTTTCCACGTTCCAAATGGAGCACAAGCATGAAAGTGATTGTCCTTTACAAAGACAATGTGCTTTGTTGCCTCTGCGTCCTTTTTGGAGCAGTTCCCACTTTGCCCAGTCAGCTCTGGACGCAGCAGGCTGCGGGGGCCAGCCTTTGGAATCCGGGAGACCAGAGGTCTGGCTCGTGGGTCCTTCCACAGGACCGTGGCAATAGAGGCAGGTGGTGGAAGAAGGAGGCAGGCTCAATTGTGGATGAAATCCGGAAGGTTTATTGTGTCTCCGAACATGGGACCTCGCCCCCCGGGGTGTCCAGCAATGAGCAACCCTGAACGCGCCTGCCAGGGGTTTTATGGGGGGGTGGCGACAGGGGAGGGATGACAACGGCATCGAATCAGGGAAGGAGAAGGACGGGTCTGCGGGATGAGGGACACACAAGGGAACCTATCTCGGGAAAGGAAGGGAGGGATCCTCCCCCCAAGACCAGTCACTCGACGTCCCTGCCAGAACTTTCTAGAAGCTTGGGAGGGGTGTTGGAGCGATTGGCAGGGGTCTGGGAGGAGACAAATAGAGAAAGCAGGGTTATGAACGCGAAACCAGGAGGGTATAAACTGGGATGGTACAGTAACACAAAACCCAAAGGGGAGACCCGGACTGAACCAAAGACACACTCCCACACTTTGTGATGTGGGTTGACCCTGAACATCACCTACATAGCTGCTCCCTCCCTCCTGTCCCCACCTCAACTAGCAGAGAGAATATGAAGAAGTAAAAGTGAGAAAACTTGTTTAAAAGCACTTTAATAGGTGACAAGGACAGTTTAAAAGGTGAAGAAAAAAGGAAAAAAAAAAAGTGATGGAAAAGCAATCACTCAGCAACTTCCACAAATAGAGCAATGCCCCTCCAGTCTACAAGCAATGAGCCCTTTTGAAGCCAGGAAAATCCAACTCCTCCTTCTTCTGCAGACTGACTGAGTTTGTATTTTCCTTCAAGAGATACAGTGACTGCTTATGTTTAACTCCACATAGCAGCTTTACTCTTCTTATGGGTTTGCAGAAAACAAAAGGATGCATCAGTAAACAGAACACATTGCTTTTAATTTTCTGGTGATTCATGAAATGGCAGAGCCTCTAGGGCACAACTCACCTCCTCAGGTGATGCTCCAAAACCACTGCCTTCTGGCCAGTCCATGATCTCTTCCACAATTCCTGGGTAGTTGTAGTTCTCCATTTAAGCCTGCAGTGTGATCAGTGCTACCTGCTAGATCTGTAGTTTTAGATACATACGTAGAAGGGGCCCTTCCTTTGAACATCCAGCACAGCAAAGGCAATCACAATGACCAGAAGATCTGTGCTTCCATAGCAACTGCTCCTGAAGCAACTTCAACTCTCCTACATGCTCCAGCTATCTTTTCTGCATTCAGGAAGAAGTTGGCCTTGGATCCTTAATATCTCCAGCTCCAAACTCCTAGAGGTCAATCTTGAGTCTCCAGGTGTTTTCTGCCACAGGCTCTGGATGAGGCCATGCTCTCCAGCTGTGATGCAGAGCATGTTCCTCACGTCTGGTGCTGTATGGACTTGGGCTATTGCACAAGCTCTCTACTATTTGGCCTGTTCAACATCTTATTTCTGCCTAGGATCTCACTTAAAATAGTTCTTATTTTGGGTCACTAGGCTGTGAGAGAGGTCTCACAAGTTGACTGTAATGTGGAATACCCATTCTCCAGAAACCCACAAAGCCTAGAAAAGCCTGTGTTTCCTTTTTGATAGCTGATTGGAATATGGTTGTTCTCTTATTGCTCGCATCCATGTAACTGATGTAATTGCATGTGGCATGTAATTACATCTGTGTTGCCATTTCATACCCAAGAACTGGACCTCCTGTGCAGGTCCTTTGACCCTGTATGGGGGCGTTTTTTATGGCTAAATCAGCTTTAAAAATAATTTGAATTGTTATTTGGCTTTTCTTAAACATTTCCTTTACTGCTTTGCCCACAGAATGACATCAATATATTACAGGTGATCAGGGCCTTCCACAGATCATGTTGTTCTGGTACAGTCAGGATAGTCCCGTGACAAATCGTAGGGCCAGTCTTCTAGAAATTGGGTAGCTAGTTCCAGGTGTTTTGAACATCTCTACATATGAAGGCAAACTGCATTGAAAAAAATTGGAAAAAATGCACACGAAATATCAGTTGGGGCGTATCACTTAGCTGCCTTAGACTCCATTTCACATTGGAGTTCTAGCATGTTCAATATGGCAGCACTCAATGGCCACATGGTTTAATTCACACCATAAGAGTCCACTGTTAGATTTTGCACTCACCAGACTGGACTACCAAACAGTGATTGAGTCTACATGTTATCTCCTTGGCTCTCCAGATGACAAATCAGGTCATGGGAACCAGGGAGCCTTGGTAGGGGCAATAGTGCCACTAGGACTCGGTAGCAATTGGGATCTGCTGTTCCTCAACAAGCATGACACCCGAACCCTTTTGGATCCTCGGAGTACCCTATTCTGAGCTAGTCATTGCAAAGGATAGAGCAGCCTTCAGACCAGTCACAAGACAATGGTTCTGCCACTTTTTCCTTGTTAAACTCATCTCAGCCTCCAACACAACAATCTCTTAGGATCCTTCTGTCATTTCAGAAATCAAGAGGGGTTCTTCCCCCTGGTACCCTGATGGCATTAGGGTACACGGCGCTCCACTTATTCACTGAAGTCTTATATCCCTATGTTTCTGATGTCCAGGCTATCAAATCCAGAAGAAATGAGGGAAACCTAATTTCTTTATCACAGAATAAAGGAGTATGATGATAAATTGCTCCGTTGTGGCAAACTGAAAGTGGTGCAGAATCAGAACTCACAAACCAGACTGGAAGTTTCAAATGTAAATGAGGCTTCAGATGGGGTTTAGGCAACACCACCAGCACCCACTGTGTCAGTTCCATCCAAGTCCTACATGGGCATCATCTTTTAGCAACTCCTATCTGACATTGGGAGTCTTTTCTTCTGGAGCAAGGAAAGCTAGCACAAGGACTATCCTTCAGTTGGTTTAAATTCTATTCATGTATTAGTGAAATATAGTTCAACATGTTTTAGTTTCTGTCTTTGAAACCTCCAAGATCCTATACATGCCGAACATGTCTCTGTTCTCTTTGAAGGCATTTAAACCATTTGGAAGTAGGCAACTTTTTTTTTTTATAATGATAATTAGCAAAATATGTCTTCCTTTCATTCTTTCAACTCCACTAATGTTTCTGTGTGTTCTAGTCCAGACTGCTTTTCAGGAAGAGTAGTAAGCGGATTACATGACAAGAAGATTACCTAAAAGGTCAAGACACTGTTCATGTTCAGCGAAAATATTTTATTAGTGGCAGTGAGGAAGCTGTAGGAGACAATCCTCATCTTCCTTCAGCATTACCAATAAAAGCAAGAAAATCAAAGAGGAAAAAGTGGTACAGATATAGTCTCTTAAAGTATATGTGTTTCAGCTCTGCAAAACAAAACCTGTGCTATTTCTTTCCCTCCTTCCTCCCCTGCCACCTTCCCTCTGTCCCCTCAACCATGCTTTCCTCCTTCCCCTCCTCCTTCCTACTTTCTCTACCTCTTTTCCTCTCTCCCATTATGTCCCTTCAATTTATGGAGTTTATAACTGCTTACAGCTTCTTAAGTGTTGAATCTCCTGATATGCAAATTCCTTATGCTATTTATGGAATTTACAGGCTCTTCAAACTTAAATATAGAGAAGCAAAACTTGTAAATTTTTATAAACTAGTGAATGTATATTTCACTATCTATATTTAGATGTGCATTTATGCAGTTTAGATATTTTCTGCAGTTGTAGAAGGCAGAGGTACAGAAATCTGTCTGTTTTGATTAGTTGATTACCACCAGTAAGGTCAAGTTGCAGATGAGATCCAATATAGTCCCCCAGTCTTAAAATTTTTATACTTTGTAACTTTCTCACAGTGATATTACCTCTGAGATGATGTACTTCATTTTTTATGGGAAAATTATACAGACACTTGTGAGAGACTTATAAGAGGAAAAAGATAACTTGCCTTAGGTTTTATACTGACTCCTTAGCTGACTAGTTGGTCCTTGTCCTAAATTTGTTGAGACGTAGAAGGTGTGCTTCCACTAACATTTCCCAGGTTGATAAATGCTTCTGTTTTATTGCCAATTTGAATTTTTTCTTACTTTAATATAAATTCTTTGCTTCTACTAACTGCTTAGGAGTGGGTCAAATACCTTCTTTCTGAGATCATTAGTTAAACAAAGCCATCAACTCTTCCAGTGGCAGTTTGGTTTGGTCATTGAAAACAACTGCTCCAAAGAGAGAGAGAAAATATGTCGATTGTGGTTTCCCTCTCATCAGTTTGAAAGCATGATTATGGTAGCAAAGAAAGGGAATTGCACTAATAATGGCTAATGGCATAATTTGTTTTGCTGATGAAGTTCAGTCCACAATGTATCTGTTCCACTTTTTAAAATTCTATTTCACTTCTCTAGACTCAGATACCAAAATTTATGGATTAGCAAAAACATAGATCAATCCATGTTCCATGCAGGGAAAGACGGATTATAAATGCACTTTTACTAGTAAAAGATCCATTGCCTGATATTCAAAATCTAGCAACTATTTTAAGTATAGATCTCCCTGCATTTGTTGATTTCAGTGTGCCTCTACAGGGACTGATTGCTTTAGCCATACTAATCAAATCTGTTCTTCAGCAGCTAAACAAAATTAGGCTGACTCAGTTAATTTCCAAGTCCAGAAGTCCAACAGGGGAGAAAGATGGAGTTAAGCTTAATTGTTACCTATTAACCTTGACTAATACGTTACAGTAAAATCACAAATATATGTTATAGTAGCTTTTCTTCTCCCTGTCCTTGCAGTCTGAAATATAGATGCAGTCTAAATCCCATTGACTTTCAGTGCAATGTATTCTCCTGAGTTCATTAGGTTTTGCTGACCTGAGCTAGGCACTTCTATGAGAAAACTTTTTTTTTTTTTAAGAACAACTTTGAAAACCGCTAGGGAAGTAAGAATAAAACTTCACATATTAAAAGTATAGAATCTATTTCACAGGAGACAAAAGAGATGGAGTATCGACATATGGTGAAAGAGTACAGAATAGATGAAAAGTTTCTTTTTTTTAGGAACTTTTTTGTTAGGCAAAGTTATCAGATACTTCTGGCCTGTATCTCTTGGGAAAATAAATGCAACACATTCAACACAAAAAACCAATAAAATAAAATCTTACAAGGAATAATGGGAAATAATTGCAATCAATGCTATTTTCACAAAGTTAGAAAGCTTTGAGTCCATATGAAGACAAAAGAAAAGATTAACTGCAGCCTGTATTAGGGATGGAAAACCAGATAACCAGCTGGCAGCAAGAAAGGATAAAACTCACCTCTCTTATACCACACTATTTTTAGAGCAATAATGTTGAGTTGGTTGTAAATACTTCCAGAGAAATCATACAGGGCCTAACTGTATAATGAGCTAACTTTGCCCCAGTTCGACAGGTTGTTAAAAACAAATCATTCTGTTATTTTACTAATCTATTTAATTATTAGTTTTCTATTTCATATATGTATTATACACACCTCCCAATATTTCTGTGAGTACCTATGGAGATTTTCAAAGCAAGCATTCAATAAAATCAGGATATACAGACTTGAGATGCCTTCACCTACTCTAGTAAGATGTTTTGTAGTTCTCTATGTGTTCCATCTACATTTCTCTAGATCATACATCCTTGATATTTTGTAAGAATCCCAGTTTATTACAAAAATATGATACACATTAGCAGTTTAATTTTAATTTTTCCTCATACTTCCATTCATTTCTATGTATACATTCTTATTCTTAAGTGAGCATTCATAAGTTCTTAAAATACAGCAGTTATAATAGCTTTTGCTTTGTTTAACCCAAGACACTCTATGATTCTATGTTGAAAATGTAAAAGCTTTAATGTTTACTTTTTAATTAAAATACACAGTGTTTTAGAGAATTGTTAAAAGCATCAAAAATCTGGGGACTGGCAAGTTGCTAAACTTCCACAAATCATTTCTATCAACAAGTCTGGTCTATAGTCTTTTAATTCACTAGCATTAACGTTGTTTTAAAGCTAGGACCTATTCTTTCTGTAACTTTAGGGCTCCGTACACAGTACTAGCATATTTTAAAGGAATCATTTTTCCTTTATGTAAATATTAAAGAGAAAGTTAAAACATGTAACTACTTTAGCCTCCCATAATGCAATAACATATTGGTTTTCAAGTCCAAGAAGAGGAGAAAAACATGCTAAATTTTAACCAGGTGTTTTAATTGCATATTGAAATTATTTGCCCTGACAGAAAATCTATAATCAGAATGGACACTTCCTCAGTGAAATTTTCAATTTCTTTTCTTCCCCAAGAAATAAATTCACTAAAATATCTGCAGTGGGATCTTTGAGTAGATGGTTTAATAGGCTTTGACAGCAATTCAATAGCTATATCTGGAAGGCCTGTTGTTTGAAATTATTTCTTGGTGTGTGACAACAGATTAATTTAAAATTCATTTGAGAGGACAAAACTCAGTGCCACCTCAAGAGCTGAATTACTTCTCCTACTGTACTTCCTCCATAATTGCAGGCAGTCCATCAACATCTAAATCAATGTCAAAAACAAGGTCAGAATAGTCAATGAAATATTTCAGGTGATCCCCGATTGAAAATACTGTAGAAAACATCAAATAAATATACAATAGAAATAGATAAAGTGAAAATTTCTGTATTTTCCAATATCTTTCCTTACTATGGATACCCTGAATTGTTACTAAGGTAACATTGAATGCTGAATACTATAGATTAGTGCATATGACAATTGTATTTCAGAGATCTTTTTGCATTGCTTACAGATGCCTGTTGAATTCCAACTAATTTATATGACTTAGGGATATGACAACTGTTTCCAAGTTATTTTCCACTGGAATATGCTGATGCATTCATTGTGTCAACACTGTCCTCTTTTTATTTATGGTTAGAAAGATTTCTGCCCCATTATGTAGGCAAGAGTGCTGTCTTGAGAGCTACTCTGTTCTGTTGTTTCTTTTGTTCTGGTCTCTTCTTCCACTCCCATGTCTCTGCTGCACAGTGCAATCTCAAACACCATGTTATCACATTATGGATATGCTGCCATGTGGCACACAGACTGACTGAGGCACATAACACTCAGTTCACCCAGCACACCCAGGATGTGACATGCTACCAAGCTGAAATTGGTGGTCTTCACAAGTACATATGTACATATGAGTACAAATACTTCAAAAAGAATAGAAAATCATAGAGAAAAATATTTTGATTATTTAGTCTCAATTACATTGTTGTTGGTGTTGTGTACCTCTTTGCAGTTGGTGGGACACACTGCCCTGCAAGTGTTTCTGAAACGCAGTGAATGAATGAGTTTGTTTTGCCATAAATATTGGTGTTCCATTTAAGGATGTTCATTCTAGTCAAGGATCTGATTTTCACAGTAATTCTATGCACCTGCTTTGCTTTTCAGGAACACAGATCACAACACTGCTTGTCCAGGTTAGGAGACTGCAGTGTCTGCATTAGGGATTCGAATTCTATGGTCTTTTGCTGTGCTGTGACAAGTAAACTTGAAAATTGGAGGTAACAAATAACCTAAAAAAAATAGGTAAAGTTTTGTTTACAGAATGTAACTTAAATAAATTGGGTTTTTTTCCCAAAGATATCTTGAAAGGTTAGTCTATTTTGTAAGCTCTGCTTTTTATTTTTAATTTTTTTTTAAGGCCAGAAGGGACAGATATTCTTCAACATTAGGAAGAAAAATAAATCACTACAAGTTCCAATAACCTAACCTTCAGCCAACTGTCTCTCAGGCTTATATTCAAGTTGAGAATTACAAAATAGGAAATTTAATAGATTTCTCCATTTAAAGTTCTCAAAATAAAGCTGTACATTTTGGTACACTATCTCTGCATATCTCTCTGAAGTGCTAAAGTGTGCCTCTTCTCTGAAACCTTTGCTTGTTTCATTTGGAGGAATTGCCAAAGAACCCTTTAAAAATCTCCACAGACACCTCTGAGAATTGCTAAAAATGTACTTGTCAATCTCAGAATGAAGATTTTAGGAAAAACAGTGGCAGAAATGTAGTTCTGAATGGATAGTGGTGAAGAAGAAGAAATATTTCTTTGCCCTCTTACCTACTGATGATTTGAATGTGCAGCAGATTCTAATGCTTGAGTTGTTAGAAAAATTATTGAAGTCAGAATGCAATCCAATGCCAAAGTAATTTTTCATGTATAAATGTAGAAAAATTTTATATTTTTTGAATCTTTTTTGCATTTATTCTTCTTTTCTCAATTTTTTTCCTCAGTAGGCAACTGTAGGACAGTTGTAGACAGACAGGACATGAAAACTGTAGTTACAAAATGCTGGTAACTCCATCTGCCATTGAATGTAGTTAAATGACTTTGAGTAAGTATTTTTTGTCTAGTTCACTGCCCACCTGAGTCATTGGAGGGAACCACTACCGGCTTGGACAGACATTGGATCAGGCAATTACTTTTTTATGCTTTTTCTTTCCTGCATCTGATGGTGAAGTATATCCAGTATTTTTAAAAGTTTCAGAATCTATGGATGATAGCACAACAAAGGTAGAATATTACTGAGTAACCTACATGACAAGAGATAAAATGTCTATTTTCTGACACAAATTAATATTATCACAAAGAGTCAGAAATTACTTGTGTGCCCCTGAATTACATACCAAACTGTATTCAGTCTATGTATTTCTTTAGTTGTAATAGGTTTGAAAAGTCATGGGTAAGAGATTTCTAAAGCATTTGAGCAATTAAAAGCTTATCTTCATTTGTGTTTGGCCTCAAGCAACATGAGTTAACTCAATTCTTCTTATAAAATTGATTTCCAGTGCTGCCTTGAAATGTTCCCTGGGATGCTCATATTTAGACCATTACACTCTTTTCTTATTGCTGAAATGCAGTCCTTCTCTTTTGGAAGGTGTAACTGCTTGATAGTAACAAATGGTGCTACAGGGTCTTTTAGTAATTTTACCCCTTGAATCTACAATGTAAAAATCTACAGGATGAAAAAGCAGAATCAGCATATTTTTTATGAACATTTGATGTTTATCTATAGGTGCACAGAAAACCTTAAGCCAACTTTAGCTTTTTTGTCTTAGACATCTTATCAAGCAAAAGCTACATCATCCATAGTAAATTACTTCTTTGTGAAAGGTCAAGTAGGAAATTTGGGCTCCAATCTCCAAGAGTTCTAGCTCCTTTCTTAACTCTTGGCTTCTCTCCTTCCTATCTGATTACAGCTTGGTCCTGAGTTCTTCCCTACTGTTAGGAGTGATTTATTTCTGTTAAAAGTTGATGTAGTAAATGAAGGGAGCACCTTCTATTCTTTTCCCACTAAGAAATTATTCATTTGCTGTGCATGTCTACAAAGTTTGTTCAGCCTATTTTGACTGTTTTGGCTCTGACTTTTTAATCATAAGAAGAGAGCAACAGAACAGAACTGAAAGACTAAACAACAGAAGTTGAGAGGACAGTAGTTCCCTGAACTCATTGCTGAGTAGGGTGTCTGGTAGGGATGCTCTGAGAGATGAAAAGGGTGTAGTTGAAATTGTTTCTGATGAAAAGTATGGTTGCCCTGTAAAGCTGCTAACTGGAGGCTTGTTCAAAATAATCAGCAAAAACAAAACTGCAAATAAATCCATCTCTTTGAGATTACTTACTTTAGCGCATTTATTAGTTCTTTAAAAAACATACAGCTACAGAAATGTATGTGTTTTCTAAATTTAAAGAGATTACTGTCATTTAGGAGTGTGGACCTGCAATTTACTGGGACTACAGTATAATGCAAACAACTTAGGCTTGATTTTCAGGGCTTTGTGTTTGCAAAATAAGTAGTATTCCTCATTTTAAAGAAATGGAAAATGAGTAGCATTGATCTCTGTATAAGTATAGGAGGTACTGTCAGGATTGATTCATTCTAGCTCTCCTTCCATGGAGAAGTGGAATAGATAAGAAAATGGGACTATGGTAAAGATAGAAAATTACTTTACATGAATTACGTGATGTTTTATTTCTGTTTGGTGTGGGGGCCTGCTGAAACACAGCCACCTGTGATAAACAGCTTTTTGGAAAACTGATACTGGCCACCATATGCATCAGTTTAGCAACAAGAAGAGTATCTTGCATTTGCCCTTAACAGAGTCACAATTAAAGCAATATATTTTTTTTCACTTCTAGGACAAAATGTAGTAACAAAGATTTTGTTTGGTTTTTGGCAGTTAAAGAAGAATGCTTTTCTAACTCAGAAGAGTTGTATCAGCTGCATGCCTTCAGAGAGAAAAAGTACCCTATCCCTGTTCCATTTCTTTTTGCCACTGTATATTCAAAAAGAACAGAAGATGTTGTCTAACTTGAGATTATACACTCCACTTGTGAGCAGTACTTAAAAATATACAAGGACTTGGGGATGCTTTAACCCAACAGTAAGACTTCGTACACAAGTATCTGCATCCCCAGTCCTAAAACTTCTGACAACCTCATCTCATCCAAAAGAATGGTTTCTCCAGCTCAGAAACAGATGAAAGGCTATTTCTGAGGATGTCCTTACAAATCCCATTTTATTTCCATCTCAGTTGCAGAATTGAGGGAAAGAGTGTGGCAAAATAGCAGGATCTCTTTCAGCAGTACTACAGTTGTGGTGAATTATACAGAACTTCATGGATAGACTGAGAAAACTTGTGGTAACTCCCAGGCCTCTGTAAGTTATGACAGTTGTTGGCCATCTGCTGCCTCATCTGTCCTAATAGTTGACTCACCACAGTGACTTATTAAAAAATCTAGTGAAATATGATGGAAATGCATAGATGTACCTGATGCTGCGAAACTGTTCAATATTAGAAAATTTTAATATGACTAGCTGGAAGAGTGAGATTGTCATCAGTATGTTCAGATATATGCAAAGTTATTAAGGTGAAGGTTTTAAATATATAAAAAAGCCTTAAAAAGCTACTGGATATCCAGATTTTTTGCACTATATATAGTGTAAAATCTATATTTACCCATCAACAATTATGTCTGATAAAAGGGTGAACACATGCACATTTAATTCATATTAAATGACATGTCCACTACTGTGATCTACATCCCCTTCAATTCTTTGATGATTTATTCACTAGCCATGAATTCAGTAATATATCCAAATATTACAATAATAGGACTTCTAATACCTTCTTAAGCAGAAAGAATTATTTTGAATGAATTTAGAAACTTAAGATATTTATTTTAAACCCCTTTGATGAGAAAGTGTATAAATGTAATCAGCAAGTTTAAATGATCTTTATTGATCATTAGAAAGCTTTTCTGCTACTTGATGTCATCTGTAAATGTGGAAGGAAGCTTTGGATAGAGATTTCCCTGCTCACATAAGGGAATCAGTTAAGATTATTTATATCAATCAACACTAACTAATCTCTATGAATAACGAAGAAAGAGTCTGAGCTGATGTCAGAAGCTGCACTTATCTCTGGGCCCTATTTTCAACTGTTGAATTAGGCCAAGACTCAGCAAAGTCAAGAGTTACCAGAAAACAATCTGAGCCACTAGCTTTCAAGACAAAATGACTTTTTTTCATATACAGAAACATTTGAATAAAGCCTTAGAAAACAATCTGCATCTTCGCCTGAAGCTATGCAGGGATTCAATGAAAACTGAATAACCAGACTCAGCATACTTCTTGAAGGAAGAAATAATTATTTACCATTAGAAGAAAAAAATAAAGGGGAAACAGGGTAAATATTTTGTCTTGTTTAAAGAGAAAATCTTAGGTAAGTTCTGTGATCTAACTTCTCTCCTAACTCTGTAGCTTAGATACATGTGAACTTTTGCAATTAGTACCGGTTTTCCTTTCCAGTGAGAAAGTCCTGCTTTTAATGCTGTGATCTGCCATTGAGTTTTAGATGTGTTTCCAGCAGATACTGTATTTTAAGGCACAAACCATCTATAAGTTTGGGAACAGCATCAAGCTAGGAACTAAAAGAGTATTCGTGATTCTGCCCATTCAGTTTCCTCTCTCATCTCAGGCAATCAAATGAGTTTCATTTTTTCTTGGTTTTTTTATGTAAAGTATGGGGATAATAAAACTCAGTTGTCTTAGTTGAGTGATTCCAGATAGATCTGTACATCTGTTTAATCACATAGTTCTTTAAGTTTAATCACATAATTCTGGAAGAATTATTAAATTAAGGATAGCTTTCTATGGAAATAAATTGCTTTTAAGTAGGAAAAAAAATTGAATCTGAATGTGGAAAAGCTTGTTAAGTAAAGAGAAGCCTCAGAGATAGTACTGATCCCTAGACCACATAATCCAGTTAAAATCATCAAGACTTCTACTAGATCTGTACAAACACAGTATTTCTGTAAAAACAAACTACAGCTAAAAAACAGCTACTTAACCTTTCCACAGCTGGCCCACAAATGTTGTGTGATGACAGGAAACTCTCTGAGGCGGTGGAAGATCTTTTTCAGGTTTCCCTTAGGTTGGCAGTGCCTGAATAAAAGGATTAGACCCTGCACTTGGACTGTTCCCTATTATGCACTTTACATTACTCAGTATTTGGAACAAAAATATGTATTCCAAGAAGACCGGAGTGCAAAGTGGACCAGTGCACTCTCAGATGGGCATTTTGTTTACTAGCCTGCTAATTAGACTGTTTTCCATTCATTTTCATTCTGGGCCCGTAAATATTGCATAATCTCCAACATACAGGACACTTCACCAATATAACCCTGATGTGTGGCAAGTAGGACCACTAAAACGTGTGGTTCATTTGCCTCAGGCTGCAGAAGTTTGGAATCCAAGTTGTCTCCTCCTTTACTGTGAACACGATCAGTGCAGCTATTCCACAAAAAAAATGAGGCAATATGATCTGGCTGATTTAAGAATCTCTGTTAAGCTCTGTCTTCAGGACTCCAACCTCTGAGTCCTGAGGAGGATGAAAGTATCAAATGTATACCCTTGAGTTAAATGCCAAAACTTCAGAAAAGTACTCTGAACATCTGCCACGGGTAGGAGTTTTATGCTCCTTTACCCCTTTCCTGCCATAGGTACTTCCCCCTCAAAATTTTTGTATTCTTTATGTAAGCATATGTGGCTGTCTGTGTCAGCTAACTGTACAAGAAAACAGCTTAAATCCTCTGTTTGACTTGCAACCTTCTCTTTAGATCTGGTAAACTCAAACTTGCAAATATAAAAGATGAAATTGGAACTAATAAGCAGCTATGTAGGGTTTAATTGATTTTAGCCTTAATGGTTTAATAATTAGGAAGCAGTCTTAATGTTCCTATCTGCTACCTCCTCCTTGGTTTCCAATGTTTATCAGATACTCTTAAGAGATAGTCCTCAAGTTTTTTATGTTTTGTCTGTTTTTAATTATTATCCTGGTAAAGAACTGTCTCTCTAAATGCTGAGCTAGAAGCATTCTAATTTCCTTACCTACCAAATATTGATCTTTTAGATCCATGAACACATAACTCCATAGACACAGAGTACATGGGCTGCAGACTGCAAAAAAGCACCATTCTAAAAGCTCAGTCCCTTTCTTGTTGGCATGAAGTAATGAAACATTAGGGCTATTAATAGGTTTATTAAATTTATACAGAAATGGCTCAGATGTACCATATTAAGTCTCCTGGTAGTGCTGTGTACTTGAAGTATTAGGATTTTATTTTTAAGATTTTATTATTATGGCTGAACTCTTAAAAGAAAATTCGGTCGATTTTTTAGAACTTTATTAAAAGAATAAATATAGGTACAGAGATTTTGTGAAGGAAACTTCCTTTTATGTAAGGGTGAACTGAAACCATTTTAATGTACCTCAACATGCTAGACATTACAGGAAGGGCTAACTGTTCTGGATTTTGTGGTAAATCTGCATCATGGAGAGTGGTTTTATAAAAAGCAGTAGTCTTAGATATCTCTATTTTTTGTATTTTCTTTTTTTCCCTTCAACTCAAAATGTTTGCAGCATGGTACATTTTAATGAGATTCCCTGTTAGCTTTCAAACTTCTGTGTCCTTTCACATGGTTGCTGTCTTTTAATTTAAAACACAGACTGCAGACTTCTGGGCTGCTGAATCTTTGTGAATCAAGAGCCATCACAACCATATATAATGTGTATATTTTTGTGGGTGTGTCTGGATTTATATCTGGTAAAGGTAAAGTTGTTGCTCTCCATCAGGACTCCTGTACCAGAGAGAGATAATCCACAAGGCAAAATAGATGAGAGAAATTTTCGGCTGACTTTTAAAAGCTGTTGAAGAACGAGACGTTCAACTCTGAATAAATAAGATTTTGCAATGATGAAGGTTCTTCAATTTCCTAGTTCCTGTGTCTGCCATTGCCTCTGTTATTCTTCACATGTATCCTCAAATTTTGTCTCAGAATCGATCTCCACACTGCATGGCCTCTGCTGTGAATTCCCATCTTTTTTATTTCAGTGCTGCAAGAATCCCTCCTTGCACTTCCTTCACTCTGTTTACCAACATGATCCTGGTGCTTCAGGAATTTTTATCCTTTGTCCTCTATGCATTGATATCCATTTTTTCTAGATTTCACAGTAAGGATTTACTCTCATTTTTGTTGTCACATTCATTGTTCAACAGCCAGCCTTTAATTTCTCCAGTCCTTGGAGCGGAGGTGCTGTTTATCCTGCTTCCTACTTGTATGAACTATGCAGCAGAAAGCTGTGGCCATGGAACCAAGTAAGGTGCTCTGACTGGGGTGAAAGCACAAACAGTGCAGAGGATAGTGAGTAAATAATCTGTTTTTCTGTTGTTTGCTGTCAGAGTCAAGTGGCTTTGTGGGTCAGCTCCAGTGGGAGTACTGGATGAGATAAAGTGAAAACTTGTAAATAAAAGTAGAAAGACTGAAAATGTCATATGATGCACCCAAACTTGAATTCTATTTCCTTGCAAGTATGTGTGTAGTGTTATTGGATCAGAGTGGGGAAAATGAAACTATGAAGATTCTTCTTCCACAGCTACTGAAACAAGAAAGTTATCTAACATGAATATGATGTCATTAAAAGACATAACATATAATACTAGAAGATACATGCAATACACTAGAATCCTAGGAAAAATTCTACTATAAGTAGTGTGAAGCTACGGAGCGTTCTAATAACGTTTATGCAAATAGGAAAATTATTCCTCTAAACTACTTTAAATTTAACATAAATGTTGATGGGTGGCAACACTACATTAACTAGTTAATAGTGATTATTAACTAGTGGTTAATAATGTAGTGCTGCTACCTACCCCTGAGTGCACAAGTTAACGTTGCCGCTATGAACCCAGCCTAAATGGGGTGCCAAAAAAATTATTTCTCCTATTAAAATAAATTACTCCTGCAGGTGGGAATAGCCTGAGGAGGGCTAAACTATATCTGTAACACACTGCATTTTTAATATTCACTTTGTATTATACCAAATCTGTATGGTAAATCCTATTATAATCTAATGAGCATGAGCTACTGATAATTCACCTTTATTTTCCCAGATGTTTGGATCAATGCTTTCATCTGAAACTTTTTAATATACTGATGTTAAGACTCCTTTTAAATTACTGAGATTTCTAAACTTTAGAGATATACAAATTTCACACTTAGTTTCAAGGGGTTTTGTTGGTTGGTTGGTTGGGGGTTTTGGTTTTTTTGGTTTTAGTTTTTTTGGGTTTTCTTTACAGGAAAATGCTTCTTATTCATATAGGTATTCATACTCTTTTTCAAGCACTTTGGAAACTAATGGTTCTTTGGGTAAAGAATTAAAATAAATTTCTTGTATTCTCTGTCTGCAGTGCTATACTAGATATTTTTTTTCCTAACAGGTTCAAGCACTAAAACACTGTATAGAAAGTAATGCGGCATAGCTCAAATCTGGGATGAAAAGTAACAAATCAGAAGTGAATATTACTTGAAGTCGGTTCCTGTTGTGTTCATTTTTCCTGGATGTGTAAGGAAAGCTGACAGGCAGAATTACTTGCCTCACAGGTGACTGGGTGAACCTTGATGAGATGGACATGTGATTGTCTTACCACATTTTATTTGCCCTAACATGGAAGGTACATAGTAGCTTTAGAGTCCCAGGTAAATGCCATTTCATCTAGCATTCTTCAATTAAGCAGATTCACAAGGATAGACGAGTGATTTGGCAAAGCAGCATCAAACAATGACATTTTATGGCAGGTTACATAGCAACGATTCACTGATACATGTTACTGTAACACTGTATTACATATTTTGTGGAATTTATTGTCTCTCCCTTCATTTTTAGTAAAGAAATAGCAACAGCCCCTCTATTTTTGCAGCCTCAGTATCATTAGCAATAGTTGCATGAGACTGGAAAGCAAATTATTTTCTTTCCCTTTGTGGTAATCCCTTGAGAACAGAACAAAGCATGACAACCTGTACACCACCTGCTTTATGTTTCACAAAAATCAGGAAGGCTGTCAAATACCTCCCTCCCTTTGCAGTAGATGCATGTAGGAATACTATGTTTATATGTGAAAAAAAGCAGATAATAGATTTCAGAGGCTAGCTAATTTTTTTTTTTTTTTTTATTATTAGATATTTGGATAGAAGAAATAATAGACATATGATTAGTAAGAAAACTTCAGCATTCAAACAGTAACTTCTTTTCTTTCTATTCAAGTTAATCATGCAGTTGGTACGGGTAAGCATTTTAATTTCAGAATTACTGAGAAGTCAAACACCCCATGAAGCAGGTACTAAGAGCTATGTGAAGCACTGAAACATCTGTGTGCAGATTTTGGGTAGAATAAATCAAGCTCTAGCCTTTGGAATGCTAATTTATTAATGCAAAACAGAAACTGAGAGAGTTAAAACTGTTTAAAGTAATTATGACTTATAATCTCACAGTAAAAGCTTGAGTCATGTAGATCTGTTGCACTCGCTTAGCTTTAATCCCCTTGGTGTCAATGAGACTATTCAAACGCTTAAGGTGAAGCATGAACAGGGCAATAAATCAATTTGTTTTTATTAACATACCAAAAACCCAAGGTATTTCACCAAACCCATCCAAATATAAGGCAAGTCTAAGAGTGCCAATACTGTAGTTTACATGTCTTATATAACAGTACTTTTTTCAATATTTTGGAATGAGAGGCATAGGCTATTGAAAATCACAAAATGTGGTCATTCCTACTGAGTTTGCATAGCTTCTTTAGTACTCTTTGTCTTTATCATACCTGCATAACATTTAGGCGATTTTAAATTCTAAATATGCCACTGACATGGTCCAGAACTAAGAAAACATAGGAATTTGTTCTGTGGTATCTCATTCAATATCAGGCTTCTGGCTCTTGGGTTGCTGCATAGGTATTCTCGTTACAGTCAAATTAAGCATTTTAGGACCAGCATATATTAGAAAGTTATTCTTCACAAGAGAAAAAAAGAAATAAAAAGAAAAAAGATAATCCTTTCTTTAATTGTTGTTCTTTCATTTGATTGGATTCCTGCCTTTTGTGCCGCCACTACTAAGCATTGTATCCTTTCTTGATTTGCATTAGACACTTGTCTTTAGGAATGTTTCTTTCAAACACCAAGTGTGAAGAGATGCTATGAAGTATTTATGTAGTATTATGTAGGAAAAATGCAATACCAAGAATACATGATGGGGGGGGGCCGCCGCCAGAAGAGGAATAAAAATAACCAAGGTTAATTTTACATTAGAGAAGTGAGTCTATAGTGAAACTGAAATATTTCAGAAACTGGAATATTCAGAAATATTTCAGCAGAGCAAAACTTAGAAAAATATGATTGAAAGTAAGAATAGCTTTAGGGTGTATGTATTTTATCAGTAATTTATAAGAAATTATTTATATGGTGGTGAGGCTAATTTTATATCACTTGGAGTCTGAATATCAAATTTACATAAGCTCTTTAAATATGTTCTGTAGCTTAGAAAAAAACTTTGCTCTTTTGACTAGCTTGAAATTCCATAGTGACAGGTCAGTCATAATGGTTATGGTGGTTTCTACTGGCATTAAAGATGTAAGAAATCTACAAAGTCCTCTTGAAAAATAAAAGCCTCTGTCTGTCAAAATTTGAAATCTCTTTCATTGACAGGTCTTCAATCTATGAAGCACAAAGTGGCTATCTTGGAGAATATAAAATATTATAACTTATTGCAACAAGCAAAGGTAAAAGTTAAGGATTACATGTATATCTAAATACAAATTTTCTTATTGCTATCCATTCTAATTGCTGATCTAATTGCAATGCTGTTACAACAGCATTGATATGTTTCCTGTTTTCTTTAAAATATCATTCAAATTAAATAAAAACAGGTAGTCCTTTCAGTGTATTCTTCTGTCCATTCATTTTAGGCACCTAACAAATGATCCCAAATATTATTGCTTTATGATTCTTTATTAGGTCTGTGCTAAAGGACAAAAGCTTTTTTTTCCCTTGTGTGCAACCTCCTTGAAACTACAGGTTCTTTTCACCTCTATTAGTACAAAAGAAAGTCACATTACTTTGCCTTGCATGGACATCCACTGAGAATCCAGAAACATGGGAATAAAGACTGATGTAGTTTCACTCCTAGGTTATCAGCATGTAGTTAAATAAAAGGAAATTTTTATAAAAATTGTAGTGACAGCATAGACCTTTGCTATAGGCTTGCTCTAGATACACCAGGAAACCCCTTTGGTATTTCATATGGGTACCTATCTTACCTTCCAGTAGGAAGATTTAATATAAAACAGCAGGGAAAGTGTAGTTTGAATTACAATTACGTCTCTGTACCATCTATTTGTGCGATACAATACAAGTAAGAAGTGGCAACTATTAACAGTACAAGATGCTTTGAAAGTGACACACATGCACACTAAGAATAATAAATCAACAGCACTAACTTATTTGTATCAAGATCAGGATTCCATCTTTGAAAAATTAAAAAAAAAATAGGTTAGAAAAGAGGCAAAGCAGGGCTTCTCAGATAACGAGGTTCATTATTTTGCTTTCATGCCATTTATGAGAAATGGTGATTGTGTGATATAGATCATGTCATGATTCATTATGAATTCAAATGTGAGGGGGTTTTTTGCAATGCATGTACCTTCTAACTCTGCACAAAATTTATTCCACCTTGATGAGAATTATTTTGGTTATCTGGCTTTCATATGTACAAATGTTCAGTTCCCACATACTATTTAATAACTCAAAAAATGCTAAAATCTCCCTTATTCTTTCAAATTTGCAAGAAAAAATGTTCACGACACATATTTGGTAGAAGTTCTTTATCTCAGGTGTGTCTACAAGGCTACTTTTCATATCGACTATAGCTGTTTCTTTTTTACATCCAGGCCATTAAATTTTCTAAATTGCTCATGAGTCCTGAGTCTACTTATTTCAAGTAATTTTAAAACATGCTCTTACTATGCACTTTATTCTTGAAAGCATATTCTAAACAAACTCATAAACTGCAGAGAGTAAACCTTTCAAAACTGCTTAGCTCTCAGCTCTTCCATTAGTGTTACTGTCAAATATATAAAATGAAAATCACAGAAATCCTTTCTGTTGCTATATCAGGTGTCAGATATTGTCCTGCTAGTTAATCTCTGAAAGTAAGAGGGAAGCTTAATAAAACTATAGCTAGAATCCTTTGACATGAATCCTGCTCTTACCTGTGGATTATAATGTAATCCCATTATGACCTTTCGATATCCTTTATCTATCATGAAAAGTGATGTCTTAAAAGCTTTGTATTTTTGAACCATAGTATACATGGGTTTTTCTATTGTTAAAGAATGCAATTTAACTCTGCATATGTTGAAATAGAGGAGTTTCAGAGTCTAGATCTATTATTAAGGCTATTTACAGTCTTCAGTTTGGAAGCATTTCGATTGTCATTTTAAAATAAGTATGACCACATCTGCTTGAAGGATCTCTCAGGTTTTGACAGTGTATCACTCATTGTTTGGTGATCTTGGGCTGAGTAAAATGTTAGTCGACAGCCTGAGTGGCTCAGGGTGCAGAGACATCTCCTCTTGAGTACGGCTCACATATCTCCATCATCCCTTTGCCTATTTCTGCCAGGATGCATCTCTGCTTTGTCTTGAGAGCTCTTCCCTTTCCCCTGTCTTTTTGCACAAGTCGAGACACTGTGATATTCTGCTACATTTTTCCATGGAAAGAATCTTCACAAATCCTTGGAATAATATACAGACACAATAAATAATAAAAAGGCATTGTTTTTACTTAGATTCAGTACCTTTTTGCACTAAACTTCTTTTGTGCTAGTCACAAGTAGGGAAATGCAGGCAATAGCTCTGGAATCTATATTGGTCTTTACAGTTTGTCTTGAGTGTCATCAGGCAGGGGTAAACAATTATATGAAAGGATAATGCAAGAGAAGCATGAAAGTTATTGTTTACCTACAAAATTAACATCCTAGTTTTTGGCCTTAATTTCATTCTGCCATATTCTTGGCTATGCTATAGAGAACTCCATGATTATATTAACCAAAAAAGTACAAGATCCAATTCACTGTTACATTTAATGATTATTTTATATGTCTCAAATCTTTCACTATTTTACTCTATGACATGTGAACAAAATAAAGCTTTATATTTTCAAATGAAAGGTTCTTGTAATAGTGAATGACAATAAGAAAATTATCGTTACAGCAGAAGATCAATTTCTGATAATTGCAATGACTATTATCTGCAACTGCCTGAACTAAGAACCAAGTATCAATTACCTGATATTACCCAACCCAAACAAAATCACAAGATACTGTCAACTCCTTCAAGGCTTTTCAGTCACTACTGTTTTCCAAATGGACTGAAACCACTTTTTTTTTTCTTTTAAATTAGAAACAGATTGCCTTTAACAAAGATGAGGCTTCTGTGATTAGATTTCTCTAACCCGCAGAATATTCTAGGAAAACTTAGAAGACACAAGGTGGTTCATATATTTTTTCACAACACAGCTGATTTTCTTCAAAAGATAACAGTGCCTGTGTCAAAATTT
This sequence comes from Corvus kubaryi, assembly GCF_017639235.1. NCBI lineage: Eukaryota > Metazoa > Chordata > Aves > Passeriformes > Corvidae > Corvus > Corvus kubaryi. The sequence goes on along the minus strand of NW_024581127.1, from coordinate 8,457,146 downwards.
CCATCAAGATTTTAAAATATTTACAAAAAATGATTGCAATAGCTAGCCCCTAATGAAAATATTAAAAAGCACATGAACCTTCCTGATAAAACCTTCTGTTGGAAAGGCCATTGTGCAGAATATATTGTGGTAAGTTCTTTTTATTTTCTGTGTATAATATGTTTACGATATTAGAATACACCAAAAATAAAACTAAGGAAGATTGAATGTATGGTAAGAGCTAAATGAAACATATCTTATGCTCAAAGGCCAAAGACAAGCAATATATGAAATACAACATTATGAAAGGCAATTTAGTATGGGAGAAATCCTCTTTCCAAGTAATCCAGTACAGCTATACCCTGAAATATGTATTTCCTCAAGGATACCTGGTGTTTGCTAAAAAGTTTCTCAGTTTCTGAACATATAGATTCTTTTCTGTTATTTCCTCTGACTTTTGACCCTCAGCTTGGTTCCAGACCCCCAATTACACTTGTAAAGTACTCTGTCCAGTTTTGAACAAATGCTAGAAAATTACCTAACATATTTTAAATTGTAGGACATGAAATGGAATAAGTGTGCAAGTAAGACATACTTCATATGCCTAGTACCAATTTCAATGATGATTTATTTTCTGCACAACCTTCATTTGTTTTATGCTGCCTGTCACCCTGCAGCAAGATCACGACAGTCAGTGTAGAAATATCACCGTTTACTCAAGCAAAACAATTATCCTTTGCTTTTTCAGACTGGTGAAGTTACAATAATAAGCTTGGGGGAAATTGATAATGAGATTTGTAAAGGATTTAGTTTTGTTGTTCTTTATTGGGTTTTTGTGTGTTCTTTAGAAAGGGCTTTGCTTCTTTTCTACTATAGCCTCGACACCCAAACATAAATATACAGCCTCCCTCTGCCCAGAGAGAGAAGTCAAGGAAAAAGGAGATGAAAGGAAGAGAGTTACAAAGTCTTTGTTATTCCCTGCCCTTCATCTCAGGATGAAAGGAAAGAAAATAAATAGGAAAATCTGACGACAGCTGTAGGTTACGGCGGGACGGATGGTGACGGAGATGAGAGATCTCTATAGGCAGGTCTTGGGACACAGGCGGTTTATTGCAAAGGGCATGGGTATAGGGGCACTGCTCAGAGCTGCCAGACTCAGCTCTGAGCAGGCCCAAGAGAGCAAGAGAGTAAGCGGGTGAGAGAGAGAGAGAGAGTGTAAGAGCAAGAGTGGAAGTGTCTGAAGTCCTGGTTACAATACAATAAATCATCTTCTGTACTGAATATTCTAATTGTCACTAACCAATCTAATACAAGATACAAATCCTATAGCATTTACATACAGCCTATAAGAGTTCTTATATTACCATAGAGTGTTACATCTTAACTTCTAAAAACTACTCTTTGGACCCCTTCTGCTGAGCTAGTAGGGTCTGCTCTGACCCTTGGATCTGCATGCAAGCAGAGGGTATTGTTCCATCAAGAGGGGATTATCTTCAGTGGCCATACCATTGTTTTCCAGTTGTTCAGTAACTAAGACTTGGTATTTCAAAAGTGGCTTTCGTTTCGATGTTGCCTGTAGTTTTCATATTCCCAAAATCTTTTGTCAGGCAATCATATTTATAAGGCTTTCCTGTTTCATCTTCCCCAACAGACAGCCATTTTGACTCCTGCCACAATGATCTGCATGGCTCCAGCCATTGACCCTTACCAGAGCTGGGACTAATGACTGTAGCCCTCTAGCTACTACTCTTCTGTCTTTCCATCCTAAGAGTGAAATGGTCTCAACTAGACTTTCAGGAAGCAAGGAAGTTCTTCTCCCTGAGATGAAGGAGAGAAAAAAATTCACCAGACTGGAAGTATTCCAGGCTCACACATGACCTTGGGAGGTGGAACTAGTAGGACACTCAATGCATATCCTTCTACTGACTGTCTTTTAGCTGGCAGAGATGTAAAACTAAAGAAAGCACTGACTTTGTTTCTGTTTTCACCTATCAGGGAGTAATTTGGTCAACAATTGCAGTTATGGGTTCATCTCCTGAGCAAGGCTGAGAGCATTTACAAGCATAATGACAGCCCCATCAGCTGCTGCCCTTCTTTGTGGAAGAGTGTGAAACTGTTCCAAGGCTCCTCCTTCTGCCAGTCCTCAAAACATACAAAGTTCACAGGTTGTCTCCTTCAGCTTGAGGAGGGCTGCCATATGTCAGAATAAATCTTGATTTAATCAACCAGCAAAATTCAAGTTGCATGGTTCAGTGCACGAGCTGGGTGAAAAGAGTCATATTTGCAGGTATGTGTTGCAAAAGAAGTCATTACCAAATCCTCTTTCCATTAAAAAAAAATCAAAATAAAAAAAAAAAAACCCAAACAAAATAAGAACCCAGAGAAAATGATCATTTATTTAAAGAATTGTAGTTTTATTCTTTGCAAATATGACATCTTTGACTCATGTCATTAGTTCCAGTGCCAAGACAGATGTGTCAAATGTTAATAATGTGAAATAAACTTTCTTTTATAAGGAAAATATGCCCTTTTTCTTGTGGTGTTATAGTAGTATAACTTTTCATAGTAACTGTAACCTTCCATTTGATTTTCTACTCTTACAACAAGAACAGAATAAAATAAGTGCCAGATGAGAATATGTTATGGAATCATTATCATTGTGGTGTAACAGGTTACTTCGTGTGAAAAGGAGAAAAAATCTTAGATGGAGTCTGTTGGGGATTACTCCTGCTTATATCTGCAAAACAGTAGAAAATGTACATCTAATATCAGGCAATTACCTTTGAGTGGATGACTGAACTAATCCCACTGTCTTCTGAGTTTCCAATTAAAAAAATAGGCTTACCATGTCCTCAAGATATTATTTCAGAAAATACGGCTCATTGGAGGGTCTATAAAATATGACCTATTAAAGATACTGAAACAGTTGGGTTCCTATACTCCAGAGAAGCCTGAAAGGACATTTATTAACAACCTTCAAATATGTAAAAAGTTTTTGCAAAGAGGAAACTAATAAACTGCTTCCCAGTGGTTTTTTGGGATAGTGCAAAGACTAATTAGATAAATTGCAGCAGGGGAGATTTAGCTTTGATATTGGAAACAACAGTTTAATGATGTTCAAATACTTTCACATAAGAAAGTAGCAGAGTTTTAATCATTAGACATTTTTAACAACAGGTCTCTCATAAATCAAGAAGTGTTTGATTATATTTGACAGTTGATCCACAATAAACTGTGAGATTGACAATCTTTTGAGCCAGAGATCAACTAAGTGGTCTTTAGAAACATCTTCCAACCCTATATTCTATTAGCCAATATTAATTATAAATCTAAAGCTATCTGTTGTGCTAGATACATAATATAGAAGTCTGTAGATCCCTTAACTTTCTGCATTTTTCACTTGTAATTTCTTTAAAAACTAAGGAACTCCAGTTGGACCAGCAACAAGAACTATATGGAGACCCAACAATATTCCTGCCTTAATCTGAGGAAATCTAAGTACTTACTGATTCTCCTGGTGCTGTCCATTGTGAAATCCAGGCTGTGTTTGGAGACTGAATTTAGAGCTGTCAGGATGTCTTGATGCACCTGTGACAATGTCAGCAGCAGTGTCAATAATCAGTGATTGGATGCTTGTCTAGAGCTTTCTGTCCCCCACACAGAGATTTAGAATTAGAGTGATTAAATTTGATCACCTCTTGCTTCAAAATTCTTAAGTTTTTAAGCAGAGGCTGTATTTGAACCTGAAAAAGCTCAAATTATTGCAGTTCTAATCTGTTATACAAAACAGAGCTAAGTAAACAGATTAAAAAATATTCCAAAAACCTTTTAAAAGTGGGATCGAGATTTTATCTTTAAAATGGGGAGGTAATTGTATATACAGATAAGTAATTAAATTTAATATAATACTAAAAAAAAAAAAAAAAAACCAACCTGAAATCCGTAAGAATTTGCAACATTTTACTTCTTTTTTTGTATTCTCTACCCTGTTTTATCCTAGTCGCTCTCTGTTTAGACTGTTTTTCGGGGAGAATACATTCTAAGTTGCTAAACCACATTTTTTATGTGCATATAAATACATGTAACAACAATTTATATTTTGGATGGTAATGATACAACTCTGAATTTTCTGAGGAAACTGGGTCAAATTTTTTTTGTGATCTGATGATGTTCACTGAGTATATCATTTTAATGTTTTGCCCACTTGACATCAAGTTGTTTCTGCAACAAGGCTCTGACTTTTAGTGAAAATTGTACATGTCAATGCCCCCAGTAGCCCAATTTTCTTTATTTTGCAGATTAAATATGGTTTGTTTGTTGATATTTGTAAAGTCCAAATGGATCAGATAGTGATAAATTCTGAAAGAGAGCCTCATATATTCTATGTATCTGTTAGATTGCAGTATCGGGGTAACAACAGACAAATATTTCCCTTCTCAAGATATACTACACTTTGGTGACCTTAGAATATTTTGTGATTTGAAGCAGAAACATGAGTTAGGTATTTTCTTTGTTGGGGGTACTTATTTACAGAGCTTGTCCTTACACAATAAGTACGTAGTTAAAGTGCAGTCTTTAAACTGACAATTCTTTTTTCAAAGGGTAGGCAAGGCAAGGAAAACAGTTATCCAGCTGCTGGATTGTTTGCCTCTCCTGGTTCTTTTAGAAATCTTAATTGCTCAAAGAACAAGGGTGAATATTCTGCCTCAGTCCTTGAAACTGTGTTGTCTTCTTTCCCTCATTTTTTGGACTTGACCCTTGAAGTATTTCTCTATTTCAAAACTCCCAGTCACAGTCCTCAAAGACTTTCCTGAATGTCTACTCTGTTTTCAGAAGCAGCTCTGCAGTTCAAAAGAACTTTCCAGGTTTGCCTGAAAGATATTAGAAGGTCACAGTGATATATTAAACATTTCTTAATGAACTATCCAATTGCCACTGGATAATTTCCCATTTCAGGGTAGTCATATATACATTTATGTGACTGGAATATGGAGGACTAAGCATATTTAAACATCATTTATATTTGTATAGAAATTTAACAAAAAATAATTGAGGCATGTAAAAAATCGTATAGTTGAAGAGTGGCAGAGCAAGAGCAAGAAGAAATTATTTATATTGAGTCTAAATTCTCTGTTTAATATGTCCTCTGTTAAACATCTGAACACTTGATTCACCTTGCACCTAAAAACTTCAGTGTCTCCAGTAAAAGATATGCACATTCACAGTAAATTTAAAACAAACTTAGCTAAACACAGTGTCTTGCAAAGGCTTATCCCTTCTGCGGTCTCAACATGCTAACACAGAAATTAGTGAACTCAGGACAGTCAAAAGCACCTGTGAAGAGCACTCTTTTGTTCCAGGCATGCTATAGAGTAGCATGAATGTTACAATACATTTTGTCTGCATCCTTCATCTCTGGCTTCCACAGTGCAAACTATCTCTTCTTTAGAAGAAACGGGAGATTGAGATAGCTTTGTAGTTTCTGTGCCAGCTAAAAATTTACCCAGAATACTTCAATCTGTCTGCTTTATTTTGTATTGTCAAAGGTTTTTATATTGAATTCTGCAACCTGACTCTTTGAAACAGCCACACAACAGCAACTGTCTCTACACAGAAGATGAAGAAACAATTCACAAAGCAGCCAGATATTTGTTCTCTGTCTTTCTCCATCATATGCATACACACACCTATTTACCTAATTTTTCTTCTTTTATTTCCTATCATTTTAGATGTATTTCATCTTCTATGACTTCTTGAACCGTTTTATCATAGCAGGTGATCCATTTTGATTAATATGTATGACTGGTTCGGTACGATCCTATATTGTGCTAATCTATCAGCAAACTCTTGTCAGACCAATGATGTTATAACTCAGTGTTACAACAGCTGCTGACATCAGTGGTTTTGGCTGACTTGGTCTTTCTTGATATAATAATATTAAATGGTTGTGGATAGTGACTACATGATCTAACTATGGAAAAGGATGTAAAGGAAACATCGTGCAAGACTGTGTCTTCTGGCATATTTAGCTGAACATCTATTTCTCTCTGATTCTGTACAGTAATTATTGCAGAGAAACAGGTTTCATCTTTTAAAACACAAATTAGTTTTATTGACAAAATATGCTTCAAGGTCAAAAAGGAAAAAACTGAGGAAATACTCAATAGAGAAGCCACATTTGTTATTACTTATTTTATAGTTACCATGAAAAGAAGTAATTTCCCATATGTAATTTACAGTCAGATTTGTTTCACAAATAAAAGATTTTTCCTTTTTTTCCCATTTTGTGCTTCAAGAAAAAATCAAAACAAAAATTATCTTCCTATACCTCTTTCTTGTATGCTGTTATAGACATAGTTGAAAACAAACAATCTGTAATGGTCTGTATTTACTTTTTTTCTTCTTTCTTCCCTTCCCTTCTTCACTAATTTGTCCAAATATGAAACAAAAATGAATATCCATCTGACTTGCACACAAACCTTTTGAAATCTATTTCCCAAAGACTGCCACACATCAAACACCCATGTAAATTGCTGTTTCTTACAAGGCTGGATAAGGCAATCTTCAGATTGCAATATCCTTACTGAAATACTGCAGGAAAAGTTTGAATTGTGGGTTTTCTTATTTCATTTGGAATTCAGAAGTAATAGAAACTTCAATATTCCTGTTATCTATGACCTCAAGCTATTTCTGACCAAAGAGAATTAGATGAGTTTGAGCAACGTCTTCATGTAAGCACATGATTAATATTTATCTTGTTTTTCTCTCTTAAGGCTCAAACATCAATAATTTGATATTACAGGTTCCAGGCCAATCCAGCCTTATATGACATGTCAAGGCAAAGATTGATAGTATACAGCACTTTTCTGTTAGATAAAAGTTAGCATTGAAAATATGAAGATACATCTGTATTAACAGCTTCTGTGGTGTGATAAAAACAGACTGCTAAAGCAGAAGACTCATTGCTCAGGGCCTGAAATCCACACTGCACGTGTTTCATTACCCCTTGTGCATAGCAGTTATTCTGGAGTAGCTCTGGGCCATTCTCAAAGACAGATTTCCAGTAACAGCTGGACTCCACCTTGATGCAGTTCCTCTGCTGAAGTTTCATCCAAAAGGAATCCATACCTCAAGAGCACTCTGTGACGAAAATAAAATGGGCAAAGTGGAAAGAATTGGGAGTTTCATTTCCAAACTCTTTGCTGACCCAAATTAAATTGCTAATGCAAATGCAGGCTCCACACAGCCAGCATTTTTTCTGTTTTCCTACCTTTGCCTCCTCATTTGAAATTCTAGCAGGATAAAAAGGCAATGCAAATGCTTTCTTTTTAGTGGATCTAGGTTTCAATGTTTATTTAATTTCTTTTTCTATTAAGAATTTGAGTGCTTCAGTCCTGAATGAATACATTAAAGAATATAAATGCAAACAGATCACCAGGTTTGTGCACAGAGTAAGTTGCAGCCATATTTCCACAGGGTTACTTAGAGGGTGATTTCACTGTGAATGTCATACACTGAAATAATCTCTTCAGAGATACAACAGCAGAAACATCTAAGAGCTAAAACAGCATTATCATATCAGTGATCAGCTACCTATGAAGGTTAAAAATATACTGTAACTGTTTATTTCATCTAAAACCTGCTTACTAAAAGGTATGCCAGATCCATAAACTGCAGTGAAGAAGTCCATAAATATGAGTTTCTATCGTAGATGGTGCCTACTTGGAATCCTTTGTAAGGACAGCAATCAGCATTTTTAACATCCACAGCCTTTGCTCAGCTAAATTTTCTTGAAAACCAGGATGTTAACGTATTTAAAATCTTGTAACTTGTCCACTTTTTTTCTTTTCCTTTGTTTTTCATGAACTATTACTAATTCTATTCCTTTTAAATTTCCCGTTGAATTTTATAAAAATATTCTGCAGAACATTTGCATTTAATTGCAAAATCAGAACTTTGCAGTCATGATTACATTTGTTTGGTCACATTTCAAAGACAAAGAAAATTCTAGGATAACCCTAGAATTGCTGGATTAGTGTATTAGTGTGTGGAACTCATCCAGACTTCCAAGGTATGCTAAGAGATTCAAGTTTCAAAAGCTGAAAAAGTACTGCTGATTGGCAGAGGATATCACTGTCGTGAACTGCTGTTACGATCCTTATAAATGTACCTAAAGGTGAGCCAAGTGAAGAAAATTTCTAGAGAAAAAGTGGAAAAGCATGAATGAAACTATGAGTATCTTCTTTTTTTAGAGTTCCTTATCTTGTCAGAATAAGAAAGGGGAAAATGATTCAAAGAAATCATACTTCCTCTCAGCCATTCTCCCTTAAGCCTTAATTATTTACACAGATTAATGCTGGCAAATAATTTCTGCATCAAACTCCACTGGCACAAAGGGACACCAAGGCAAAATAAAGGAGTGTAGAAAGCCAGTGTCAACTAGTTTCCATATAGTCTAAAATGTGTATAATTTTTATTTATTTCTTTATACAGGTATACAGTTGGTGGTTAACAATATCAGCAAGAGTTATAACCTTTAGCAGCATTAGCAATTTATTTGTGAAATGAAGCTTCCTTCCAGATGTATAATAAATGTCATTTTAACTAATCTTCCACTGTTATTTATGCTGCTTACACAAAGTACTGATTCTTTGGGGCACAATCAGGTGGCAAAACCCACATACTATTCAAAGTCAGTACTTGGTCTCTGTTTTCACTGAAAGATGGTAAGAGATGTCAACTCACAGTAGCCAGGTCTCACTTAGGCCCAGTGGGACTTTGGCAAATCAGGAAAACTTTATATAGTGGATCTTTATGTTGGTGTAGCTGTGATTTCCCATCTGTTTTTCAGTCTTAGACACGACTTTTCCCTTATTGTAAGCCTTACAGGCAAATAGTGATCCTGAAAATTTCCAAGGGGCTTGTCTGATCATTCTTAAATCTCTAGTGAGTCATTCTCCGCAGCTCAGGAAAATCAACAATTTAGAATTTTCAAGAGTGAGAGTGAAAGGTTATGCTGAAGGAAAGCAATTCCAGACAAATCACTATGACACCCTGGGCAAAAAAAGAAACAGTAAATATGGATCCTTTCTCCCCCCAGATAGCATTATATTCTTATTATTAGTGTTTCTTATTGTGTTGCACTGAACCAAAGGGGTTTCGGTTCTTTTAGGACAGGAATGGAACTTGATGCAGCAATGATTTTTCATTAAATTGAACTTAGAGTAGCTTATGGTGACTGCCAACAAAGTATTAAGGGGGAATTAACTGAGGCCTTACTGTCATTGCATTGTTTAAGCCAAGTATTCACTGGAGCTCACTCAGGAGAAAACAAATAATATATTGGAATGATTTCATCCTAACCTGTCAAGCAGAAATAAATGCAGACATTGAATCTCAGGGAACCTTACATAAAATATAGAGAGAAGTAAGCTCTACCACGGCATAACTTTCAGATAAAAATATTGCCAGAGAACTAGTATATTTTAGAAAGCCAGGCCTGTTATAGCTCCTCAGTTAGTGAAAGATAGATATTTGTACCCACAACAATTTAGGAGAGTCATAAAAGACCTAAATGCTGGTAACTGCTTCTTGTCTAACTGTTAGGGTTGCTGAAAGTTATGTCACTTTGAAAAACCCAGATAAATCAGATTTTCTCATTTCATTTTAGGACTCTTGGGCTATCCTCTTCTTTTTTAATGAGCCTCTCTTCTCATTTCATTACTACTGAGAGATTGTCAGTACGGACAGAACAACCTATAATGGGAACTTGAATGAGATATAGGCTAAAAATGTAAACCAGGAATTATGAGCAGGCATCAGAATTTGGTGTAACAGAAATATAGATACTGAAAAAAACCACCCTTTTACTAATTTTCTAGTAATAGAAAGAAAGACAAGAGTCAAACAGGCTCATTGTGTGATGCACAATCACCAGGCAGTAGAGCCACTACAGAGAAAAATGGAAAAGACAAAAGCCTTATAAACAACAGTAGCATTAAGTGTATTCATTCAACATGTTTTCAAATCACTTCTGGTGTGGTTTTGGGATTGGTAGAGTTTATTTAGCCAGGAGTAAACAGTATAAAAGAAGATACTCAAAATTACAATGGTTAGAGTAGAGGATGACAAGCTGTAGTGAAACTAAAATTCACTTAAATAACTTGAAGAAAAGGTTACAGTTAAGCAGTCTCAACAGAGAAGGTTTAGTACAAATTCATACAATGTAAAGTAATGCTTTGTTGAGATAGCCAGTCTCTGACAAGGCATGAACAGAAGTATCAAGCTAAAAACTTTCACATCTGAAATCCACCAGCATTCTGGTAGCATTTGGAGAGGAATCTCAACCAGTAGAAAGCAATACTAAAGTGAATGGTCTTGCAACGTGAACACAACCACTACTGAGCTGGCACAGGCATCTGTTGTATACCTTAAAATATGCAGAAATTTTAACCCTTTTTTTGTAGCTAGAGAGTTATCCAAGAAACTGTAGACTAAATGTTGTCTTTAGTATGAAATTCAAGTTTATTCTGCAGGAAGGAGATTGACATCATATTCTTCTGTAAAATGACATAGCCATAAGCTATGGAGATACAGGAATGGGAATACTCTCCTACCTTGCTGAAGAAGTAAGCTAATTTGTACTAGAAGTTAAGTAAGAAAGAGTTCTTAATTCTGTAGACTATTTTAAGGCTATTAGGAAAAAATTCTTCTCCAAAGAATAATTGGGCAGTGGAACAAGATACCCAGGGAAGCAGTTGAGTCACCATTCCTGGAGGTACTCATGCAGAAGTGGCACTTGGGGGCATGGTTTAGTGCTGGACTTGGCAGTGTAAGGTTAATGGTTGAATTTGATGATCTTAGAGGTCTTTTCCAACCTAAATGATTCTGTGATTCAATTGACCTGAATCAGTAGAGAGAACACTTCTTCAGAAGTCTCTTTCCAAAACCAGATAGTTACATAATGTCAGAAAAGATATATGCCTTTGCCACACCGTTATGTTAATTTATCTTTTTATTCTAAGCAACCTGAAAGAAAAATAGCAAAGAAATTTCATGCTGTAAAAACTTGTTTATACCTGTTCTTCTCTGATAATGGTTCACTCAGTAAGTGTGGGAGTGTGTCTTGTTTGGTTCAGTCCGGGTCTCCCCTTTGGGTTTTGTGTTACTGTACCATCCCAGTTTATACCCTCCTGGTTTCGTGTTCATAACCCTGCTTTCTCTATTTGTCTCCTCCCAGACCCCTGCCAATCGCTCCGACACCCCTCCCAAGCTTCTAGAAAGTTCTGGCAGGGACGTCGAGTGACTGGTCTTGGGGGGAGGATCCCTCCCTTCCTTTCCCGAGATAGGTTCCCTTGTGTGTCCCTCATCCCGCAGACCCGTCCTCCTCCTTCCCTGATTCAATGCCGTTGTCATCCCTCCCCTGTCGCCACCCCCCCATAAAACCCCTGGCAGGCGCGTTCGGGGTTGCTCATTGCTGGACACCCCCGGGGGGCGGGGTCCCCTGTTCGGAGACACAATAAACCTTCCGGATTTCATCCACAATTGAGCCTGCCTCCTTCTTCCACCACCTGCCTCTATTGCCACGGTCCTGTGGAAGGACCCACGAGCCAGACCTCTGGTCTCCCGGATTCCAAAGGCTGGCCCCCGCAGCCTGCTGCGTCCAGAGCTGACCGGGCAAAGTGGGAACTGCTCCAAAAAGGACGCAGAGGCAAGTAAGCTCCAGGTTTAGGCCTACAAAGCAGCAGTAAAAAAAACAACCAAACAACCCTAAACCAAAATCAAAACCAAACACACACAACGAAAAAGTCTACAAAACCACTGCCCTGCTGTACTAGTTTGAAAACAAACCAGTGGGAGGCACCAAGTCAGAATAACAATTTAATAGGGAAATTAAAGAAAAGAAAAAAAAGAAAACACTGGTTCAAACTGACAGAGTCAAGATACAACCTGAGTCCCTGTTAGGCAGGGTGGTGGTAGCAGTCTGGTAGAATGGTGGCTGTAGTCCTCTGAAGCAGTGATCCTGTAGTAAAAAGGTCTGCTCTTCCTCAGGAAGTCCAGTGGTGGCTGTGTAGCTCCTGTCCTCTGGAAATACAGTGGGAAGGGTTGTCTCTGGTGTTCAGTCTCAGATTATATCCACGATGGGATACTTGGTTCCTCCCTCTGGGTGGAGCATCTCACAATGGGGTAATGAGTCATGAGGCAAAGTGTTGATTAGGCTCATTAACAGAAGATAGTCCGGAGGGAGTTATCTCTGAGTCATGGGGCAGGACAATGATGGGCCATTAACAGAAAGATAGTCTGGGGGGAGGAGGCAAGGAAACACTGCCCCACCTGATTTCAACAGCTCATGAGGATGGTAATAGAATACACTGCAACCCAGGACACCTGCCTAATTTTACATGACGATTTTAACTGTGACTTAGTTAACCTGGACTGCAAACTCATTTGATATCAAACATACGTGTATACTTCTCTTGCCCTGTTGTTGAATCCCCCTTCTAGGCAGTATTGTATAGAATCATAAACCATCTTTGTACACAAGCTGAAAGCAGAAAGTCATGAAGAAATAAAAAAAGAGAAAATATGGGCTCTGCTCGTGGTACCTGACTGCAGCTTCCTTAAATCTAACTCACAGCTCATGATTTGAAGAAAATGCAAAAGGGAATAAACAACACATCAGCCAGTTTGGCAATAACATTGCAAGGAACTGGAAAATACTCAGGCATTTGAAATATATGTAATGGCATTTGGTGCAGAAAAGCAAAAGGGAAGTCATCAATCTTTCCACATGTTGCAGGAAAAGCAACATTTAACATTTACAATCACTAAAGTTTTCAGAAGAAAATGTAAACTGCCATATAGTACTAAATATCTTGTACTTCAAAACAAACTAACTGAATAAATCAGTTTCTCTGCCTGTACAGACTGGGCAAACCACAGCTCAGATCTGAAACGAAGCTTAGTCTAAAGTACACAGAGCCACAAGAAAAATACAGAGTGATCTCTGAAATTGCAGAGATGTTTAAGAACAAGAAAGATAAAATGACTAATTGTTCTTAAGATAACTATTTTAATTTCCAGTATTTCTATTCATTTAATATATTCAAATATTTCATTTTATATCATAGCAAAAAAAGAAATTTTCTGTCCTTAACTAGGTAATAAGAGATATTTGGTGAAATTACTTGAACTGAATTGTTTTAATTTTAAATGTTGAGAATTTTAAACGCAAATGCAGACATTGATACACTCTATTAGAATAAATAATTTTATGACAATACCTGATTTTCCAGAAAATTTGTAGCAAAATAATTTATGCCCTAAAATTCAAATTTCAAGGCATAGATGACAAATCTGTTGGTTTGGGGTTTTTTAGGTTTGGGGGTTTTGTTATTTCAAATAATTTCCATCTGGTTAGAAATTCCCATCTAGTTATTTCAGTGAAAGTCTTTAAAACATCCAATATATGCTGAATATATTGGTAATATGAGGCCTTCTTTTGAAAGTTCTAATAGTCAATAATATAATTAAACAGACCAGTGTTGGGGACTATTTAGTGCACAAACTAATTATGCAGGCTTTTTCCACTCTTCTAAAAATACACAGACTGGTTTAATAGTCACCCTTCAAATATTAGTGCTCTCATGCACATGGGTAATACTCAGATTCAATATATGCTTTAAAAAGGAGAAAAAAAGGCACATTCCATGAATGTTTGTATAAATTTTAAAACATATCTTCAGTTGCCTTTCCTTTATTCTTTCATTGCACAGCCAAATGTTCACAAAATGTGCATATGAACAGTGAAATCTGAATATTCACTAGTGAATTTCAAAAAGCAGTATTATATATTATATAATATATAATATATATTATATATTATATATTTATTATATATTATATATTAATACTTCCTTTTGAAATAATCTTGTTTATAATTAGAGATCATATATATTTTTAATTAACAATTATACATTTTATAGAATATTATATATCTTTTTTATTTATGATTAATTATAGGCTTTTTAAAATGTAAAATATAAAATACTGTTATTGTATTGACAATAATATCAGTGGGATCTTTCACACAAAACTCTGACTTTAAAGTAGGAAACATTTACAACAGTTGTGTTGTACTTCTGAAAAAAAAAAAGAAAAACATTACATAACTCCCTAATTGAGAGACTTCTGTGGTATTTGTAATAGAATTATTCTTAAAGCAAAGTACACACCAGAGAGTTGGATAGAGCAAGAACTTCTGTGTCCCCTACAAAACTAATTCTTTGCCACTGCTAGATCTCTCCTTAGCGATACATCCCCAAATGGTAGCTCCAAATCTGGCTGTTTCTCATCCTCCTACCTGGTCCAGGCTGGACTGGAACTCCTTCATTTTCCCATCCTGGGTGAGGGGAGTGGTGGAAATCCTCATTCCTGGACCAAAGCTTAGATCCTGCGATCCCATGCTTTAGCCTTACCCCCAGTAGTGGATGCAGCATATTTGTGAGTCTACCCTGTCCAAATAACCAGTATAATAAATATTTTTCACTGAAGACATTGTCCATAGTTGGAAAGGGAAGAAAAGAGATCAGGAATATTTAAATTTTATTAAATACCTTTTCCTTTATCAGTTATTCACTCGCTGCTAGTTATCATACAAGCCTTATCCATTTTGTCAATTATGTGTAATCTTTCCATACATGAGATAAATTTATCAAGCATGATGAATGTTGCTGGTACAAACCTTTTGGCACAAAGTATTAGATGTCTCCCATGCAAGGAATGGAAAATTCACTCTTTCAACTCTTTTTTTTTTCAACAACCTAATTTGAAGCATCATTTTTATTTCCCTGAACTGTTGTTACCATTTAATATAGAACAAATTTGGAAGTTTAAACAGGGTTTTTTTTTGAGTCAGAAGATATTTTTAAAATCAAGTTGAATGACTTCTCTGATTCACATCTGAAACACTCTACTGTACACAGATGTAATATAAAGATTAGGTACAAATATTAATATTCTAGAGGTCTTTCTGTAAAGTATAATATAAATTAAAATAAATGTGCATTAATAACACTTTAATACAAATTGGCATTATTCTACCCATGACATTAATGCTTTGGCATAATGGTTATAACATCTTTTACATAATATGATGAAATTATATTAAAAAGGAAATAGACAAGCAAATGCATTACAAAGAAGGGCCCATATATATTAAATCATGTCATCATTAAAACAGTAATGAAAAGCACTCATAAAATAAATTGAGTAAAATATAAAAATTGATGCTCTTATTGGCTAGATGTGTTTTCCATGAATTTTAATAATATTATGACGGCTGCAAAAAATATGACATATTTGCATAGCCTACCCTTGCTTTTTCAAATTTCACAATTCAGAGTTTCTGATGAAAAGTAAGTTGTTCTTTCTGACATATTTCTGAATCACATTATTAGTATCAGTATTTCCTGCTTTGTTTTTTAACCATGTGACTTTTAACAGGTGGGTTCTGAGAGTAGGTAACAAAGACTGTGAAACATCACTGTATTTTCCAGATGCTTTTGTAAGAAAACACAAGACAGGACCTTTCAGAGTAAAAACTGTCCTGTTCATGAATTATTCAAGAAAATGTGAATCACACCAACATTGACTAATTTAGGCCTGTTGCATGCTGGTCATCAGCATCTTTGTAAACTCTGGTGTGTTGGTCTTGCTAAGCCTCTTTTATTTCTATGTCATCTCCATAAATATCTTCAATTTTTCTATTCTATTACAGTTGTACAGCTATAACATTCATATTAAAAATATTCTGAGTTTCTCAGAAGTTGCTTCTCTTACTACCTTCCCTTTTTTAGTTTTAATATCAAACATTATTTGTACAGCCTTTACTGTGCCACAAGCCACCAAAACTAGTGGTTTTTCTTCATATCAAAAGACTATCTGCAGGAAGATGCATCCCAAAAAGAAAACTGACTAAGAGAAGTCACAGGCTCTGTTTTATTGAGAATCCCTGCCAGAAACATATCAAAATTGAATGAAGACAAGGAAAAAATGATTGAGATGATTAGCCATATCCCTGATAATTTTTCTGTGTAGCATTAGTTATTCCCACATAATAATTCACTCAGTACTTCCCGAATAGTTGATTGTTTGGACTTTTTTTATTCTACAACAATGAGGGAGTATACTGATTGAGATGGCTCATGTAATTGCTCTATAGTTTTCAGAGCAATGAAAACATCTACATGCTTTTGGCCTTTGCTTTTGTGAGAAATCATATCCCAGCATGTATGAGTCATGGTTTTATCGGTCTTACTTGGCAATATGAGAGGTTCTGAAAATTTATGTCCAGTTCTTCCTCATATGTTTTGCTGTCCAGTCCTTCCAGAGAGCAAAGTCATCCTTCTCCTAGTGGCGCATTTTAGTGGGGAAATTGTCAAAACCAGCAATTCCAGAAGTTTTTATCAGTCTGTCGTCTGAGGAAGAAATCAAGTCATAAACAATAGGTTTTCTGAGTGAGCTAAAACACACAGTTGTAGAAAAACAAGCCAAAGAGAACAAGCACCTTTGGATGTGATCATGAAGTAATTTACTAGTATTTCAAAGTGCTTCACCCAGTGGTTACAACCTCTTAGTCACCTCAAGACCAGACAAGACCTCACTGTAACATTTTAACTTTAATATTGGTAGCATCACTGTAAGATTTACTGATTACCCACTTGATGTTACAATCACCTCATTTTCTTTAGAGTTTCTTTTGAGAAGATAGTGACCTACTGCCATTCTATTGTACTGTGTACGATTTATGTGACACCAAAATGCCTCCAGGTTCAATGTGCACTATTGAGAGTAAAATAAATTATTCCCGTAAGTTTTCTTTTGACTGTTTAATAGCACAGGATAAGTTCAAAAGGAGAAAAAAAAGCCCAGAACACAAAAGTAGAATCAATTATATCATATTTCATTTGGAGTTCAGTTTGGAAGGATATATATTTGGATGGGAACATCCATGCTTTGACAAGTGAAAAACCCATTTATCAAGACAAATACAGACAATAAAACTAAACACGAATCAAATAAATATTAATTAAAATACCAAAGTATATTTACTGTAATGTTTTTAGGTATTTTCCATATCAAATTATTTCAACTACAATTTCAATTAAATGCACACATTTTACATAAATTAAAAAAAAAAAAACTGCAGAGAAATGCTTTCTATATTTTTTGTTAATGATTAAATGAGTAAAATAATTTCACAGAATGATTGGGATTGGAAGAGATCTCTGGAGATATCCAGTCAAGCTCCAAATTTGATTTTCATTAAATTTGGAACAGAAGTTGTGGAAAGCTTTTACCAATACTTAACAGTACCAGAAATAAATGAAAGAAAAATAGTACATCATGGCAATGTCCAAAGCTTAAAGAAGGTCAGTAATACAAATCTCTAAAAATCTGACAAAATTGTCCTTGAGAGTTAACTGGTGGTACACATTTCACTGGGATTGTAATTGAAAAGAAAAGAGATGCCCCATCATCAAATTATAGGTTTTTAGCTGGCAGAGGGGGGCTGTTTCTGGGGTTCTGTGTTGGTTTTGTTTTTTTTTAATTTGGCTTGGTTTGGGGTGTTTTTGGTGGTAGTGGTGGTGGTTTTTGTTTGTTTGGAGGGTTCTTGGTTTTTTAATTTGCTATGGAAAGATACACCATTATACTCCTGAAATATTTGACTTCTTGGGGATTAATTAGATGTGCATGTGGTAGGTAGGCAAAAAGGACAAAATGGATTAAAAAGAAAGGATGTGTTGAGGTCGGAGAGAGACCCATAAGGCCAACAGAATCTGCAGCAATCCTGCATAACTACAGAGCAAACATTCATTTGATTCTCAACCAATGTGGTTTTTACATCATCCCTCAAATCACAAAGGCAGGTGAGCCTGTGCTTGCATTTCAGCTGCAGTGACTGGAGTAGGGGGTTAAATTCACTCCAGTTTCATTTGTTATGGACAGTCAGAACATACTGCTTAAGTAATTTTTTTGTTTGTCACACCTGTTTGCATAAGTTTTGTGTGAGTCATTCCTGTGGGTACAACAGAGAGAATAGCAAGCAATCAACCAAGTAACTTTAAGTTAATTGCCATTAAGAAAAAACACTACATATGTGCTTGATTTTTTTTCTTCTTCTAAGATTGACTTACAAAGGTAAAATAATACTCTAGTTGAGGAAAAGAATTTTAAAAACCCTCAGCCTTTTTTCTGTATTTATTGAAAACATTGTCATCTTGTGAAGTTGAAGTATCATGTTCTCAGGTTACAGATGATTCTTTTCCCTAGGTATTCTTAATGAATTTAAAACAGACATTGACATGTCCAAACATTAAAAAACCCACCCTTTTTTTTGGCTTGTTCCCATGGTGTGTTCGATGGACTAGATTTTCTTTCAGGGCACATGGAATTTTGTGATTTCATTATATACTGAGCTGAGGTAAACCTTAAAGTGCTTTTTTGTTTGTTTTCTTTAATATGTAAATGCAATTTACTTCTTTTTTTTCTTTTTTTCCAAAATATGCCATAGGGCCAGGCTTATGAAATTATACCCAAATTACCTGTGTCAGAGATAACTTTCACTTTGAGGTGTCATAACTTAAATGCAATCTGCATTTAAAGATTTAAACTTATACAGAAAACAACTTTTAAATTCTTTATTAATTAAAGTATATTTTTAAGATTTTTAAAATCTTATTATGTCCTTCTAAATTACTGACTTAGTTTATAGACTTTATTATCTGGCTATAATTATTCTGTGAACCCAAGACTATCAAAATATTTCTTCACTGTCCTGTTGGTTTCATGAAAAATCTAATATACTTTTAAGATAAAGTACATTCATAAATTAACATTTTTGTGGAAATTGTCATTAAAAAAAGGCATCCGGTAGCAATGCTTGGACTTAATGATCAGTGTAGCCTCCAGACTGTGATAATAATCATCTCCATAAGTTGTTATTGTCAAATTCAGTAGGTAGCTTTGGAAATTGCTCAGTAATCATCTGTGTGAATTGAATCATAGAATCACAGAATTGCTTGGATTGGAAAAGATCTTTAAGATCACTGAGTCTAAACATTAACCTAACACTGTCACATCCACCACTAAACCATGTCTGTAGTTTCCTGAAATGCCTAGGCTTGTAAAGTTCACACCAAGACATGACTTAAGGGGAATGCAAATTTCCAGTTGTGGATTTGGAGAAACATTTTTTCTTTTAACAATTAAGGGTAAAGCTGAAGTCTGAAAATAGCTCTGAGTAAACACTGCTGTCATTTGCTCCCAGATGATTTCATTGTGGCTGCACTGGGCATTTAACTGCTGAGTTTATTATAAAATTTCACAAAGGACCTGTTAAAACCCAAAAACCTTACAAATTATCAGGCAATTTTTTTCCCTGAGCTTTAGACTTATGGATATTAAAATCTTACACATATTACTTGGTAATATAATCTGCAGACAACCATTAAAATTAAATAAGAAGTAAAAAATCCTTTATGCACTTTGGAAAGAATTCTGACACATGGGTAGCTGAAAGGATGGAGAGGGTGTGATTTTACCATTAGCTTTCTGTCTTGAGCCCTGATTGCAGAAGTGGCACTACACTCAGGATGGTGGTGTGCTCCAGACAAGAGTGTCTTCCCAGCTACCAAAACGCAGAGAGGGCTCCAGATGCTGCTCCCTCACTGCGGGGAACATGTGCTGCGTGCTCTCTTCCAAGCATCCTTCATGGCTGATCTCTCCCTGCTGTGCTTCCAAGGGCATGGCCCAGCAGAA
Source organism: Corvus kubaryi (assembly GCF_017639235.1). Classification (NCBI taxonomy): domain Eukaryota; kingdom Metazoa; phylum Chordata; class Aves; order Passeriformes; family Corvidae; genus Corvus; species Corvus kubaryi. Next base: position 8,437,346 of record NW_024581127.1, on the reverse strand, counting down.
CTGCTGAGTGAGAGGTTCACAGAGGCTGAGGTCCGACATTCCAGCACTATCGGGACAGCTGATGGCTGAGACTGGAACACAGCCCTTAACAACAACAGTTGCAGGCAAGACACACAAGTTTGTTTCAGCCTGAAGGCACTTGACTCATGATTGCAGTCCTTCCCAGTCCTTTCCTGTTGTTTGCACTAGGAAGTTAAGTTTTGGACATATACTAAAATGCACAGTATCACACTGGAGCAAATTAAGTATGAGCCCCCATATTTTTCAGTTAATTATTAACACAACATTTCATATTTAAAAACATAAAAGCACTGGGTTTTCTTAGTTTTCACAAATATTGACATTATTTACCATTAACCTTAGGGAAATTCTAGCTCCAAGTTTTAAAATATATTCTCCTGAATTCTTCCCTATAAAATCAAGATCAACAGCTATTCAGGCACAATTCTTTTTTGTTGTTGTTTTCTTGGCAGAAGAAAAGAGAAACAGCACAAAGGTATAAGGATTAGTAGATTAATGTATTTTAATGACTGTGTACTCAGATGGAAAATGTTCTTTTTGGAACGAACTCATTCCTGGTGGATCACTCAAAGTTCATGCAGCAATTAACATTAATTATTTCAAACATATGCTGAAAACTTTTTAACGGCAAAGTTAATTATTGAATGCAAAAGGAATACACTGATGTAATAAATACAAGAAAACTCAAATCTAAGGGGAATGGTGCCAGCAATTAGAAGAAGAAACTGTGCTCCATTCCTACAGTAAGTGCTAATGCAACATCACTTTCAGACATCTTTGCCCAACTCTAGCATCTCACAAAACAAATTTGGGATAATATGCCTGTGGAGAAAATACCTAACTTGCCGTGCATGTCCCATTCTTCTCTGACTCCTGAGACTAATATTTGACACAAAAGACATCAGAAAGCATTTTATAGATTCCTCCTTGGTATTCACATTCAGTTAAAAGAAACAGATTTTAAGCAGTGGGATGTGCTTCAAAATGAAGATTAACTGATTCATAATAATTGTTTTTCTAAAAATTTTGCTTCTTCTTTTGAAGAACTATATTGCTGAGAAAGATTTTGGTTTTTTCCTTCATAATAGCAGATCCAAAATGAATAATTGATTATAAATAAATTATAGGTAACCTTTCAACATCTGCTATTAAAATTATTAGATTTCAGTGATGCCACCTTTCTTTTCTCTACTTTGATTATTTTTGGAATGATCAAATAAAAAAAAAATCCTAAAAATAGAGAGGAAAATAGAGAAATTCTCACAACAGCCTCTAACCTACACAACTATATTTTCCTTATATTGTCTAGTTAAACCTAGTAGGAGTAATTTGTTCTGTGTGATTTCCTCAATTGTATATGTTGTAGTTGTTTCAGCTATTTTCCAATAGTCATAATGATTTTGAAATTTTCCACTATTTTGGGGTTTGTTGTTATGCAAACAGTTGAAAGATTAACCTTTAAAATACTTGATTCATTTCCAAAAAGGCTCAGAAAAGTTTTTATTTTTGGTTTTAACATGTCATAATAAATTTCTTACTTTAAGGAAGAGGTATAATAATTTTGTAATAGTATTTAATTTTTAGCAAATGAGTGCAAGGTAGGCACTTTTTTTGCCCTTGCTTTCAATTCACTCTTACAGAAGAATTAACTAGTAGAACACCAATTTTAAAAGAAATTCTACATGCTCAGAAATTCTTTGGCCTATGCTCTTTCTGCATGCACAAAAATTAACACCAAAAAAATCTGAAACAAAGCTCACAGAATTCAGTTCTGTCCTGGATTCAAAGATATTAAATTGTGAATTTATTAATACAAAGATTTATTAATAGTGTGGATTTCATTCTTTTTAGCTGTAGCTTTTTACATGGAGCAGAGTTTTCTCCTGTCCCTTTAGTACTTATGAAAGTTAATGAAGATAACATTTTGCTTGAATTATGGGGAGGCACTAATTGCATATTTATCCAGATGTTAAGAGGAGCAAGGTTATACTGGAAGTTGCAGCATCACATTCCAACACAATCTGATATAAACTATCCTGTAAAAAGGCATTAAAAAGAAAAGGGAAAGAGGAAGCAGAAACACAATCAGCAATGAAAAAGAAATAAATTCTCGTATCTGTCTGTGTCCAAGGAAAGAGAATTTATAAGGTTTTTCAGAGGGACTGTTATGAGCAGTGCAGCAGGAACCATGTCATAGCATGTGTTATTTGACAACAAAAGTAAATAGACTTGGTGGTGACACAGGGAGACCTTGTAGTGTGGGAGCCTCCCTGCAGAGCATGGAGAGGAAGGAGGCTTTCCAAAAACATTAAAAAGTTTTATATTCTTTCCTTTTTTTTTCTAGAAGGCTGACATAGAATTTTAGATGTGATTAGGAGGAAATGGGCCAGAAGCAGCCCAGACTGATATATTATTGTATGGGACTAATTTTGATAGTCATAATAACTTCCTTCTGCGTTGGACTTCACAGAACAGGCTTTTTTCCACGTTCCATTTAGGATTGCAAGTGTCTTGTCAGGACAGGTCCTGAGAGATACTACTCCAGAAACTGGGTTTGACTAGCTTAACCCTCAGCAGGTTCCAAATACTTTGCTTAATATATATCAAATGAAATGCTTGTTCTTAATTATCTACTTAGTTCATAGACAGCAGGTTGTTTAAGGGATGATGAATACAGCTTTAATTTTATTGCTCTTTTACATGATGTTTCTTAATATGATGTTGATTTAATTTTCTGCTTTTAAATAACAGAGTAATTTGCATTGATACCATTCTATTATCTCGTCAATGTAACGCAATCTTCAAACCCCTACATTGGAAACCTTTAGACTGACATATTATCAGATTTCCATATCATTGGTTTTTTTTACTGAGATCCTTTTAACATTGTCTTGACATGGTAGTATCTCATAGCATAGTTGCTTTGAAAAAATTTTCCATCAGTTTGACATGACATTGTCTCCCTGGACTTGTACTGACACTTAAAACAAACAGAGAATTACTGTTGCTATTTTGCAGAGAAAAAAAATGCTGCACTCAGAAAACAATTTTGTTTTCACAATACAGTGATCCACTTTAATAACTGCTTTCAATTTCCTGCTTTCAATTTCATATGTCTTTCTTTTTTCTCTTTTTTTCCCTTTTTTTCCCTTTTTTTCCCTTGCTACTATAAAAAGCTATAAAACAATAGAAGAAGTTAATCTCTGCTTACCTGAAAAGGCTTCACATATTGAAATGTATTTAATTTTAAATAAAATACTTAGAAAATACACAGTTAGTTACAACTGAGACATAAAACTGCTAGAAAAGACTATATGAAGAACTATATCAAAACTTCTCAGTTCCATTTTCATGTTTTAACATGATGACCACATTTCTGTTACTTTCATATTCCAAGCTAAAACCAAGATAATGAAACATGGACTAAAGGGAAGATAATTGGAGTGAGATAATTTTCATATCTTGGTGTTTGTTGTTAAGATTCTTTCATTAGTGACTCTGAGATAAAAATTGGCAATTACAAAATTTGTCAATGGCTCAGAATTTGAAAGTACTGTCTAAACATATAAGGGTCAGACTATCAGCAAGAACCGGGTGGCATTAAAAAAATGGGAATAAAATGACATTTAATAGTGCAAAATAAAAGCTATATCTCTGTAAAAGTCAACAAGGATATGTTATAAACCCCAAGCTCAAAGTGAACATAAAATCTGCCTATGTGATGTGATCATGAAAAAACCCCAAGGCTGTATCAGGGCAACTATTTCAAATAGAAAAAAATAGGAATACCATTATACAGTATACTGGAATACAGGACTATATTTTTGTTGCTAATATCCAGAGAGATTAATTCTAATTGGAAGGGCATCAAGAAGCATTACCAGGAGTATTTCCAGGAGGGAGATGAAGTGTCTGTCATACAAAGGGAGCAAAACAATTGGGCCCCTCTAAGAGCTAGCAGAGAATATGGTTTTCTCATCAAGATTCAGAGGGAAGGAAATTATCTCTTTTCAGGGAGAAGAAACATTTCAGTTAGAGGACAATGATAACACAAGAACAAAGATGTGTTTTCTGGTTATGAACATGGCTAGGCTACTCCAAGAAACTGTCTACCTAATTAAAATTCTGTTCTTCCAAACTAAAAGAGAGAACTGTCTTTCTCTGAAGAAATTTTAAGACCAGATAATGTGGCTAAATGGATTTATATACCAAAACACTTACATCACAGATGTGCGGTTTAACTAACCGTGTGACTTTTCCAGCCTGTGAGACAGTGCAGGTCGTGTGGGTCAGTGCAGTAGTGTCAATGCTGCAGTGTATGGTCCAGGGCTGTGGGGACCTGTGTTTCCTGGAGGTCAGAGGCACAGTCCTGGATCCTGGGGAGTGCCATTGGGTTCCTCAACAATGTCTTTTTTGTGGTTACCTCTACTATTCTTAAGTGCCTTTGAGTACAGAATAGCTTGCCACGGATTCTTGCCTTCTCAAATGGCACTATTTTGTTATGATTTGTTGCAGCCATTGTCAGTGCTCCCAATCCTCCTGTTCAGATAACTTCTGGACATTTTGATGTCCAGCAGACTGTGTTCTTTGTCTATATATTTCTTTAAGTGCACCAAAACTACTCTGTCGTTTACAACAGGTTTGTACCATATTTCATCTACTTCTGTTACAGCAAAAGAGTCAAAGTTCATCAGCTCCTGCCAAAAGCTATGCTAACTTCAAGTAACTCATGATAACTGCTACAGCAGTGGGGCCAGGAAACACAGCTGGTCTTAGTCTTGAGATTAAAATTATTATTATATGATTTCTTTTGCAGATCGACTCACCACAGGTGACTGGACAAAGATCTCTTAACAGTACTAAGAACCTCTTCTCCCATGTCCTTAATGTGGACCTGCTTTTCACAGATCTTTGCCAGTTTTAGTGTGAGTGCCCATGCTCACAGTCAAAATCCACAGTAAAGCTCTGTGTTTTCTAATGCTGGTGCCATCAAAAGAGAATAAAAATGGGAAATTGTGAAAAAGCAATTGAGAATAGTGGAGTATTTAATGGATAAAGGATGCCAGCAGTAATTCTCTTAGTCTATGAACACTGCCAGTTTGGTTGAGGTCAATGCTTGTGTGATTGCCTGTTGCTTATGCTTTTATGAGCCAAAAATTCAGAAGAATCTCCCTTTGAACACCAGCGGACGTATGTGCTTTAATGGGAACTGATGTGAAGTGCCGCAACAATACCCGGTGACTGAGTCATGGTCCACATTTTATGCCAGTCTGCTTCTGTTCATCAGGAACATGAGGCTGTATTTTAAGAGGCGGTCAAGGAGCACTTTTTCAATAATATAAATTTAAACTTAAATAGACAGGTTAAGGTGAGGTTAAGGTTAGCTGATGAAACCTTGACTATTGCTGTCTTTTTCACAAGTAATATACACATAGGAGTGGATCTACAGCTTACAAAGACCATTTTAAGCAGTCAAGCCAAGAAGGAGAAAGGGGCATATTTAAATTCAAACCTGAACAATTCAGAGCTTTAAAACATCAGTCAAAACTCCTTAAACCATGCTGCTGTAACTGATTGAAGTAGCCTCAGAACTTTAAAATGAAGTGGGCTGACACTTCAGGATAACATTGATTTAACACATATTGGCCCAGGTGAACTAATATTGAACATAACAGGATGACAGCATATTATATATGACAGACAGAAAGCTGTCAGAAAGCAGTTTTTACAAAAAGTCTAAGTTGTTTCTCTAATTTTGGCATGCATTACAATCGCTCTTCTGCAAAGTTTTAGTTACAGTATCAGCAACTTATCGTTTCAAAGAACCATGTCGTTACAAAAAAGGTGTTTCTACAGAGATCATAGAACATGAATGGCAAATATCATGCTGGTTAGCTCTGAATATTATTTTGTTAGCTTAAGAAAATCAATACAGTTGTGAAATTTTTTGACAGCTGAAGGTGTCATTATTATAAGAAGATAATTAATATAATTAAATTAATTATAAGCCATATAATTATGGTTTCTTCATGCTTCCCAAAAAAAATTATAGTAGAAGCTGCAAGCAGGAAGACTTTTCAGAATTATTGACTTGGTCTGTCCTTGAGATCAGAGGATTTTGGAAAAGAATGTGTGGCAATGGCAAAAAATGTTACAAGAATGTGGAGTAAATTGTCAAAAGGAAAAGAAATATATTAAAATTTCAGTCTTGAAATAAGCACATTTTCTTTTTTTTGAAGGATAACTATTGAAATGGAGGAACATGCTGAATGCCATGCTAAAAGATTATTGAGACAAAGGTAAATAACTTTTTGCCAAAACACATCTCTAATGCTGTCCACGTCATTAATTGTTGTCTTCCCTGATGGGGGAGACATTCAGATTTTTGCCAGGAGAAAAAAGGAGGTGAATGGGACTTCATGTTTCTCAGTCTCCAGATAGGTGTTTATTAATTCTTATCTAAGGAGTACAAGCCACTGGCATGGTCTAGACATAGCACAGAGCAGAGAATGCAGCAAGAAGACAAATTATCAAGATTTCACAGCCTTTTTAAAGGTAAATTACCCAATGAAAACTTAAAACACAGGGTATTTTCACTTTTTTACCAATGTCCAACGAGTTCCTAAATCATGTAGACAGGAATTGTGGAATTCTGTATCCAATCATCCCAAACCACTATTGCTGCAAAATATGGAGTTAGTGAAGAAGGAGAAAGAAGCTTTTAACTACAATTTATCCTCTATTTTGAGGTTTTCTACTTCTATCTATTTACTATGCAAATAGACCTAAAAACTCTAAATTTTTCACCCTGTAATAATCTCATATAGTATTCTATCACCTAATTCACTCCATTGTAGATTCAAATTCTTCCCAGAGGCTAGGCAAATTTTCCCATGGACAAAGGTCAAAACCAGTACTGTCCAGGGGGGTAAAACCTTTCAAAACAGGCAGAGAAATATTCTCTGCATTCTAGGTTCCCACACATCTCGATTTTTTTGATGTAAGATAAGATTTCCAACAACTTTGCCACATCTACATTGTTTATTAGGTAGAGGATTAAAGCGCAAAAATTTCCAGAGCAACCAACAGCAAAAAGCAAGTCTGACTCCCCTGACTACATGCTGTGTTAGGGCTTTACATCTTCATGTTCCAGTTACCCACTTTCAACAAAAATGCACATAAAAATTTAACCTCACTCTTCTTGTTCTTATTTACCTTTCTGCTTTGTTCTCAGAATGAAGGACTTAGTGGTCATAATTCTCCCTTTGACCTTTACATCTCTGAACAGGATGTGTCAATTTCAGCTTGACCACAAAGAAATTCTTTGTGATAGAGAATGGAAAGACTTACGAGTTTCACTACAAGCATAGCCCAAAGCAATGTATTATTTTTATTTCAGTATAAATACATATACTCTTAGATTCTCCTCTAATTCTATGGAAGAATGCTTTTCAAATCATTTTGCAGAGATGAAGAGCAGGTCTGAAACAGCAAATCGTATTTTATAAAGCCCTGTATGCTGTGCATAACAGGCGTATTTGGATCTCCCTGACTCATTACTGTAGGAACATTTCAGTTTCTTGTTCATGCAGCTTCAAGTCAAACCTTTAGAGTTGGGGGGGGGGGGGGGGGTCTAGGAACCCAATACCTTTTAAATATGCCCTATGTGCATATCTATATACATACTCCAAGGACTGAAAACAGTATAGAACTGTGAAAAATGTTGGTCCTACTTCTCTGATCAAGTATTTATGAAAGGGATGCTATACAACTATTTATTGACTGGCACACTGTTTTTCTGCATATACCTTAATGATCTTTAGGTCTTCTGCTAGTGGAAGCAAGGATATCTACATATTCAAATATTTGCTCTTAGTAAATCTATCATGTATGGAGATTTTGGTGTTTTACAGGGGGCTTATTTTTTACAAACTGTGTTAAGTAGAGAGTGGATTACTGAATGAGCTTGCAGTCAGTACTTTTTGACCTAAATTATGCTTACAAATTAACCAACAGGAAGGTAAGCAGGAAGGCTAAGGGGATTAATAGATTACAGTGTCACAGCGAGCAAGTTAGCTCACACTGCAGTGGGTTTAGTATGTTATTTTAAATGGGAAAGGAGATAGAAACAAACAAGCAAAGGTTAAAGCCAATCTGCTATAAGATGTTCTCTTGATACTAACTTTTAAAAAATGGGATGGCCTTAGGCAAAATTTTAATTTTTTTACCCCCATCTAATCCTCCTACTGAGAACAGAATATTCTTCTCTTTGTGGTTCAAGATGAGGTTATTCTCTTGGTCTTTCACACAGCAGAGATCAGATGATGTCACAAGTAACAAAGTAGTTACAAAAATAACCAGACACACACATGATTTTACAGCTAATCCTTACCATCTATTGAAATCAGATTATGTATAAATAAAACATCTAGATTTATTAGAGTGCTTTTCCAGTGTTGTAATTGCATTATCAACACACTAGTCAATAACATATTTTGAAGTGAAGAGGGGAAAAAACCTACCAAATTTGAACTAACTTTTTTTCTGATCATGTTTAGTGAACATGGAGTTTAAAGTATAAAGACAGAGCAAAAGAGAAACAACAAACTGCTGAAGTTTAAAGGAAGGAGACAGAAATCACATGAAGTTCCACCTCTAGTTCACATCATTCTGCCAGCAAGTGTCATTTGTGGCAGGTGTAGCACATAAAAGATGAGGTACAATAACCACCACAGAATATAAGGCAATTAGCCAATTATCCCGACTACATTCCTCTTCTACACTCTCTTTTAAACCTGATGGTGACCTTAGTTGTCCTACATTAATGGAATAAGCCTAGTGTCATAGAGCTGGCAAAACTTGTTCTTTACTATCATTCTCAGCATATCCATGCTCTAATTCTATTATGCAAATGGATAACTAAGCATTACTATTACAAATGTATTATAATGGCATCAGAATTATATAATTAATAATTAAGATATTGCTATATATTTAATAAAGGTCAGATTTTCAACTATTAATTGAATGCGAAATGTTGATTTGCAGATTAAAGGGTGTAGAATCCCTTGTGAAAGCCCAGAAGCTGTCACATACTCTAATTCTCATTCCTTTCAAACATCAAATCCTCTTATGTATCCCTTTATCTAATGACCAGAAAGATCCTGTCTACATTGGTTATTCTTATTACTGATGTTTTTTCTGCATTTAGTATTTGAAATTAGAAGCACACTTCTTTGACAGTTTTTCTTAGGAGTTTTCTACCTAATTGAGCTACAATGTTGTACTTTCTTCATAAGCACAAAAAGACAACCTCCTATAAATTAGGATCTTTGTAATAGCAATGGGTACCATATTATAAGATCATGAACCTACTAAAACATAGCTTTCCAAAATACATAATATCTTTTACACTGTGCAATTTCTGGTAAAGAATTCCTTACATTGGTGTCTGTTACAAGACACAAAGGTTTTTTTAAACAAATGTATCTACAAAGTGGATTTAACTAAATTGTTTTCCTGAGTACTTTTATCATCTTCCCTTCTATCCACATGAAGTCACAAACGAAAGTAGTTTAAGTAAAATTAATATAAACCGGGAGAATATATCATCTTCATTATATCATGTATGCAAGAATTAACAACTTTTCACATCAGCTGCAATCCTCTGTGTGATTTCTATAATACAGACTTACTTCAGTTGCCAAAGCATCAGCACCTGGTGCTACTTGAAACACACTGTTGTACCAGAGACTCTGCACAGGACCAGCAAACACAATCTAGAATCTGCAAATGGCCTTTGCCTACTTAGTACAGCACAGCAGCTAGAAGCCAGACATGATGCTCTGGAACATAAAAAGTGGTATTAGGTGCCTTTATTTGGGCAAACTAATCGACAGTGCTCTTCTATCCCTGCACAAGACCAAGCTTCTGAAACTAAGATGCACTATTTACATTTGAAAGCTGCCATATAAGAATGCTTAGTACACTACCATTTTTGTTCTAAGCAACACTGTTGATTTCACTATTTTTATGTCCCCATACAAACACAGCATTTGACTATGAGCCTTTGATTCTAACTTTAATAAGTAATTTTGATTCTAACTTTAATAAGTAATTGGGTTTTATTTTTTGGAAATACTGGGTTTAGAGTATTATGTGAATTCCATGTCATTCCTTGCTGTTGTATCCTGTCTTCCTTTTATTATGAAGTTCAGAAACTAAATTGTTCTGCTGCTGCAGGATCTGAATATACTAAATAAAACTTCACTAGCAACATTAAATATTCTGGAAATGTATGGAGGAATTACCTTTGTGTCAGAAAAACAACCCAAATTTATTTTAGTCATAGGTTTAAGATGACTCTCGCTGTCATTTTCAGACCATTCCTCCCCTGATCTCATTTTGTCACAAAAGAAAGCCAACATGGATATACATCTACAGTCATTACTGAATTGAAATATCTCAAGCTGTGAAAATGTCTGCTGATTAAAGCAGAAGCTGTTGAAAAGATAGGTCAATGTAATGTGTTTATAGCTCTTACTACAATTTCTAAACTTTGGTAGGCAATCAAAATAAAACTGACAGCTATTATCTAGGTAACACCAACTTACCCATTAGGAGGACAGAGAAACATTTTGTCACCTTTAGGACTAGTAAGCAAATTTATGGTAGATCATAAGTCTGACGTATGACAATTGACATATGGTAAACTGCTAAATTACCAAAATTTAGCAAGTAGCTGGAACTTTAATGCAACCAGATTTTATGGACTGTTAAGAACGCAGATCTAAACATACACAATTTTATTCACCTTATTAAGACTGAAAGCCAGAAAACTCTAATTGAGAATATGTTTTGTCTACAAGGTCAAACCACTTAGATGAAAGACAAAGTATAGCATAATGATGCTCAATGCCAATTAAAGCACCAAGGCACCAAAAGCTCTTTAAACAGTATTAGGAGCAGTGAAAGAGTAGTATTTTCACTGCAATTTCTTTGTGGAATATTTACGGCCTGATGATCCTACACAAAATAAAAAATGCAAGTGACAAGGAAAAATCTTTTCTTGCATTTTAAATATGCTAAGAAAACAATAAGTGACTGTTTTGTTAAACAAGGGCGTTTTATCCAGATTTATATTTCTGTTGACAGTATGAAAATACACTAATCATGTTTCTATATGTAGAACATGAATAGATTTTATTAAAATTTTGAGTGTTACTTTTTCAAAGTAAATAAAACTACGACAAAACATGAAAAGAAGGTAAAGAGGTGAGGACAGGAAAAAATGTTTGATCTTGTTTAATCTAATAATATAGAATACATTTAACCCACTTGCAAATATTCTAATTATTTTATAGAATACTAATAAGAATCTTTGGAGAAGATTTGTAGGTATGGGGGACAAAACTTTTCTATGAACTTCCACCAGGATGAAAGTGCTGTATGAACAGACCAAAACAATAAGAAAAAAAAAAGAGATATTCCTCTAAATATGAATGTTCTCTGATTCCTTGTGTCTTTGCAGAAAGCATTTAAAAATAAGTAGGTGGCTGGCCTGCAGCACAATCTGTAGGACAGCTTACTGTGACTCAAAGCAGAAAGCTACCTTTCAAAATCAAGCACCAATGAACTCCATGTTTCAAAGAATTGCCAGGAATTTCCAAGAATTGTAGCTTATCATTGGAAGAGCAAATTCTTCCCAGAGAAAATGTTTCAGTACAAAACAGAACATGCATGTGAAGAGGAAAAGTAGGAAGACAAGACTGCTGAAGCAGTTTGGGCTCTGTCTCAATATCTCAGACAGAAAATCTTTAACTGTTGTATTTATGTGAGTGGGTCAAGTATTCTCCTAGCAAAGAAATTATTCTGCCATCTAGTAGGCCAGGATCCTGCAAGACTCATGTATTTGCCTTATTTGTATTACTTGAAGTTATACAATTTCCTTCTCTGGAAAACCTATTGCGCTAAGAGCAGAGCAACAGAAAAGCTAAGCTTACCCACAAAATTTCTCTGTGGAATATCTGTGGAAGCATTGAGAGGCCTCCTGAATGGCTGACATGGGGCTCCCAAACATTAATTCACAGGTGTTGACCGAAGAAAAAGAGGAATACCTTGAGAAACTAATTACAGAGAATAAGAAGGATTTGAGAAATTACAAAACAAGGTAAGTCTGCATGTCACAGGAACAGGAAAAATATAAAAGAATCAGGCATTATGAATAGCATAAAAGTTCTTATACATTATATTTTTCCATGGTATGTACAAAAACATATTAATTCTTTTGCAACTAAACTGACTCTGTGACCTTTACTTTCTGAGTCATCTCCCAATGATTTCCAGCTATTTTATTTTCTGTTAGCCTAACCATGTGTATCCCTATGACTAAAGCTAAATAAAATGGTTTTGCAAATGAAAACATTTGTTAGATTGCTATTCATTTTACTACCTTGTCTCTTCAAGTTATTTTCTTTGGGTTGTTATTTTAATTTACACAGTTCTTTAAGTTAAATATTTCAAAAAAATCAATAACAGCAATGCATTTGTTTTGGTCATGGCTTTTGAGGAGGGGAAAATATTCAAACTAATACAAACTGTTATTCTTTTTCCTTTTTTATCTCTTCTAGGTATAAGAAAGACCACATTTAAGATGTGTACTTCTGTACTCTAACTCAACCTGAGGAAGAACTGGGTGAAAATATCAGTCAGGTGTTCCATTAAAAAGGGACCTTACTTTTTTTCTCTTCTTTTAAGGAAAGACTTTAAAAGGCTTTGTACATCAGATGTTTTTATTTCTTGAAATATGAAGAATACCTGAAGATTAGTTTATGATGATTCTGCTTTGAGTACTTTCAGAAAAAGGGTTCATGCTGAATCATAGTTGACTGTAAAAGTTTATTTAATTTTCAAAGCTACATATATATGCATCAAAATTGGAATTTGAATTCTAATATTTCATTTGCCCATTCATGTCTGCTTTGATTTAAGATGATGGGTACTTCAATATCTGGATTCCTGAATTAATTATCTTTGTTGTCTATTTGAAGTGATGTGTATGTGTATGCATTTGTGTGCATTAGAAAATATAAATATAGTAACTGACAACATCTCGTTGGGGAAGGAGGAATGGTGTCTAATGGGGGTGTTTGTACCACTTTGCTATCCTAAATTATCTTATCAGCATATGTAATTGGAAAATATATAAAATATGATTCTATATCTTAACAGGTGCCAGGGGGACTTTTTTAATCATTTCTTTTCCTTCCCTAAAGTTGACTCTGAAACAGATAAGTTACTGTCATAATAACTGAATTTATATCACTTTTTCTCTCTGTAGAAAGGCAGTTTACTATGTAAGCAAGACTTAAAAAGTAACAGGATTCCACATTGCCAATTTGCTAATCTTGATCACATGTCTTTTGCAACTCAGGTCTTGTTAACCTAAATACACTGTTGCTTACGTCAGAGTATGAGATGGCCAAAGACTAGTTGTAACTTAAGAAACATTGGCTTTTTTGAAAATCACATAATGGTGACAAAACACAAATATAATTCTACTGCCATGGTTCCAGGTCAGCTGATGAGTGGAGAGAGTCTATGTTCCACTGATTACACTTTGCAAAAATATGGGAGACTATGAAGTCATATAATTCAAAAGCAGTTTGAAATCCCTGAACTCAAAACTTTTGCCTTAAATTCTACACTAGCAATAGACATGCCAGTTATCTGGATTACAAAAAAACCCCACAACTACTTTTGCATCTTTTATGAGAACTCTCACAGTATATCAAAGTCACCATACTACCCGTGCCTACTGCAGGATTAACCCTATTTAATAAAGAAATTTATCACATATGATTAAATACTAGAGGCTAGAAATAAATTTTTAGAGATAAATATGTTGTAATTCAGCAACTGTGCATGTGGTGGATTTATGATAACTACAAAAACCTTTGGACTCATATTTTCTATCTTTTTTTGATAGGGTTCCTAATATGTCATTAACATAGACAATGTTTTGTTTTCATGGGAGGATTGAATTCCTTCACAAGAAAAGTACATGTCATCTCATTTCTTGCTCACTGAAGACTGCATATTGTCAACTTTGATTTCTTTATTTTTTGTGACCAGTTTCTTCTCATGGTTCTATCACTGCCGTGCTAGAACACAGCATTCATTTCACTTCCAGTCTTCTGTTAGGTCAAGGTTATCTTCATCATTAATGTCCATACACAGCTCTTAATTCAGAAATATCCCCAAATCCCCTTTTGCCTGAATGAAAGTTACCAGACTAATAGTATCTCATGAGAACTTAGTAATTCTTCTTTATTGCATTACCTGGTATCATCTTTCAGTCATGTCCTAGCAGCTGTCTTACTATCTTATTTAATTTAAGGTAATTTATGGACTTATCCTTCCTAAGAGGTGTGCGGGAGCTGTTTTCTTCCATTTTTAACGTGTAATCTCTTCATTGGAATATATTCTTTTCATATATTTTATACCAGATAGAACTTTTTTTCTGTAGGGAATACTTCTCTATGACATACACACAGACTTTTCTGAAGACAATACATACACCTGCTGTGTTTTGCAGCAGAATGATTGTGTCAAGGGAGGCGGCTGTTATTTCCCACAGTACCAGCTGTTCCATCCACAACTCATACTAAAAACTAGCCCACATTTTATCATTCTCTCAGATTCTTTATTGTGTTTACAAATAAAACTGAAGTCATGCAGTGCTTTTACCTTTTAAGTTCCCCCAAGAAGTAATTCCTGTTTAACATAATTCTTCATGTGGTAATATCCCAAAATTATTCTTGCAGTGTTTTAATACTGTTTTTACACTGGTATGTTTCTACACCTAAACGTATTTGATAATGTAGATTTAACACTAGTGATTTTTAATAGCAGGTCTCACAACTTAACAGTAATTAAATTATCACATCTCTCTGCCAATGGATAACTCTATCGACATCTGATCTGTACATCAGATGGTGTTGATGCTTTGAGGAAAATCAACACTACCCAGAAAAAAATAACTTTACCTTTTTCCTGTTTCATAATAAGATAGGACAACCCTCAGTATCAAGACAGGCTGAGGGATGAAAGGATTGAGAACTGCTCTGCAGAGAAGGGCTTGGGGATGCTGGTGAATGAGAGAATGGACATGAGCTGGAAATGTGCATTTGCAGCACAGAAACCCAAGTGTGTCCTGGGCTGCATCAGAAGCATGGTGTCCAAGAGGGCAAGGGAGGGGATTCTGCCCCTCTATTTTGCTCTGGTGAGACCCCACCTGGAGTGCTGAATCCAGCTCTGGGGTTCCCAGTGCAAGAAATATGTGGACCTGCTAGAGCTTGTCCAGACGAGGGCCATAAAAAAGGTCAGAGGGATGGAGCACCCCTGCTGTTAAGGGGGTGGTTAAGAGGGGGAGGGAGGGAGAGGAAGGGAAGGAAGGGAAGGGGAGGGGAGGGAAGGGAAGGGGAGAGGAGAGAGGAGAGAGAGAAGAGAGAAGAGAGAAGAGAGAAGAGAGAAGAGAGAAGAGAGAAGAAGAGAGGAGAGAGAAGAGAGAAAAGAAGAGAGAAGAAGAGAGAAGAGAGAAGGGTGTGAAACACTGGAACAGTTTGCCCAGAGAAGTTGTGGGTGCCCTTATAAATATCTAATATCTATATATCTAAACAGAATTTCTGGTGTACTAATTTATGTCTGATTCTTTTCATTGTATGCCTGTTTATAGTAACATTTAAAAATCCTCCACAGGAAAAAAATATTTTTATATTAAAATATATCCAACTAAATAAATAACTTGTAATCAGACACAATTTCCTCTGAGTTATTCTGCATCAATTCCTGCTCTTTTCCAACTACACATAATTAGTGATCAGAAAAAAATATTCATCATCTTGATTGCAATAATTTACTCTTCTTTCAATTATGAGACTGCAAAATTATGGATAAAGTGATCTATTTCAGAGGCTGTGAAAATTTTCTTATTGCATCTTTTTCTCCTTTGATCATTTATTGATATGCCTCTCACAAATTTAGTCAAATTAGCTCCATGTTGATTTTTGTGAATTTCTATTTCCATTAATTCTGGTTTTGTGCATAAAAGTGTATTAAAATGAAGCAATTTTTAAAAATATCGCTTGAACATTACAGATAATGGAGATGATAGCACAC
Organism: Corvus kubaryi; assembly: GCF_017639235.1. Classification (NCBI taxonomy): domain Eukaryota; kingdom Metazoa; phylum Chordata; class Aves; order Passeriformes; family Corvidae; genus Corvus; species Corvus kubaryi. The sequence goes on along the minus strand of NW_024581127.1, from coordinate 8,421,146 downwards.
AATCTTAACTTACAAGTTAAGGTGAAATGCAAGGAAATCTTAACTCGATAATAAAAAGATGTTCTGGCTAAAAACCCAGTTATGCTCTGGGGTGGTCTTATTGGTCAGTGGTAGACTTAGTAGATGCTCAGAAGAACGTATTTTGAGAAACAAATTCCCTCTTTTCCAGATGAGAAGATGGAATCTTCTTATTTTAGGGGTGTGGGGTGCTGGATTTTTTAAACTATTTTTGCTTAGTAGTTTTTTTCTTATAAGAAACTACAATTCCTCCATACTTTGAATCATGGGTTTAATTACTTCTGTATTCATCAACTCAAGCAAATCTGACCAAGTTACGAGCCTTTAAAATTTCTGTGTTATGCATATTCAAATTTACAATAATTACTTCAAATTTTTAACAGTGAGATATTGTTACCCTGTTCATCTTAACTCCTACTAATTGTCATATAGTGCCAGGGAAGATACCTTTGTAACAAATCATTAATTGCTCCATAAAGTACTGCACTTAATGAATCATACTGTCATGTTTTAATCACAATGACGTTTCCATTGATTACACTGTCTAAAGCACATAAGATACTGAATTTTTTCTAATAAAGTTCAGGTTTCTTAGGGTTTACAGTTTTTAGGTTGCAATTTTAACAATGTATTAAGCATGCAGTTCACATAGCAGATGGTAGCACCATCAATTGATATATCATATTATGTTTTTTTTCTATTTTGTGAACTTTGCAAAAGCGTCTTGAAAGTCACTAGCATTTTTTTTTATTTCAAAAGAAGGAGCATATTTCAAAGCAATTGATTTTTAATGAGAAGAAAAATATTACACAATTTTTAGTGTTGTCCAACTATGTTAAAATCTTTATATCAAAGTTAAAAAATTAGTTTACTTTTACTTTGTAATCCCTAATAGAACAACTGGTAACAACACTAAAATTCTTATTGCTTCCAGAATTATTCTCAAATGCTTACTTTATGACCATTTATATATTTCAAAATAGATATTCATAATTTTAAAATCAATAGATTATTTCAAAATTTTACACTGCCCTTAGATTATTCTTTTTTTCATGGAATTGGAAGCTAACAAAGCCAAAGCTGTGTAACAATTTTAAAAATAACTGCAGATTAATAATCATAACATCATTATGCAGGTAAAATTGTCTTTAAGATCAATCTCTTGTCTGTCCATGGAAGGTTCTAACCTCAAAAAAAAGAAAGACAATCCACTTCAAACCAATAACTCATTGGGGTTTTGTGAACTGTAGCCAAAATATTTTGAAAATGCTAAAAAAAACCGAACACCAACATGAAGAAGAAAATGTTGAACAAAACTAAGGGGTTCATATAGTGACACAGTCCATCCTACTTTGATGGATTTTTCTTTTAGTTATTTAGAGATACCTTTAATAAAGAGCTTGTGTTACAGTCACAGTGACATATAAAATATCTTTTTCGTCTTGCAGAATAAAAATATCCTTTTCATTCCTGCTGACCCATTTGAGTACTGCTTTCTCCATAATAACCTTACAAACTATCTTTCTTGGCTCTCCCATTTGATCTTGTAGGTTGAGATCATGTTTTGAAAAATGTCATATTCAATATAACCTACATAGGCGCATTCATATCCACGCTTCTGGTCTTCAGAAAGGAGTTTTTCAAGTTGACTGTTGGTATATGTCTTAGAAAAATCCTACCAGTTTTTCTGAAAGACATGGAGGCAACTTCTCAATGACAGGTCTGATAAAGACATCTTACCCAACAAGGCTGCTCTTGAGTTGCTCTTTGGTTACTGGTACTATTAGCTTTACAATTGTAAAAAAATATTTTATTTCAGAAAATATTTACATCTTGAGGAATGGATTCTCAAGTCTTTTCCAAAATATTTATAGCAGCAAGGAACCTGTTATACCTCAATCTGTTCTATAGTCATGTCTTTCTCTTCAATATGCTTCAATCACAATTTCAAAACTGGTTGAATTTCTAGAAGTAATGAATATAAGTCTTTCTCTTCTATGAAGACAATTTCATAGGCAGATCATTCTTGTTTCTCTGACAAGTTTTATAAATTTCCATACTTTCTGGGGTTTTTTCATATATGTTAAGGTTTTTGTCTTATATTTATGTGGCATGTAGCTATTGTTCTCTGCTATATTTTCCTATCCACCTTCGGTGACCAAATCCCAGCCACTCTTAGCATATAGATTTTCATAAATTCAAGTATCAACTGAACAGATTTGTTTACAGGAGTGAGAAAACATCCTGTTTGTTTTCGCTTCTCTTAAGAACTGGGACATGGCATATTTTAGCTCATTTGTCTGTTTCTTAGGAGAAGCACGACTTACGTATTTCAGCTTAAAGGTCTACTTGCTCTGCTGGCAGCCTTTATGTTCTGTATGTATTCAGTCTTACAATAATCTGCCCAATAAATCATCCACTTATAATATAAGAAAATAGAAATAGTTCTCCATTCTTTATTCTACCAAAATCCAGATCAAATTACGCCCTTTTGTCTTTGTTGTTCCTGCTAAATCTCAATTCTTCCAGTAGTTATAAATGGGTTTTTTTCAGTGAAATATTTTCTTATCAATGATTTGCTAAGGTTAGATTACTGAGAGGAATATCTGGCAGGCTATGTTTCATACTAGCTTTTTCAAGAACACTACAGCAAATTAAGAGGTTTTCAATCTATAGTTAATATAATGTGTGGGTTTTGGGCTTTCATTGAATACATGCTGTCCTAAGAAAAATTTAGGTACTCAGTATTAAAAGAAGAGACAATGAGAGGTTTGGGGTTCACCCAGCAAACTTTGCTGGGGCCTTTAGCTTGGGCTATCAAGCTAAAGAGTGGTTCTCCAAATTTTGTCATATTTGTAAGGGTATGGGAAAGGAGAAAGTGTCTGCCCTTTCAAGGGTATCTGATCAAAATCCTGTTAAAAGCAAAAGGGGATAACAAGAAGAGGAAGAAGTCATAAAAAAGAACATAAAAAGACACAAATTTGGCTGACAAACGATAAAGGAGGCAGTAGTAAGAATCAAACCGGGTCAGTCATGCTAATTAATAAGGGTAGGTGAAATGTTAGAATGTTTATTTCCATGAAATTATCTGATCATGGGCCTTGTCAGATATTAAGAAAAAAGGACAAAATACACAGAAACACAGACTTGAGATTTGACAGACAAAACTAATGGAGACAAAGACAAGTAACAAACCTTGCCAGTCACACTGCTTTTGGTGGGTAATCAAGAAAATACAGGTAAAACTAGTGCTTTGCAACTGATAAGGATGTAAACCTGAGGATTGTTGGAGAGGAGTCAGTGAAACCATGCAAACTGATGAGGGAACACGCATGGGAAGGAAACTGGGAGCAACAAAGTGGAGAATAGAAACCACAGAATAAAAAAGGGGACAGTTGCATGTAAAATGTGGTTGGTCAGTATGATCACCTGCCTGATCCCTGTACCTGCCAACCATATTCTGTCCTGTGTTCTTATTAAATCCTTTCTAAAGTATCTCTCCGAGTAATCTCACTCTATCCCATGTGTACATGCACTGCAATGACCAAGTGCCACCTGCTGCTGGAGTGGACTAGATGCCAGCTATTGGAGTAAGACCAGAGGTGTAAGCAGGTCTCACACCAGTGCCAGCTTCTGGAGCAGGTAGGGGGGGCTTGGCCCCAGCCACTAGGACTGGAGCTCTGTGTGTCCCAAAAACAGCTACCAGGAGGGAGTGGCACGAATGAAGTGAGAGGCTCAGTGTAGGTGGCTGGAGTGGGACCATGGGTCACAATCTGTGTGCCTGGTACAGGCTGCTATGGGGGACAAGTTTCTGTATCTTCCTTAAGTTGGGGGGTGTGCATGGGTCCTTTGCTAGCAAACCTTAAGCTTGACTAGGCAGCAAGGAGAAGATCCTGGGGTCAGCAGGGGTATCAAGTGGGTGGAGGCTATTTGAGGGGACCTGTGAGCACAGGATGCCTGTGAGATGAGTGTGCACTGTTTTCTAGTGAGCACCAAGCTGGACCAATTGGTGAGCAGGAGACCCACAGGCAGGTGAGGGGGCCTGACCTGCAGGGGTACAGGGAAGACAGAGTCACTGTGTTGGCACTGGGGTGATCCAAGACTGTTTGTGTACTTGGCAATCTGGGGAGTGCTGTGTGCACACCAGCCCTAGTGCCCTTCTATCTCTGCCAGCACGGAGGACAGGGATTTGGCTGTGTGTGCTTGTGTTTGATGCTGGTTCTATATGTAGGTGCTGCCAGAGGTGGCACCATGTCTGTGGTAGTCTGTGGCCATACCAGTGTCCTCTGTGCACGTGTGTTTGTGTCTGTGGGGTAGATGTTCAGTTCTCCACTCAAATCTCCAAATGAGAATGCAGCCCCTTCATTCCTCAGTATGGATCACTGCTTCTGACATCCTTTAAAAGTACTAAAATGAGGGAAAATAAAGGAAACTATATTGAGATCAATTTAAAACCATGAAAATAACATAGGCTTTAGGTTTGAGGTGGGGGAGGCTCCACCTTATTGTCAGAATACATAGTGTAATCTGACAGTCCATAGTGTCTCAGCAGTTTCAAAACCAAAATAGAGAAATTAATGAGAAATGATCCATGTGAAAAAACTAAAAGACTGGGAAGGGATGTGTCCACTATCCATAATGTAACAATGGTGGAAGCTGGAGGAGGTGAAACAGAAGGAACCACAAAGAGACAGCAGATCCACAGGTTCCCTTAAATCATCTCTTATCAATACTCTCTGAGATAGAATTTTGGCTTAAATAGACGTAGTGATTTTATTTCTGTCTTCTAATTAACTGTAGGAAAGGATCTAAACAAGTATTGCCTTTTGTTCTTGGAGAAAATGTGGGGAAAAATTTCCTCGGGCAATTCTTGTGGGCGTATTTATTCGTGAAAATGAACCAGAATTAGAACAGTAGTTCTCAGAATAAATACATACAATCCCATCAAGTTGGCTACTTGAGTTATTTTTTTCCAAAGAAACAGGAATATGTAGTACAGAGACACCTTAAATCACCTCAAGAATTTAATTTTCCTATCCCTAATGCTAGTTTGAGTAGTAGATAGATATTAACAAGTTTTAGATAGGAAAAAAACAGTGCAGAAAGTATGTGATACAGTAAGTTTTTTGCATGTCAAGTCAAAAACCCCTACCTCTCTCTTTGGCTATATAACAAATTGATTTTTTCTGAACAAACTCTGTGATGCTCACCCTTGCTTTCTTTCCAGTAACATTTTGAAAGCTTGTTTTAATTACAGCAAAGGTAACTCTTCTTGAAAATTTTCTTTTTATTTAATGACTTTTTCTGCTTTCATAAGCTCAGCATATGAGTGCATGGTGTATCATAATCATTGTCAACAACTGCCAACAGCAGAAACTGCATCAGTTAATACATACTTTAGTAGACACTAAAGCACCGTGAGTTAATATGGTAAATCAACATCAGTGTGAGACAATTTACACTATTTAAAGATTTTATACTGTGTCTAAAACATATTTCTATTTTCTGTTCAATTTTCTCCAGTTAACTCCCTCTTCAACCAGCCCTGTTTATCATTCTCCCCTGATTCCCTCCCTATATTTCTAATTTCAGAACTCACTGTAACATACTCTCTATTGTAATTGGTACTCACCACTTTCTTGCCTCAGCATCTCCTGTAAATGTTATTAACTACCTTGTTCTTTCATCTTCTGGGTTGTTAATGGTGATGTCCATCCATTCATGATTTGCAGATTTTTCATGCAAAAACTACTCAGAAATGCTGATACAACTCTACAAACTTTGCCAGGAATTTTAATCTCACTGGTTGGCACAAACCTCAGGATATTTTTCTGCACTGGTAAAGCTCAGAGAAAAGTAAAAAAACTTATTCCGTGAAATATATTACCACTTTTGAGAGGCTGTCTTTAACTACTTGTCCTAAGTTTAGAGCATGATTAGGGCAACTACATATACAACAAGCCTGCAGATACTCTTAAAACTGTAGGGGTTTTTTCAATAATTAAAACATAAAAAGACTCTTTTTTTTTTCTCTAATCTTTTTTCTTTCCCACCTGTTTTTTAACTCTATTTAACTTGTGGTGTTTTTCAAGGGTTTTTACCACTCACTTCACTGGGCTTTCATCTCCAAAATTTTATATGAATCCTTCTTAATAACATTAAAAATTACGTGGACCGAATTAGTCATACTGTATAAATAAAATCTTGGGACAATGTTAATATACATTTTTTTCTATCTGAGACTATCTTTCTTCTGAATCCTTAATAAGTCACTCACCTTACAACCAAAGAAAGAGAAATAATTTTTAAAACTTTTACAGTAACAGGAGTATCAAAAGACCTTTCTTGTGTAAATTCGGTTTACCCATAGTAGAACATAGTAAAATGGTTTCCAACTATTGTAGGTAGTATAGAAGGATGGAGTATAAAGCTGACCTATAAAAATAGAAAAAAAATTTATTAAAGATGTAATGGTAATATTTCTAATCTTACATATCACATCTAGTTCTTAAGAGTAGGTTACTGTAATGAGACTATCAGCTATTTCAGAACTTTACTGTGACCTTTAAAGAGATAAGATACATATATTTCCTAAGGAAAGATGTGTAAGTGAGTAGCATACAGATTATTTTCCTAGCTGACAGTAAAAATCACCAGTAAAATATTGCAACATGTAGGAATAAGAATAGCACATGCAGAAGAGCAGGACAATAAATGTGGGGTTTAGGGATTTTGGTGGGGTTTTTTTCCTAATGAACGGCAACAGCCTTAATGTGAATAAGCCTATGACTTTTAGAAAAGGCTTCAAAGATTTTCTCAAGCAGAAGAAAAAAAAATATCTTTCATTCAACTAAAATCAAAGTTATCTGGTTTTTTGCTTTTATCATTAAATGAAAGACAGTCTATATGTGCTGTGCAATATGGTCTAGAAATGTGTTTATATTTTTATTCCTACTATGAAATCAGTGGCTGCCACACCCAAAAAAGTGCAATCTTAAACCAAAACTGCAAATCATATCACTGTTGATTAGCTAATTCCATGGGTAGTTTGTAAAAATAAACAATCACCAACATGAAATAGTATAGGTGTGCCTTTATTTTCTACAGATGGATTTTCATTTAATAGAAAACCACCCTTTTTCTCATTCTCATTGGGGTCTTTAAGTAAAAGGATTAAAGACTAAATCAATGAACGGAGCATGGATTCTAGGTAAACCAGCAAACTTGCTGTGAAGTCTCAACTGCCCCAACAGCCAACCAGCCAGCAAAGTTTTCAGGTAGCACATCTTATTTGAGATGTAATCAGGAGTCTATCTCTAAAGAGACTGTCTTGGATGATTTGAGCAATGTATTACGTATGACCAATAGTTTTGCTGTTTTAGTTACTATCCCAGTTACTGAGAAGCCGAAATCTTACCTATAAACCCTGAGATAAAAAAGACACACAAGAAATGTCAGCAAAAGAGCTTCACTTCCTAAGAAGATGCAAATTTACTCACTTGTATCAAATCTAGTTTAATTTTAGAACACAGCAATTATGAACAGGTGGCAAAACATCTGATGATGCTGAAAAACTGTCAGTTTGAACTCACAGGTTGAGAAGGGCTTAGAGGGTCTCTTCCTACTTCCCAGAGACATTTTCTGCCATGCTACTGATGAGAAAGAGATAGATAACATCCCAAGTGCAGCTCTGAATTTCCTTGGACCATTCGAACATTTCCTTCTCTCTGATATTTCCAACTACCTGTCAGAGGTATTCCAAACCTTACCATGATATTGTCACTCCAGCACCTGAAATCTTCTAGTTTTCACTTAGTTCAAAAGAAACAGGACATCTAAAGTCAGGTTTATGAGTCAATCTCCTAATCTTATTAATCCCTCTCTAACTTCTCTCCCAGAGTTAGGTGCTAGAACCATGAAATTTAAAAGCTTTTTTTAATGTCCCTCTGTTTACTAACATTTTCTAAATTAAGGTTTTTAACATATTCAGAACACCACAAACAGACTTCTTCAACATTTGTTCCACTCTTCCCAGGTTGCAAATGTGGTTTCTAACCTCCATTATGACTGCATTAGTTCAGAAGTTCAGTTAGTGCATCCTGACATCTGGACTTCTTCTCCTGGTACTTCTACTGGAGCAGTATTTGGAGACTGGTCCAGAATCTACCAACTTAAAATCTTTTGGTTTCTGCCTACATATACTCTTTCATATTAAAATCTATGCCAAAACCAGGTAACATGTCTTTTCTCTTTATATCCATGATGTGTTTAAAAACTGCAGTTGTAGTCAGCATTTTGAAAGACAAAGCCAGTTAAGGTCCTTGATATTCATACTCAAGGTCGGCCTTGAAAATATTCTAATATTCTAATATTCTAATATTTTAACATTCTAATATTCACCAGACAATGATTTTCAGTTTATCAAAGCCGCCAAATCTGATCTGGCCTCTCCAGAGCTCCACTACCCTGCCCACAGCCCAGGAATTTGGCCATTCCAGGCCACTCAGGGGTAGCCCTACTGCTCCTGGCTTCTGAGTCCAGGAAGCCACCGGCTCCCACAACACCTTGGCGCCATTGCAGCACAATTCATTCTAGTTTTATCCTTTTTTTCACTTCCATGTCATTTTACACAGCTTTTACTAACTTCCTTTCTTTGACATTGTAGGTAAAATATTCACTAGCAATAACGTATCAAACCTTTTAAGAAGAGAGGAATTAAAGCTACTCTTGTTGTTTTGCAAAAAAAAAAAATAGTCACGTTATTAAGGAAATCAGGTTTTTTACTTCATTTTCTTTCTGCTCACATAGCTTCCTTTTTTTCCCTTCTACTTAAGGTAAGACTAATAGGTAAGTAGTAAAAAAAATCACTCTCATTTTGCCAAATTAGAGAATTCTTTTTCCTGTTCTTACTATGTATTATCGTAGATTTCATTTTCAAAAATCTGGCTACTGGAAATGCAATTTCTTTAACCACTTCTTTCCAAAGGTTAAGATAGGAATTACCTGGTCCTTCCAAGTCTTCTTTTTACTGGCTTAGCCTTGAACTTATGCACTGTGTGTCTGATACATTCAATATTTTGTTTGGGATATATAAGAGGGGTTTATTTTCAGAGTCACTGAGTATCATAACACTGTACTCAAGGACATCCCAGATGTAGGGCCTGAAAAAGTTTTCAGCTCATTGTAGCTTACTCATATCATTCTCATTATAGCTTACTCACATCATTCAGTAGTCAGTGGATAGAGAGGGGGATCTCTTCAAATGGACGGTTGTGCTTTTATAAACATTTTTTCCCCTGAAATTGGTGAGATGTACCTTCAGCATTGAGTCAGACTGTCTGGCTCTTAGAATAGAGATTTTTTTTTAATTTAGTCATAACAAATAGCTATGTATTTAATTAATAGACCTGTTTAATTCGAGTGACAGGCTCTACCTGTGTATTTCAATTTAGTTTTCCCATAATCACACAAACCTTGGAATTTAGAACTGAAAGGGAACACTATCATTTAATGAAGAAACATAAAGATTACTTTAATTTTTTTGAAGAGCATTTCTCTTCATAATTCTTTAATCAAACTTGAGTTCAGGCAAAACACATTTTTATTCAAATATTAACTGCTATACAAACCTGAAAAGATAATTTTGTAATCCTTTTATCAATTTAAAACAAAGGCTGCAGTGGTTGAGTTTAATTAAGGAAAAGTAAATTGCTTTCTGTTAGCCAAATTAATATATATCTATGAACCATGACCCTTTTCTTTCATTTACACTGGAGAATTACTTAAAATGATAGTCCTTTTCAAACTATTTGTATAAAACAGGAAAATTAATATCATGATATTAATCCAAGCTGGGATGGCTAATCATAAGTTTTTCCTATTATTTTCTATAAAAAGTTATCTGAGAAAGGGTGAAAATTAATTTAAGAATTACCTTCACTTTTATTCCTTCCATTTATAAATTGAGTTTTTTCAGTTAGTCAAGATCAGATTCTTACCTGGAATAAACTGCTGTATCAAGATTTATTTTTTTTAAATTCCACTCTGACATAGCATTATCAATAAGAAAATCATTACCTTGACTTTATAAATGGGGTAATTGAAGAACAGTGAAATAATTGTGGCTCGTCCTCTACCATTTTGTGAACAATAATTAGTAAGTGATGTAAGAATATAAGCCAGAATACTAAAAAGATGATTCCACATCTATGCCTTGAAACTTCTTAGTAGAAGTGATACTACAGGTATCAGGTAAAAGATACAGAATCAGGTAAAATTTTAAACATTTTCTCCAATCAAATCAATTGTAGCTTTCAAATTAAACCTTGTAAACACCACTGTATAAAATATGAACTTCACAAAATACAATCCAATCTGTATTACCCTCAACTGAAATATGCTGTCCTCAACATCAGTATTACAAAAAAGATCTTATCATGGGAAAATGAAATTTGTTTCCTGATATTCAGAATATAATTGTAGCACTGGAATTGAAACTGTAATTGCAAGTCTGACTGGTTGGATCTACATGACCACAGTGTACAGTCTTGAGGCAAGATTGAAATTGGATTTGCCATACATCTAGATAATTTATGAGCTTTAGTGCCTGCAACTCTGGAGCAACTCCCTCAGCACTATGGAAGAGTAACCATTCAAGGGACATTTCAGAAGACTGTCCACTTGCTGTTCAGAGGATTGCACCACTCTGCAGCAGACTTGATTTGGCACTAGTCCATCTAAAATATGACATTTTAGCCTTCCTGCAGCACCATATAATCAAAATCAGGCAGTCAAATCAGATTCCAGAGAAACCTTCAGCAACAACTTTTACAAAGACAAATAGGATTCTTAGGCATAATGTGATTCTAGGAGCAAAATCCATACATTTCACAAGCTTTAGAAAATGTGCATCAGGTAAGAATGTGTGTAGCTTTTATGTCACAATGAGGAACAAACTTTGTTCAGAAGGGCAGCAAGGGTATTCTTGTTATTCAGAACAGAAGGAGCAGTCTTAAAGAAGGAACAGCTGATTCTGCCAAAATCATCATATGCCTAGGAATTGCTCATGCTTGAGGGTTTTTCCAGGATAGGAGGTCAAGAGTGAAACTATAACATTCCCCTTTTCAAACCATAGACTTACATTTAAAAAATTACATCAATCACCCACAGAATGCTGCACTTAACTCTTTCACTGATTTTCATAGAACCATTCACACTACTTTACAGTTTAAAAACAGTTTAAACCAATTTATTCTTATTTTCAAGGCATCCTGGACGGGTTTTTTAGTTTATTTTACTCTTTCCACTCCTCTGTTTTAGAGAAGTTCCTTTACATCTGTTTTTTCATACCTAGCATCATCTGTCATACTGCAGAAACTAACTGCCACTTCAGGCAACCCAGAAGTCAGAACCCAGAAGATCCCACTTACAGTTTAGTGGGATTTGCAAGTTTGTTATATCTGTGCTCATGAATAAGTCTGTGGGAAGGTGACAAGTACTGTAGCCCCTTCTTCTAGCCTTAGCATTCCCCAGCACATTCCATGTGCCACAGGAGATGGGAGCTGTTTCAAACCCATGTCTAGACACAGGCTTGTTTCATTTAGCACCCAAATCTAATTATCTAATTATTCCTAGTCATACAAACTGCAGTTCCAAGAACAAATACTTCTATTCTTTAGCCCTGTAGAAGCATAAGTTAAAATGCCATTTCCCATATTTTGTGAGAAGACAGAACCACCACATGATAGTCTAGCTGTAAAAGCATTGTCAAATTTTCACTTTGCACTACCCATACTCTACCAATAGATTGTCCTGTGCTATTGCACAAAATACACTGTGTTCCTCTACATTATACTTCATTCTTTTGTTTGAAAAGATCCTGCATGCTCCATTTGTTAGAAGGAATGGAATTTGCAAGATTCTGTAAGAATCAAAACTAGAAACAATTACCAAATTCCAAAAGGAATACTGTACAAGGAAGACAAGGAGCTACTAGAGCAGGTCCAGTGGAGGACTACAAAGATGATGAGGGGTCTGGATCTTTTTTATGAGGGGAGACTGCGGGAGCTGGGCCTTTTAAGTCTGGAGAAGATAAGACTGAGAGGGGATCTCATCAATACATATAAATACCTTAAAGGCAGGTGTGGAGAGGATGGTGCCAGAGTGTTTTCAGTGGTGCCCAATGACAGAATGCAGAGCAGTGGCCATAAACTAAAGTACAAGAAGTTCCTCATGTTCCTCAACATGAGGAAGAACTTCTTTACACTGAGGGAGGCAGAGCACTGGAACAGACTGCCCAGGGAGGTTGTGGAGTTTCCCTCTCTGGAGACACTCAAAACCCACCTGGACGGGTTTCTGGGCCACCTGCTCCAGGTGACCCTGCCTTGGCAGGGGATTGGACTAAATGATGTTCAGAGGTCCCTTCTAACCCTAAAAATTCTGTGATTCCATGATTCTGTTACCTGAATGCTTCACAATTAATCCCATAATTCTGGAATACCTCATCTCTTCTTCTCAATGTCTTTAATTTGTTTCTAACAATCATACCAATAGAATTTACAGAAATTAAGAAAGACAGAAATAACAACAGAATAAAGGTTAACTTCTGTTCGTACTACAAAGAACGGACTGTGTTACTCTGAAATGCTAATATACTCGTCTTTGTTTCCTCATTGTTTAACAAACTCATTCTGTTACAGGTTTTCTTCTTCTTTCCAGCTTATAAAGTCCTTTGACTTTGGTTATTTTCCTTCCTGATGTAAGTATGGTGAAGAGATTTGGTGTAACTTTTCTTCACTATTTTGTTTGGGGTTTTGGGGGAGGAACTTTTTGGTTTGGTTTTCTTTTTTTAGTCTCTACTAGTAACACACTCCCAATCCTATTCCTCCTCTAACAGTTTGCATCAGGAGAGACAGATTCCTGCCTCTGCCTCTTCAAACATGGAGCCAAAGAATGTTTCAGAATGTTTCTTAGGTGACAACATTCTGCTTTGCAGTTATTTTCTGAAAACTTGGACAGAAACAGAAGGTTTTTCGACTAACACAGAAGCAGAGTATATCTGACTGAAAATGCATTACTTTTTCTCAAGGCATCTCTGTAATTATATTTATTGAAGACACACCTGTTTAATTTTTTAAAATCTGCTGAGTGATAAATTGATTATGAAATTTTAAACAGGTGTGAATTTTTTCTACGTAACAGGTGCACCTGGACACTAGTGATTCCAGGAGTCTTAATGCAATGAGAGTAACAGATATGGAACCATGTGAAAATGAATATAATTCTGTGAAGAGCTTCTTGAAGCATCACAAACTATGCCCATAGTAGTTAAGCATTTTTCCTCAAATGGATCATTTCCTTTCTTTTTGGCATATTCTTACAAACTTGTATTTGTTTATATACCCGATTGACTAAAATAATTTTTCTCAAGTGACCTTAGTTTGATTTCATGTCATCTTGTGATTTCTCACACTGCTTGAGAACTACAGTCTGTGACATGATATGTAATTGCATGCAAAATTAAAATTTTCTCTCTTCCAGCTTTTTAGCATATGAAGATCCACCCTCCTTTGGAATCTAATCCCCTACCCTCACTCCTGCATGAGATCATCATGATTCATGCAGCTATATTTATGAACAAGCAGTCTGTTCCAGCACCTTTATTTTGTGTCTTTTTTGCCCTTTCGCTTCTTCTTTCCCTCTTCCCCCATCAGGAGAAACAAACCACCCTTTTTTTTTCTCCTAATCATGACATTTTTTCTGTGGGATCCAACATCTACTGGTAAGGGTCAGGCATTTGGAAGCAAAGTTATGTCCCTTCACGAGATCTTGCTCACCCTCAGCCTACTGGTGGTGGGGGGAATGTTGGAAAGACGGCGCTGATGCTGTGCCAGTGCTGCTCAGTAGTTACCAAAACACTGGTGTGTCATCAACACCTTTCCAGCTACCAATGTACAGCACTGTGAGAGCTGCTGAGGGAAATTCACTCCATCTCAGACAGACCCTAAATATGCAGAAATACTCAGGGTGTTTGCTGACTCTAACTGGATGAAGAAGGGAAGAAGGCTATTAAACGAAGTTGTTACAGCTAAGGAAGGCTGAGACCAAACTGTTAAAATATTCACTAAATGTCTGACAGAAAAATGAAGGTCATTTCATTCCAGATTACGCCACAGACCACTTCATTGCATGCAGCACTCATCTAAGAGACTATGTCCTTATGACTTAGCCTATTTTTAAACCTCAGATAAAATTATGCATTCTAAATCTATAGTTTTGTCACTTTTCAGGCTCAGGACATGAATAAATACTTGATATATCAACTGCTTTCACTTGTTTTAACTGACCTTTTAGTTAATATTTAACACTGTGGTGTGTCAAAATAAATTACTTTATCAGTAGGTAAAAGCCATTGCTCTCTTACCAGAAAGTAAGTAATTTTCTACACTAACTCCAAAGAGTGCATACTATAAAATTTCAATATTTGCAAAAAAATATTGAAAATCTAGAGCTTCTTTGCATCCCATGGGTATTGTTTTAGTTAATAAACTTTGTATTAAAGGCACTTTGGGATCAACCAGAATTGATATAAGAAGAAAAATATTCAGGAAATTCGAAATCAAATACTAAACCTATTGCTGGTGTTGATTATGAAATAAGGAAGTGTTAAAGTCAGCCTGGCAAGCACAGAAAGATGCTGAAGAATGTATTTATTTCTAAAAAGAAGAATGACTAAGTTTTGTAACTGCAACAAAGTATCTTTTTGTGTCTTTTCTTTTCTTTTTTTTTTTTTTTTTTTTTACTTTGTAGAAAAAATATAATTGTGAATTAATAAAATTTCTAATGTTCAGGAGTGAAATCTTGGAGTGAGGCTTCAGGTGAAGGAGTTATTTGATTACTTCCCCCATAAGCCAAAGCACAGTTTTCCATTAATACTTGCTGATGAAAAGAAAGGGACTACTGATTTGGGGGTTTTTTAAAGGAACAATGAGGTTTATTCTTGTGGCTACAAACTGAATTCAAATTACGTACCTCCTAATAGAACATTTCAAAAGAGTTCTTGCAGTAAACTTCATCTCCCTAGACACCTGTGGGAAAAACCAAAGTAGTCATCTCCCTTTGTACTTCTGGTGAAAAAGAGAAGTTTCCAAAGGACAACTCATACTTCCTATTTAAGAAATTATTTTTTGTAGATGAACCTCTTTTTTCTTTTATAGTTTTTTTTTACTATAATGGAACTTACATGATTGAATTAGATGGGTAAGTTCTGGTTATCTTAGGATGCAGTTCTTCTGTCCGTGAAGAAAACATGCAGTGTATAAGCACCCTAAGATGTTTAATCACTCACCTGGGGCTGGCAGATGAGGTGCAGAAGATCTATGCCTTTATGGAGCAATAGAAACATTAGGGCTCCTCCAAAAGGGCTAAGATACCTATGTCTTGACATCAGATAATTCCTGTGATGTCCTATTCATATAAATACTGCACAGTGTACACTAATTGTACACTATTTGTACAGTGACCTTCTCAGTGATACATATTTTTTCACCAGTCTTATGCTATCAATTTAAGAAAAAAATTAACCTTTAGATTTCATAATATTTAATTAATCTAGAAGTCCCAGAAAAAGTGTTTGTTGTCCTAGAACTGATTGAAACATAATGTTGCTTCTCATGTTTTATTTACATGTTCACAATCTATGTAAACAACAAATGAAGTTGAAACACCATCCTCTGTTCTCCTTAAAATCTTTAAAGGAAGAATGGGGAGGAGACATAGATAAAAGATGTGACTTCCATAAAATACATTGATTCTTTTTTCTCTTTTTTTGTTTCTTCAGATGAACACATTTCAGCACCTATTGCATGAAATATTGGCGAGATCCCTGGTCAAGCTGTGACTGCCATCAAGGAGTGTTGAGAGTTCTTGGTTTCTGCTGAACAAGATGTAAAGGCAAACTTTTAACGTGAAACCCGAGATTTAGAGCAATGAAACTTCCAATTAAAAGGATTTTCTTTTGTAGTAAAGCCTGTTCTATTTCATGTACATTGGTGTGTTATTCTTCTAAGTCAGCAGAGTGAATTTCGCCGCTCTTATGAAAATCCATTCTCTCTCCATTTACCATTATATTTCCTTCAGGCACAGTACGATTCAAGTAGATTTATAAGCTAAAGAACATGTCCTGGTCCAGTTATAAACAGGATTTTTTATGCATTAGAAAGGGTATAACTTGTGTTTACAGTACATTTCACTGCTTTTCTGAGTTATGCTTCTATCTTAAGCAAAGTAAAATTTGTTCGTTTTGAAAAGTCAAAACTCAACTTCATTTTGAATAAATTATTTTTTAGAATAAAAAAGAGAGAGTTAGGTATATTCTGAAATGAGCATGTTATAAGACCATCTATCCTCCGTTAGGAATTTTATTTACATTCATTTAAGGAACAAATATTTAATTTTGAGTTGAAGAAAATTACGCTATTGTTAGGATAGCTTGTAGAAAGCTTTTTCCTCTGGGTAACATTGTTTTGCTGCTCACCAAAACACCCATTGATTTACTGTTTGATAAAAAAAAGGGACATATTAAACCTATATGTACAGAGATATCCTCACATGTATTGGCTACTTCACAAAGTACTGGCTACTTCAAACTACAAAACTTTTCAGAAGTTTTTCACTTTTTGGTTGGCTTTTAAAAATAACTCTAATAGAATATTACACATATATTTAGACTAAAAAAATGGAAAATTAAGTAGTATACAATTTCAGTACATGCCTTAAAACAGGGCTTATTAACCAGTGTACAACAACTGGAAAATTTAAAATCTGAATTAAATGTTTAATTGATTGCTTATGATTATCTCCATTTGAGGGTCATGCATTCAGATGCAGTGGCTGTCCTGCTCTGATCCATTTGTGTTTGGAAGAAGTCTTGGATCTCAATTCTCCAGATTAAGTTTCAATTTAGAGTTTTCTTGATGTTGATCTAAAGATCCTTCTATGAAAAAAAAAATGCAAAGGGATTTTTCCAGAGTAATTTAGTTCCAGCTGCTACCAGAGGATTTGATATTCCACAGGGTTTCTCAACCATATCTTTATTTCCTTATATGTTGTAAAAGGGCCTCATATTGGTGGTTTTTTACAGAGCTCCACATTTGCACAGAAGTAATTTTTCCTGGGCTGTGCATGATTATTTTAAAAAAGCAAGTTCTGCAGCAATGTAACATTAAAGAATTTACACAGTAGAATAAACCCAGTCTGTTGCTGTCATTTTATTAAATCAGTAAAATAATATTATTTGATTTCTTATCTCATTGTAAATTTATAGTAACACTATTTAACATTTATCCAGGATATTTACAAATTAGTTACATTCCGAAGCACTTTATAAACTTTAAATAATTAATGTCATTTGTAGAAGGTAAAAAAGTTTGGGTTTTTTTTATTTCATGACATTTACAAATTAACAGACTAATTATAGCATAAAGAGGCTTCATGCCTTTAAAAAATTGCACTCTTGTGGTGCATTTATGTAGATATTTTGCAGACATAGAATATTCTATCTCTTTTCTCTTTATCATATCCTCAGTAGTTTTTAAAGAATTTTAAAATGTGCTGGTAGTTTTTAAATTTTACATGTGTACAAGGGATATATATATCTCCACACAGGTAATTCGGCCTTTTGGTTTATGGATAGTGAATATAAGGGTCTTCTTTAAATTTTTTTTTATCATGTTTGTATGTTTTTCAGGGCAGTATATCCTGGTATTAATGTGTAACTGATTAAACTGTCATGTAATTAGTGCTGTTGTTTGAAAAATAGTCCCAAAATACTATTAAGGGCATCTCTCCTTATCCATATAAAAGTAATAAATTTTTCAGTCTGAAAATGCTTTATAAATGAGGTGATCTTAGAAGAGTTTTGTAGACGTGTGTTTTCTTCTAATGCATCTTGTTAGTAATTAGATATCCTTGTAATCTTTTTTTTTTTCTGGAAGTACAAAGCTATTTGAATATAATTGCAATGATGTGGACTTTGAGCCAGTTGAAAGCATCTGAGGGTTTCCAGTAGACCATGTATTGCAGCCCAGAATGGAGAGTTTTTCCTGGTTGGGACTATTTATTTATTCATTCTCATATATCTAAAAGTGGATACAAAACCCATCAACATAAATCTTTTACATGCTTAATAAATCATCACATTTCCAACACCAAAAAATTTAAGCAATCTTTTTCAAATAATACCTTAAAGATAGTTAAAAACACTAAATTGTGATGGGGAAAACCTGCTGTTAAGCTTTTGACTATTTCTCTTTGCATCTTCCATTGTTAAACGATTTTGATCTCTCTGATAAATAACTTAAGCCAATATCAATACTATGACTGAGACTGACTCTGTACCATCAGAAGCACCACAGCAGCCTTGTACTGGTGACAAAATCATCACTGCCAGTACAATTGTCACACAGCTCAAAGTCCAAAGGCTGTGCAACTACAGACAAGAACATTTCTTACGTAATATGACTTTTACACAAAACTTGATACATTACTCATTAGATGAACAGTTTGCTCAATGCATCACTAAATATTCTGTACCTACCCAGACATTTTACCATTTCTCAAGATGGAATTTAAATCAGTTTAGTTATTAATGTTAATTTGTCTTTCCAAATGCATGCAGGTTTTTTTCATGACACAATATCCAAAAAGATATTTTGCATTTGGTTATTCAAGTTCATTTATAATTAATGCAGCTTAAATATACACAATCATGTCCAGTGAACTGTCAGTCTTTGTACTGCTTAATCAGGGCTAGTATGTTTGTTTTGGCATGAAAACATATCTAAACAAGAGCAGCAGGATAGCCTTCATCTGGGACAGAAAAATTTTTGGTGTTAAAGCACATGCTACTATCATTAGGTGATTTTGACACTAAAGCTCATTTCTGCTCCTATCTCCAGGATGGATGATTGATCATATAAAACAGTGGGGATCACTTTGATCAATATTACATTCAGACTAGAAAAAAGTCTTCTGGAATATGCATATGGGCAACATGTGTGGAATTTTACAGTAGTAAATAGAAATTTATTGGATTCTTTTGCTCTATAAAATTTGAAATAGCATGATTTTTTACACCTTTTCCCATACACTCTTTTATTTCCAGCTTTTGTAATTATAGAAATAATTTATAATTCCTATTTAAATTCAAGGATATATTTCTAATATATATGGAATTGCTTTCATATTGTATATTTCTAGGTGACTATTCTTTAACATAATATATTTTGATAACTATGACAATAATGAAACACAGTGTTAAACAGCATATTTACTAGTACACTTGAAGACATCTAATAAAGCACCAGTTCAGAAAAACATCTGCCAGTGATCAATTCCCTGAGTAATAAAACAATGCAGAAAATCTGTCTTCCTGTTAATAAGACCAGTATGTGAGTGGATTAAAATAAATTATCAGTTTCACATTAGGTTTCAGCCTGAGGACAGTGTTCCACTGGCTTGAAGGTTTGAGTCTAGCCACATTTTTCATTTTTTAACAATCAGTCAAGGCTGAATGCAAAGACTCAGGAAATGCCTCAAGGTCTTAACCCACCTGATTGTTATACACCAGAAACTGGCCAAGGCAGAAACCCTTATTTACTCAAACAAAATTAATTGCTGAAAAGTTATTTGTTGGTTTTACATTTTGCCTAGAGATAAAGAAAATACATTTCCTTGGCAAGCATGGGAAAATAGCCTGGCATGTTCTTTGACATTTGGCATTTGAAGCCTCTCCACCTGCTGGAAATAAAAAAGTTAGATACACCAGCAACAAGAAAATACGTCTCCTGTTGTAGAGGCTCCGATGTGTGACTGCCGCGCACCGCGCGGATCCTGGCTCCTCAGGTAAGGCGGCCGGACGCTGCCCGGAAGGAACGAGCGCTGTCCGTGGTGCTGAGCGCCCGCCCGAGGCGCTCCCGGTTGGGTTTGAGGGCAGCTACTGCGAGCCTGCCTCCCTGTCCGAAACAGCACGCAGGGTGTGCTCCGTGTGGACTTCTGTACAACAGCCATCAGCAATATACAGAACTGTTGCTGCATTGTTTAAAATTCGTTCGTCTTTGCCAAGGTTGAAATAAAAACCTGCTGTCAGCCATTTGCTTCCTTTCACATTTAGGTAAAACTTTTTATTTATATAATTTTTATTTATATTTTTATATATTTATATATATTTATCTATTTTTATATATATATTTATACACAGGCGCATATATACATTTATATACATATATATGCACATATATATACACACACATATATATACATACATATACATCTGTCTGATACTGACTTCATAGCTTTTAAGTGGAGTCCACTTCGTCTCCTTAGCTGGTTTATATTCTCCATAGATCTTTTTAATAATATCAGATGCTCACATAAGGAAATGCAATTATTTATTTATTTATGTATTTATATATACATACATATATATATATATAGACACACATATCTAAATTTTAATATATTAAAATGCCTTTCTTGACACAATGCTTCGGCATATTTTGCATAGGATTATTTCATTATTTTTATTATTATCTCACGCAACTGCACTAAATAGAGAATAAAATTACTGAATTCTGTAGATATTTCAGAGCTCCAGCTTTCATTGAAATCTCTATTTTTCTAAAAAGTTATGGATCACATTCTGCAGTCAATTAATCTTCTTACTTTCTTTGAGGCCAAAACAACATAGCATAACATTTGGCCTTTAATACCAACTGTACGTTTAAAAAAAAGAAAGAAGAAGAAAAGAAAAAAGATTGCAATCTCTATGCTGAAAAACACTTAAAGACTTTGATTCAGGGATAATGAGATCCAAATGGCAGCTGAATGAATGGACAGACGCTGAAGTTATTCCTTCTACTTGGTATCAAATTTTACAGGCATGAACATATAACTAAGCCACTATCATACTACTGTCATTAGAAAAATTTCTAATACTGTTCCATTTTCATTTTGTATAATTCTGTTCTGTTGCTTCAAAGCATCACAGGCTCTCCAAGTTGTCTGTGAATGTTGAAAAAATAGAGTTGCATTACCATTTGCTGTTTAATTTTAAAAAGATGTTCCTCGTCTCCATAAACATATCAGAAACATATTTCTAAGAAAAATCCCTCAAAATATATATTGAATATTCTTAAGCTTATTACTAGAAATGTCAGAATCTATTTATCTTTAATTTCCATAAATGCACAGGAGTATTAATAAAAACAAAACCAAAAACACTTTGTAGAATGTTACCTGTGAAAATAGAAAATTACAAACAAATTAGCATCAGACCTAAAACTGTGCCTTAGATTAATTGCTGGTATCTTCTCCCTATGCACTTGCTTTGTTAAAATTTGTGCTAGGACTTGTGCATGTTAGTACAAATATATTAAATACTATCAATGTTACTGAATAAATTTACCATAGGTCTGATAGTGATTTCATAGCTTTTAAATGGAGTCCACTTTGTCCTCTTAGCTGGTTTATATTTTCCATAGATCTTTTTAATAATATCAGATGCTCACATAAGAAAATGCAATCATTTATTTATTTGTTTATTTATTTATGTATTTTATGCTTGTCATTAAATAAATCATTGTGACTAAGCTTCTATATCTATTTCAGGATTTCTTTGTTTCAATCACATATATGTGCATTTATGTTATATATAAATGTAGGGGATTAATCACACAGGCTTATTGCGTGTACTTAAAATATCACACAGCATTACCTTATATGATCATGCATTTCTTAGAATCATTAACTGATGTTAACTTTATTTCCCATTTGAATATGCTAAGTTTAAAGAACTACACTCAGTCTGCCCAAAACTTTGCAAATTTCCTATACGAGTCTAAACTCCAACAGCAAAACAGAAGCAATACAGTGTGTTCCCACAATGTTGTCAAAATGAAAGACAGGAGTACTGCTGGTTTTTTTGTTATTTCCTGGACTTATTTTATGTGGCTTCAGTTCTGACTTTAATGTTAATCAGTAATAAAGTGAATTCCTTTTGACAGCTCCTTAAAATTCTCAGGAATGTTTCTGCAAAATGAAACCATATTGCTCTCATAAAGTGTACTCTATCTGACAGATTGCTGACTTTCTGTCAAGGAACATACACTCACTTCTGGGAAGCTGAAGTTTAAAAAAACAAAAAAAAGCACAGAACTAAATTTTGCAAAATGTACTAACTCAGTTTGCCCGAGAACAGGATGCTGAATTATACATGCACATACATGGAATTCGGGTGCAACTTTGTATGAATTTTCAAGCATTTGAATGTTCAAAGGCTTTGTTTAAAACATTAGAAAGTTTTCAGAACCCATTCTAATAAATTTTATCCACCTTGACTCACAAAGTCTTTTAAATTAAATGGGTTGATCTGGATGCACAACACTCATATTGTGGGTATGTTATTTTGCAGAGGGAATATGAGCTGTTCAGACAGCTATTATACCTTTTGAGAAAGGCATAAGAGCTGTAGCACCTTAACAGGTTTCCTTCCAGTCTATTTACCCATAAATCTGAGTTGAACCTAACAATAAAGTCTACCCAAGTGCCTGCTCTCCTGTTTTCATTTCACCTACAATAAATACAGTTTAGGTGAAGCTTTTTAACACTCATACACCAATCAATTATAGTAGAGAAGCTATTCAATATTCAACATTCCCAAAGAAGGCACAAACATGAAATTATGCAGTGACTCCATGACTCCATTCAGAAAGGAACAAAGCAGTTGTGTCTGGGTAACTTTTACTGAGGGATGTGACAGCTTGTTACATCTCTTTCCCCTCCCGTAATAAAAAGGTGGATAGTTCTGCATGAGAAACATGACTGTCCTTTCAGTCATCTGAGGCACAATGACCTAAACTGACACCTTCCATGTCAATCATCTTTTCACCTGCACTCTATTTCAGTGCTGCAAGCCTAAGGCTTACTATGAAAAAATATAGAGAGCATTACTTCCCCAATAGCATGTTTGAACATTCAATATTCTCCCAGTTCATAGTGCTCAAAACTTATTAATATCTTTGCTTAACTGAAGCAGTAGCTACTGCTATATTTTAATAAGCAGAGTATTTTCAAGCTCTCTAAATACTAATGATGACACAAGCAAACAATCCATTTGCATTTGAAGGTTACTGTCAAAGAAAACTGATAGTCCTTAGCAAAATCCAGCACCAGGAGATACTTGAACAGAAAGAGAGAGGAACATCTCAGGCAACTGTGAGGAATCACAGTTTGCAGTAAAACAGTTCATAAATCAATGAGTCAGATGATAGTGAAAAAATGAAACAGTAGAATTCACTGCATTTTAAAACAGAGAGTACATTGCATTTAAAAAAAAATACCTTTTTACTTAAAGCTGGTTCTGGTTTCCTTTTCCTTAGTGTTGCTATGGCTGTTGAGGCCAGGTACATTTGATCAAATGAATCAAAGCAAAGTGTGAAGTATCTGTAGTTACTACTCTTCAAGGATCCTTTTGAATACCACCCCTACAACACCAACAAAAAAAAAAAATTTAAAAAGGCTTCTTGCAATTCTAACTGTAAGTAGTACTCACAGATCTACATTCCATATGTAGTGAAGAGACCAAAGGAAGGTAAAACATTCAACTCTGCATATGTTATTCTAAAATACAATTACATATTAGAAAAAAGTAGTATATAAGGTCCTCTGCAACCACTAGACCTTCACAAAGAGAAACACAGTATTTTTTTCCTATTGTTATTCAATTCACAAAGCTATCCTAGACAGGCAGGGAAATGACTAAGAAAAAAATGTCAGAAATGATGTTATACTAATGACCTTTGGGTTCCTATAAAAAAAATTCAAAACCACATGTGTTTTGAAAAGAGTCACTGGTTCTCAACTGTCATATTTCCCTGCCAATAAATCTTCAGCCAGTGTAGAAGTTGTTAAGCAAGTCACAAGAATCCTACATAGGTATTTCTGGAACAAATTTTTCAATACCCTTCAAAAATGCATCTAATCTTGAATTGATATGTCAGTTCCCTTTAGAGAAATAACTAGATGGGGCATTTGCAACTATACTCTACATTTTATCTTTTCGTAATTACTTTCTTTGAACTGAAATGAATTTTTATATTTTGGGTTTTTTTCAACTTAAGAAAGAAATATTGCAAGAGATGTTCTAATTTTGTCTTGGTTGAGTGAAATAAACATTGTTTTGTGTTCAAGTCACATGATATATCAAAATTCTCTGTTTTGTTTTATTGCAGAAGGGAAAAAGAGTTTCATCTGTGGAAATTCCCAGCAGAAAAAAAAAAAAAGCCAAACCTATTTTACATTCAGCCTAACTAAGAAATTTCAGTGTCTCATTGATTAGTCTTTCCTGAAGGTGGGAGAACAGGGAAGGGAAGAATGGGAGATTTCAGAAGTGTGGTTTGATATAAAACACCCCAGTCAAACCTTTCAGTCATTAGATAAAATTCAGGGCTTTCTAATTTTAAAAGGGGAAAGGATCCATTAAAATTATTTTGCTTTCCTCCCAGGTCCAGTTTTTCTGCATGTTAGGAAGATTACTAAAGACTTTCTGTACATATTAAGATACTGTTTCTTCATACCTGCTTGAAATTTGCTCTGTTAGAGGATGTAAGTCAAGAAAATATTTTCAGCTGCAGCTTTTCACCTTGGCTTTAAATATCATACAAAAGGCCTTTTATCTTGTCTTTTTGTAGACAGGAGAGACAGTGCCTTTAGAAAAATATTCAATGCTTTGTGCCCTCAAGGTACAGTGGTTCATCTAGGCATTGGTTCTTATCATCATTTAATATGTAACTATCTTTTTTGATAAATCAATTCACTGACTGTTCTTAGATGTTAACATGTTTCCCAGAGCAGATCACAGACTGTTCCAGTAACTGCTCTGAACAATTTCCAATCTTTCCCTTTTTAAAACAGACTGCAAAAGTAGGCAGAGCAGTCTGACCTCAACTTCAAATACTGTAAACAAACAGACAAAAAATCCTGCATTTAAGTCGTGACTTAAAAAGTTGCACATTTGCATCAAAACATGAACATTTCTAATGGAACATGAGCTATGGTGTGATGGTTACGTATCAGCAGTGGTATTGCTGTGCTATTAACAGTTCTTCTGCGAGCGTAGAGGTTCACAAGTCTTGAAATGTCATTCTTTTCTATGTCCATCTTGTGCCTGGTACTTCTACCAAGTTCAGCACACACCTAGAAGAAAGGAATACTTGAAGTAGAAAGTATCATTCCATTTTGCAAGTATGGCAGCATCATGGGAATTTCTCAGGTATTTCCAATTTTGCATAAAGATAACATCTTCTGGTGAGGTTTTTTTGGTTTTCATTTTCTGAAATGAGCTTATAAATTCCCCTATTGCATTCTGCACTTCTGTTAACAATGTAGTGCTTTGGTAGGCATTACTGTAAGATTTGAATGTGAAATGTACTCCTGTAATAAAACTAAATAGGCTAGGATGGAAACCTGTTACTTCTGAAAGCCAGAAGCATCTTGCTTTTTATAGCATTACAGTCATGGCAGTCTCAGTGGTCTCCTTCTCTGTTAAACAAACACCAAAAATTTAGGAAATCCTTGAGTCTGGGATTATTTTCTCATAGGATCAGTTATAAAGTAAAGATCTAGACCTGTAATAAGATTTTAAATATCCCTAAAGAAATTTTCCTTCATTTCTGGAGATATATCACTTGCTTTAATTAGCTGGAAACAATAGCAAGCATTTTGCTAAAATTTCTTTGCATTACTGGAAAAAACAGATCTGGTGCCCTTTTTGTTTTATTTTTACTTTTTTTGCCTATTTGATTGCTTCAATTTATAGTATTTCAGTTTCTTTAGAATGACATCACCTGCAGAGACAGCTCTGCTTTTATATTTATCCATGTTTTATATTTTTTATGTGATTAAATTCAAGAGAATTTGTAAATAAGACCAGACCAAAAATAACACCATTTCAAGTGATTCTCTTATGGTACAGCTAACTGCTCCTTAATGTCACTTCTGAAATAGAAATTCTTAAAAAATTAAATCAATTTACCTAAAAAATATCAGGTCATCAGTGCTGTAGGAAACATAGCAAATTCTCAAGACTAGAACACTATTTTTTGAAGCAATTCTCTCAACCCCTATAAAGTATTTGATCAGGTAAGACATTTATTTATGTTCGAATTGGCAAATGCAGTCACCCAGATAATTAAGTGGCTGAAAAATATTGATCTGCTAGGCATAATGGGGTCAATGTCAGAAATGTTTACCAGAGTAATGTTAACATTGATACATTCCATTCCCTTGTAAAATTATTGGGTTAGGTCTTAAGACCACATCTCTTTCCAATAATCTTCAAGGATTCAATTCAATTCAAGAATCTTAGTTCCTACTATTTGTGAGGAGTGAAGCAACATAAAAATGTTTAATACAATTTTGAAACCTATGAAAATATCCCCTGAGGTATACTCAGCATGATACTGTAATATCTGTCATGATCACTCTAATCATGAATTTCACAAGAAGTTTGTGAAAAGTAAAGTAGCACAAATTAAGACTCTGTGGCCACAACGAACATGTAGAGCCAGTAATAAAGACAAGTCAAAATATCGGTGTGATTTTTTTTCTGCTCAGTGTGCCAGAACCTTTTCTACTTGCAGTGCTAGTTTGGCATGTCACCATAGCTGTAGCACATTTTCATCATTACAAATAAATTTGAAAATTCATGATGCAAAAAAAGACACTGAAAGCAAGAGCAGACATTCTTTGCTTTCAGCAGGGTATGGCTTGTGCTGTGTCATTGCAAAATGATTAGATTGCTAGTTATTTATAAAAGTATTATTTAAGACTGCTAATTTATTTAGGCTGGATAGACCAACCAGTTTTTCCAGTGGATTTCTTTCTGTTGCACATAATTTCTCTCTACATTTCTGCGTTGTCGTGAGGTGTGTGACATCAAGATCCATAATTCCAAAGGCTGGCACCCAAATGGTTCTATTCATGTGAAGCAAGTATTTGCACTTTTTGGGCTTTATCTATAAAATCCCAAGTGATATAAAGGCAAAGAGCTGATTAAATACAAGAACTAAGGTGTGGTAAAAACTGCTTAAGGTGCTGGTCCAAAAGAAAGAGAAGAAAGCTGTTCCTCATATAATTAATCTGTGGAGCTCCTGGCCCAAGAGTACATGTTAAAAATCCAGGGAGACTAAAGAAGTGCCTAGCTTAAATCATGGAAAAAGATCTGTAGTGGTCTATTAAGTATGAAAAGATCCCCATTGAGCCAGAAAGTCTCAGAACTGCAATTTGTTTGAGACTAGACAGATAGTCTGGGGAGCCATTACTGCATACTTGTGCTTGTATTTTTTCCTAGACCTCCACTGTGGACCATTGTCAGAGAGTCTTAATACTGAGCTAAATAAAGTTTTAGTGTGAACAAGAGCCCGTTTTAGGGTTTTTATGTATTAACAATATCACTTGGAACCTATATTTCTAGTTTTACTTCCATAGACTTGAGGTAAGACTACAGGAAAAAAGAATAAGTCAAAGTTATCTAAATGTAATTAATTTTTTATATCACTTGAAGTTAAGATGTCAGATACATGAATGTCCTTTAAATACATTAACACTAAGTTTTCATTTGCATGTAGGTGGCTGAGGAATTATTTTTGTCCATTTGATTGTTACCCCTCTGTTTCAACTTCCTTTTTTCTTTAAAAGTAGTTATTATATTTTGACAACTTCTCTTGATGCATAGAAGATAACTTTGCATTTTTTCCGCAACAATGGAGCTGTAAGTTTGCTTGTCTTGTTACTGCATCATTCCACAGAAGGTTCATGCCTGTGCAAAAGACATCAATACATTTAACAAGTGGCAATAATGTCTACAAAAATGTTATTAGAACAGAAGCTTTATTAGAGCCTTTGTCTACAACGTTTCTATGGCTGAAATGTCTGTCTTCTCTGTAAATGACTATTAAGACAGGTTTTTTTCAAGGACTTTATTAATTTTTGTTATAGGTTAAGAATTAATATAAATTTTAGTGAAATTCCTTGGCTGCAACAAAGAAGTAAGACCAGTAGTTTGAAGGAGGTGATTCTTCCCCTCTCCTCCACTCTCATGAGACCCCACCTTGAGTACTGTGTCCAGCCCTCAGCACAGGAAGGACATGTTGGAGTGGGTCAAGAGGATGGCAAAGAAGATGATCAGAGGGCTGGAGCACCTCTCCCGTGAGGAAAAGGTGGGGAGAATTTGGATTGTTCAACTTGGGAAAGAGAAGTCTCTGGGGAGACCTTACTTAGGTAACCTTTTGGTACCTAAAAGAGGCTTATAAGAAAGACAGGGACAAACATTTTAGCAGGGTTTGTTGGGATAAGACAAGGGGTAGTGGTTTCAAACTGAAGGAGGGTCAATTCAGACTAGATTTAAGGAAGAAGTTTTTTTACAGTAAGAGAGGTAAAATAACAGCTTTTTGACCAGAGAGGTAATGGATGCCCCATCCCTGAACACACTCAAGGTCAGGATGCATGGGGCTCTGGGCAACCTGATCTAACTGAGGATGTCCCTGCTCATTGAAGTGGGCTTGGAGTAGATAACTTTGGTCCCTTCCAACCCAATCTAGATCTCTCCTCTCGATTATGTGATGCCTCTTCGAAAGTCTGACAAATTCAGCACCCAGCACACATACATCAGTCCTGTCTGTCAAACTCACTTCTACCATCTGAACTAACAAGTATGCTGAGCGTACCTGCTTCCACACAGACATAGACAAGTAGAAAAGTCTGTGAGAGTGGCTGCTTTTTATATCCTGCTATAGCTTGGGATATAGAAGACTTCAGTTTAGATTTCTGTTTTGAAATAGACTCCTCAGAGTAGAGATCCCCAGACTGTTGTTCTCCATCCCCTTACACAAGGTGAAGAGATAAGTGTCAGCATCACACAAAATTGTAAGATCACCACAACCACTTCTTTCGCCTTCAGTCTGCTGTGACAAGGTTAGCCACCAAACACCCCTTAAGCCAAGATATGTATGTCTGTCTCCTCACCTCAGTATTTCCCCGTGGTTATCAGCCACCCACTGACATGGATCAGGTCAGCTCTTACCTGAATTCTGTTCTTTGACTTTTCTCTCCTCAAGGACTGGAGTCTATATTCCACCTTCTGAAACAGCATCTCTAAGTTAGGTATCATGATGTTTAACTTCTCTTCAGAGATCCACTCCTTACTGTCAAATACTATTTTCAGTCATGAAATTTATTCCCTGTTAAAAATTACAGCCCATGTCAAAAAAATTTACATTGATTTTCACTCCTGAGTGATTTTATTATTTTTCTTGGGCCTCATTCCAGTTTTACCACATAAAATGGAAAAAATGCTAAAATGGAGCTTCTTGAGGGAAGCAACACCTGTGTATCACAGAAGAGTATCAAGGAAGAATAGACATGCAGTCATTTGCAATAATCTTTTTAATTTTATTCATCTAAAATTAGGATGCACTGAGTGCTTTATACCTGAGATGAGTCATACCCAAAGCTCAGGTCTCTCACTTCATTAATAAATGCAACCTGTGGCATGAAATGCAACCAGGGCTATACTAAGAGAAGCATTAAAAACTGGACCATCTAAAATAAAATAAAAGGTCATGGGAAGATATATTTCCTAAGCCAGCACAGTCTACCTTTCTGGAAGGTTTCACATTTAGTAGCCCAGCTGAATGAGGTGTTATGCAGAAACTTTGATTACCATCAGTTCAGACAAAATGCAGAAAGAACCACGTCTCTGGTGAAATTTGTGGATTGCCTCTGCCATTTTTGTGGTGCTCTAAATGCAGCCTCATGGAACCCAGCATAGGTACTATCAGCTAAATGGGGAACGTGCAGTAAACTTAACCCATGAATGCTACTTCTAAAGGCAGGAGTGTAACCTAGTGGCCTTGAGGTTCTGCGTATCACAGTAATACTTATTTTTAGTTTGTTCCTCTCTTTTGGGGTTTCTTTTGGGTATGATTTTGGGGATATGTTTGTGGGGTTCTTTTCTGGAGAAAGTTATTACAGTGACCAGATCCAATCTGAGATCCTGCACTAAGGTTAATTGTGACTGATAAAGAATGCCACAGAATATTACAACTTCTACTGAAAAAGCATCAAAGCTGAAAATCCAACATCTAGACATAGTCTGACTTATCAATTAAATTTAATTACTAGACTTCAGCTGATTTTTGTCTACTTGGTATCTCTGGCCCATTATTTTTCAAATATCATAAAAAATGTAAAAACAAAACTCAAACTCTTACACTCTTTTTATACTCACTGTTCAGCCTCTGTGTCTGCATCAAATTCTCCCACAGAGTTAAGACAGAAATTTAGTATTGTTCCCTCAGATGCTTGCTCTATTGTAGTCCCAGATGTGAGAGAGTTCATGGACAGGTTTTCCCAAGCAGGCTGTTTTATCTTTGCTATGCTATTGCCAAGAAGAAATACATTGCTTGTTCTCAGCTGGCACTTGTAACACAATACTGCAGTGTGTTCAACTTCCTTCCTATCTTCTTCCTCAGTCAATGTACTTCTGATCAATATCCAGTCTTAAAAGAGACATATACTTCAAGGAATTTTCCAGGAATGGATTTGATTGAAAATGAAGGAAAAATTTTTCATTGGCCTTTCAAAAAGGATTGGTTTCCTTAATATTGTAGACCACAATTAATACAATTTTTTCTCTTGTTGAATACATTCACTATTCTTAATCTTCCCAAGTTATTATACCCGGCCAGTGAAAGAGAATTTCTTATGGTATTTGCAGCATTTTGCAAAAAAATTTAGAATCATTTAACATAATTCTAGGAACAGAATAATAAAAAAATATTTGTGCCTGGGCAATTTATAGTTTAGGTTGTTCAAGACAATGGAATAACTGCTATGACCAAATTACAGCATAACTTTTTTCCTGGTGGGCCCCAAAAGAGAAAATGTATTTTTCCCCAGTGTTTCTAATGCCTAATTTTATATTTCAATCAATAGAAAACCCTAAAAAAAAAAAAAATCATATTTTTCTGTGAAAAATGAAATTAATAATAAAGTAAAACCAAGACCAAAAACTTTAGAGTATTAGATAATACTGAATTTTCAATTTTTCATCAAGACAACTTTCTTTTCTTTTATCATTTTTTGTCAGTATTTCCAGATTAATAACTGCAACTGGCTGACCTGCTAAACTGAGTATTGCTAGCAATACCTACTATGATTTCACTGCCAAAGACTATAACTGTAAATATTTACAACAGTTTCCTATCATGCTGCCAGATGACTGCTAGGAAACATGCTGCGTTCATATTTTGCTCTTGCTATTTATTTGCTGTGTGAAGGATGATTCATGTCACACCAGTCTGCATTCCTATTCTGTTTGGTGATAGGTTCTTCTGTATCAAGTAACATCACTCTGTTTCCTGTCAGCTCTCTAACTGGTCTGAGCTAGCTCACCTAGAGACAACCTATTCAGCCAGTCAAATATACTGCACTTCATGAAGGATAAGGTAGAAGTGATTCTGCATCCTCAGCATTTTCTCTGATACATTCCTACTTCAGAGCACCAAAGCCCATGGTACCACATGTGTCTCCTCATTCTCACTTCTCTTTCTGCAAACATGACAGTTGTAGGGGACTGTTATATATCCAACAGATAATTGGTACCGTGTTCTAAGTCGCCTTGGTCTTGCATAGACTTGGAGATTGTCAGCACACTGTCACTGCATTCCAGGAGAGCTCCTATTAGTTAACTGTACTTGACAGCACCTCAGAAACTGTATATTTTAAGTTAAGAAGCCTGACATCATAAAGGTTATCACTTTCTTTCTCTGGATAATTACTCACAGCATTGACAAACATGTATTCCTTCTCCAGTTCATCAGAAGACCGATGGGAATATGTGATTTTTAAAGTTCCTGATGCTTTTCAGAATCATATATTGTTGAAGTCCTTGGCTGATAATATAATTATAGGCCTACATATACACATATGTATATATTTATATGCATCTTTGCCCACTTGGCTATTATCTCTCATCTTTCAGAATATTAATGAAGACATATTTAATCTGAAGAGGAGAGGGAATTCCAAGTACCAGGACCGGAATATTTTTTAACTTCCTGTGCTTTTATTTATTTATTTGTTTATTTATTTATTTTTCTATCTTTCAATCTATCTGTCTACCTATCTAGTGCTTTGAACTTCAAATAGTACAGCTCTTTCTCATCAGAAACAATTGCAACACTGCAGGAATTTGTTCTTTTAATGACTCTGAATCAGGACAGTAGAGACAACTAGGCTTATCAAAGTCATCAACATTATTTTGTGAGTTTCCCTGCTGTTTTATATGTGCATTGTTCTCTACTATGTAAGTACTGCTACCTGAAAATGGTCATAATCAGTGCAGTTAAACTCAGCAGAAAACTCTTGCACAGGATTGTTAAAATCTTTTGGGGATTTGGTTATGGCTGTTCAGCAACTACAAGTGAAGTAGAACTTGTTAAAGTGTCATGTGGAAAAATACAAGAATTAAACTAGTATAAAATCTTGATACATAATTCTTAGCAGTGTGTGGCTGTCACAGCAGAACTTCCAACTTCATGTGCTCATTATCACAGAGCAGTAGAGAACATTTTTGTTGCAGTAGACTCTTTCCAGGGAGGTAATAATTAGATATCTTTGCATTTTCTGATGTGATTTTCCAGAGACTTCCATCTACATTTTCAAAAGCCACTGGTGGTTTGAGGTACTCGAAAAGAAACAGTTTAGAGTGAAACATGGAGTATCTGCTCACTGAAAACTAGACATTTTGAGCTTCCTCATGCTCTTGCATTTGAAAAATGGAGGAACACATTACTCCAAGGTTACTTGTGAAAATGCAGCAACATGACTTCCTGATACTAGAGTAGATATTTTACTCTCATGGGAGGAACAGATGGCTTTGATAGAAGTTGCCAAAGTGTTGGACTATCAAAGGATTAGTCTTATTACTTGAGAACACAAGAATCCATCATTCTGTTCCAGGGAGAGCATTTTGCTATCACGGAGAGTTGCATAAGAACAAAAAACAATTTACATGATATTTGGGCAGGAGTTTGATACATGCTTCCTGAGAAAGCTGAAGCTGAGGAAAAGAGTCATTTTTAAGAATCAAACTTCCAAAGAAGAGATGAAATGGAGATGGATGTAGGATATTTTACTTGCCTCTTTGTCCTCTGCAGTCAGTTCCTGTGACTTTTATTCATATATCCTAGCATGTGCATTGCATAGGCCCAAGTTATGATGTGAAAAATCAAATTTATACTGTCACATCATGACCAGCCACAAATCCATTTAGACAGGTTTAAGTGAAAGATTTTAAATCTGCAGAACTAGTAAGAAAGGTTTTAATAGCTCAGTCACTCAAAACAAACAGGTTCCTTGATGATAAATAGACTTTAAAGATATCAGAACAGAATCTCAGGAACCTGTAAAATAATAGAAAAAAATAAGGATAAAGGGGAAATCTCTCCTTGAAGTTATTTTACTGAGGGGAAAAAGCGAGACAGGTTGGGGGAAGGTGGCATACATGTTATGATGGTGACAGATTTACAAAGGATGGTATCTGATGATAAGGTAGATTTAAATTTCAGTATTTTAGTAGTGTGTAGGAAACTTTGAAACCTTAACATATCTTTAATAGTATTTTTGGGAGGGGATTAACATTATTGCACACACATTTTTATTTGGTATAGAATAATTTATGACAAGAAATAAAGACCAAACTGTACAACTTCTAAGAAATTAATATTTTTATTGTGTGCAATCTGTTAGTTTTATCTGTTGTGCTTACATAGTAAGCACTGAGTAGTAAAGTAAGAAGTATTGGCATTGCTCAGAAATGCTCTCTACAATTACAGAGGAATTAAAGAAAGAATTCTGAGTAGAGTTTACCTCTTAAAGGTAAGAAAATTCATGTTCTTGAGCAAACATCAAACGTTTCACAGCATATTAAGTATTTTTCATCGTCCACTATGAAGAACCTTGTTCATAGAATATTTGACATTGAAGAAGGAAAAATCAAGGGCCATCAAGGGCTTCCTGGGGGGATTCTTCCATAAAACTGGCTATATTCATAAAAAGTCTGAAATCCAGAGACCTAATGCAAATCATCTAGCAAAATGATTTAACCAACTCTTTGTTCTGTGGTCATGTACCAAAGACTATAAAGTTTTCTTAGCAAAATAATTAAAATATCTCTGAAAGCAGCTGGCTACACATTTCAATTATTTGAATACACAGTTCTCTGACAATTTACATAAGACAGTATTGTAAAACAACCTGAAATAAGCTATTCTCCCTCTACTTATTTTGGTGGCCTCACTTTGTACATTTGTGCAGTAGGGGTTCAGCTGAGACATCTGGCCATTTTGAGAGAGATTTTCTTAGTATTTTTGTGCTATCAGAATAGCTATGTGTATGCAATGTCATTAAAGATGTTTGATGGAATTATCCTGGTGGATGTTCCATTTGCTATCCACCCTGTGGATAACAAGAACTGAGGGAGAAAAGAGAATAATAAAGAAAATGAGAAGCACGTATGTATCTTTGGAAATTACCTAGTCACTCATATCTCTTTACAATTGATATTATAATTAGTCAACTTCGAAATTTTATCTCAGTTCAACCACCACAATATATACTTAATTTTGTGAGACCAAGAGAATAATCTGATATGAAACAAGAAGACTATTCCAAAATTTGTCACTGGGCATAATGCAAACTCTCTTTACCAATAATGTCTTATTCTGTCCCGGCAAAGGTCTGACATTTATTGCTTTGTATTCCTCTCATGAGCAGCTTGCTATAAGTGATTAATTCAATTACATTATCTAAACAGACACTGGGGAGTTTTGTGTCAGCTTTATGAAGTATAACGGACTATGTCATATGTGACAATGCCTACCAAGAGGAGATTTTCAGCAGTGTTGAATGCACTTCACACATATTTTCAGTAACAAGAAAAAAATTACAAAGGAGTTAAAGTAGCATTGTGGGAAACAGAGAAGCAGAAACTTCTATAAGCATTAGTAAATTTGATTTACAGCCCTGGAAGGAGCTTGGGTTGATGTAGTGGCAAAG
Organism: Corvus kubaryi; assembly: GCF_017639235.1. NCBI lineage: Eukaryota > Metazoa > Chordata > Aves > Passeriformes > Corvidae > Corvus > Corvus kubaryi. The sequence continues at coordinate 8,385,953 of NW_024581127.1, read as the reverse complement.
CTGTGCAGGCTTTAAGCAGAACAATCATAAACCTGTGTTTCTATAGTTATAAGTTAGAAAATTTATTGGGCGATATGGTGAAAGGTTTTAAGTATAGTAACGTGATTTTATAATTTAAGAATTTAGATGCTGTAATAGAAGTATATGTGCGTACCTGAGCTAGAAAGTCATTGGTTGTGAAACAGATGCAATGCAGTAAAAAGTACTAAAGGTGATAGGTTATAAAGTCAAAACAAAGTTTCATGTTAATTGCTTAGTGGACCAAAAAGTTATTGTAGCGGGTTGGGTTTGTAACCAGGAAGAGACACCAATTTAGTGTAGTGGTTTGGCCCAAAATACTCATTACTGTTTATCTTCTTGAGATAAGAATTAGTAGAAACACAAAGCAGGCACCAAACTTGAAAGAAATATAAAGAAGTTTATTAACAGACCTAAAAGAAGGGGAAAAAAAATTATACCACCTTCAGAACTCTCCTCCTCCCCTCCACCTTCCTCCCTTCTCCCACTGACAATGTAAAAAGACAACCCTTAAGATGTTCAGTCAGTTTACCACTTCCATAATAACCTTGTTCAGTCCATTTAGAAAGAGAAGTCTCTTCTTGCTCATGCTATGAAAACATTATCACAACGAGACAGCCGCCCACTTCCAAATATTGTTCAGCCCATTTAGGAAGAGGAGTCTCTCTGTTCATATGTGAGTCCTTTCCCCCGACTTGCAGCTTTTCCCGCAACTGCTTTCGAGGGTCCACTCTTGAAGTTTTTTGAGGTCGAGCCATTCAGAAACAAAAAACAGAGGCCCTTCTTCCCTGGGAGCAAAGGGTCTTCCTCATCTTCATCATTAGGACTATCTCTGGGAGCATCTCTAGGAACTGAGGTTTTCTCCTTTCCCATTTGGAGCAAAAGTCCTCATCTGGTTCATCTCTACGGACTGAGGTTTTCTCCTTTCCCATTTGGAGCAAAAGTCCTCATCTGGTCCATCTCTCCCTGTCCAAACTTCTCATGAAATTACAGCTGCGTCAGCACCTGCCTATCTCAGCACAGGTGCTTTTGCTTGCGAGTTGAACACTCCACCCCCCATATCTTCATGAAATTACAACAGGATACTCTGATATATCATAGCTTCACAACAGAATTTCAGCTTTAAGCATCTCCTCTCTCTCTTCCCTCAGGTTTTCAGCTCTTCACAGCAATAAAAGGGTTACTCTCACCTCGGCCTTGCAGCTTTGCAGCTGGAATGTTGAATTTTTCTTATCGCAGTGGAGAGGGGGGAGAGCCGAGCCGCTCCGGCTGCCCACGGCAAGGCAGTGGGGAGGGGTTCCACGGCCGGAACAGGTCCATCGACTCCAGGATGGCCGTGGCCAGGCCCAGCCTGGCCCAAGCAGGGCCTGGCCAGGCCCGCTGGCCCCCACACGGGGCCTGCAGCCACCTGTCCCAGCACCAGAAACGAGAGAGAGCTTGGTAGGGGAGTTTGTCTATTCTTAAGTGTGTATCACAGAGGCGGTCACAACTTTAAGTGGCTTAAAGAATTGTCCATATTCAAACTGGCCAGCTGATAGGTTCTATCAGGTCCCAGAGGAAGCTGTAAGCACCCCTTAGCAAGGACATCCCTTCCGGGACTATGCTTGCTAACCTACTACAGTTATAAATTACGATGTAACTCTGAAACTTGTGACTTTCTCCATTATGGTGACTTGTTACTAAATCACGGCCTCTGAGACTTATGCCTTGTTTGCTTTTAAGTAATAAATAGTGATAATTGTGATCGTCCCATCTCTTGGATAATAAGGCACTGACAAAATAATGTTTTTCTGACTATTCAAATGGAAAGAGAAAAGAGAGAGATCTGGTCACAAACAGCTGACCTGCACTCTTATGTTCCCTGATATATTCAGAAAACTTTACAGTTGAAATATCCAAAATAAATGTAGTTACTGCACAGGGTTAGAACTAGATGATCTTGAAGGTCCCTTCCAAACCAAATCATTCTATGATTCTGTATGCTTTAGACTGCTAAATGGAGTCCACTTAAAAAAACCTAAGGATTCCTTATATAATACATCATTATCTTAAACAATTTTATTTTTTTAATCCAGACCTCTTTATGCTTATTTTAAATCATTTTTTTCCTACTCTTTAAAGCATTTCTGTGACATTATACACTTTCCTGTATCTGGCTTTTTTATTCAAAATAAGATGGCTAATCTCTGATAGGACAAGTCCAAATTGTCTACACATTAGTCTGAAAAATGGACAGTGGCAACAGATGTATAATTTCAATGTCTGCAGGAGCTCTCTAAGGGCAGTAGACCAGCTGAGAAATGCATTAAGGAGTTGGGTGAATACTAGGACAGTAAAGTTAGAAGGCTAGAATAAAGTGGGGCAGTGAGAAATTTGCCTAAAAAGTAGTAGAAGAGACAAAGAAGTTCCTGGTGAAATTTACTTTTTAGCTGTTGTTCTGCTGAAAAACAGGTCTAGAGAGGATGGTAGAGAAATGACTGGCCAAGGGAAAGTTGGAAGGTCTACTGAAAGGTTTCCATGAGAGATACTGGTGTGAATACCAGCCGTTTGAATGGAAGGCCTTCAAAGAAGGAACCAAAATTAAAATCAAACCTTATTTCTAGGAGTTTAATTTTGAACTCTAATTATGTGCTAAAATGCCTTGCTAGACTTCATCTTGCTCTCTTCAAAAGAAGAAAGTGTTGCTTAATGAGGAACCTTTCAATACTGCCTTTTTCTCAATCTAAAGTGCTCACTTTAGATTCTCATGCACTCTGCTCTGTATTAACGCACCGTGCGTAGATTCGTGAAGGGTAGCTGCGTTTCCCTGAAACGTCCCTGGCAAAGGAATCATTCTGGTGGGTGCAGTATAGCACTCCAGCAAGCTTGCTCCTTTCACCTACACAGCTGTTGGGACAGACTCTCACCACACACTCAAGCTGGATAGCTCACGCATTACCAGAGGCAAAGAGCCAGGAGGGCTCTCCTGTATGGCACCTCCACAGACAAGGTTTATTGCATCCTGCCGCGAAGGGAGACCAGAGACGAAAGAGAGGCCCAACCACACAGTGACCAGGGTTTTTGTACTGGAGCGGGGAGAGCATCAGAACCAATGATCTGAGGGCACGGGAGTGGTACAAAGGCAGGACTAGGGTATGGGAGCCAATGGGGAAGGTCTGGGGATGTGTAGGGCAGCAAGTCAATCAAACAGACTAAGTCTGCATGGCACCACAAAGCTTGATGGGAGAGGCTTTTCCTTTCTCATCATGAGGTCAGGGTGTTGTAAACGAGGCAGAGACTTTTTGGAACGAAAAGCCAACTCGTTTATTTATTAACAACTGAGAGCGGGAACCCAGGATAAGCCCAGGCTCCGCGCAACAGGCCAGAACAGTGGGACCCACTGGGTACTCCCTTGGACACCAAGTTCTGCAGGAGGACCCCCTCTCCAAACAAAACAAAAAACAACAGCCCCCCCAGATAGAATCCCAGGACCATTCTTATGCCCTCTGTCAGTTCATAATTGTGCATTTTGGATCCTTCCTCTGACTGGCTCATTTCTAGGGCTTCTATTGGTCTTTATCAAGACGCATTCCTATCCAATCATTTCCTGAGGGCATCGAATGATTGGATGATTCTTTATCCAGTAACAGTCCAAGATGTTGACATCACCTGCGTGAAGTAATCTTCTAGTCTATCACATCCTCAATTACGTCCCTACCTAGTGTTCACACTCCAATACTACACCCATACAGTTTTGCATCATCCTTAATTAACATGTTAATCTATTTAACTATCAACTCCCTTTTTTTTACGTCTCATTTGAACAGTAACAATCAACACTCAGAAACAGATTCATTTATTACAAGGGGGTGCTCTTAAACCTCGAATTCAGTCCACCAGCAGGCCTCTGCTATTTCAGGGCTCCTTGGCCCCTCAGCCATCACTTTTGCTGGTTCAGTCACCTCAACACTGTATCAAGGTTCTGGACAGGTAATACTCCACCCTATAGTTAAGTCATTCATACCTAAACATATTTATTGAAAGTTTTACACATCTCAGAGTGTTGCATAAAGGATTATGAGCAATCGTTAGTGAAATCTAAATTGAGGATTTCAAAACTTTCCTGTAAAGCTGATTTGAACGCATGTCCAGAGGCATGCTGAAATTAGTAACAGTTTGCTTTGAAAGTAAAGATATTTAATTTTTTTAGTCTAAAACATCTGATTGTCCTGGTTTCAGATGGGATAGGGTTCATTTTCTTCTCAGAAGCTCGTACAGTGCTGTGTTTTGGATTCAGTATGAGAATAATGTTGATAACACACTGATGTTCTGTTTGTTGCTGATAACACGCTGAAGTTCTGTTTGTTTTTAAATAGTGCTTACTCTAAGTCAAGGACTTTTCAGTGTCTCATGATCTGCCAATGAGGAGCTGCAAGGGAGCACAGCCAGCACAGCTGATCCAAACTAGTCAATTCCAATTCTCCTGCCCATGCTACCAGGAAAGAATGGGAGTAGTTAGTGAGCAGCTGTGTGGTACTTGGGCTGGGATTAAACCATGACAGTCATTTAAAGTTTATTTCTGTAATTTATAGTACTAACAAAGGCTCTCAGAAACTTTTAAATAGGAAAAAAAAAAAGTAGTTGGTTTCAGGGGAATGAACTATCTAGATCAAGCCCCCAGGTATGTTTTATTGTCTTCCCAAACACAGAAAAATTGTTTAGCATGATACTTCAACACTGCTTTTCTTTTTTTTTTTTTCCAGTTTAGTAAGAAATCAATTAATAAATTATTCATTTTGCTGTATAAGAAATTCTTATTCAAGCTACCTAGCTACTTCATTTGGCCTGGAAGATGTAAATAGAGTTATAGTTCTTCTTAACTCTATTAAGAACATGTAGAAGTAATGAACCTTTAATTCTCTAATGTCCACTAATTGATGCAGGATTTGAGGTTCTACAAGGCATTTTAAAATTACTGCCACTGTCCTAACAGAGGCAACAGGTGCTGTTGGAGGGGCTAGAAATTCCTTAGGTGCCATTTTCTAATTGCAATATTTACATTTATGTTTTCCACACTTCATGCTTTGCTCAGAGCTTAAATCCACAATCATCCATGTTGTTGGGCATTTTGGTAGAGCAGGCTTAGACAGCCTGGTGGCTTTATCAAAATCATATCTGGAAAAAGAGGGAAATATTTCAGCACAGCATCATATTTAGCCTGGTACACTTTTGTTTCCTAAGCAAAATAGTAAGAATTTGCTTATAGAGGACTACATAGGCAGCACTCAACAAAATGGAAAGTGATTTTTGTAGTGAAATAAATTAAAAGGAAGACATGCTTTCTTTCTCAGGTTCTTGCTCTGCCCAAAAGACAAAAAAGTGAGGATAGACACATAAGTATGGCTTCTGTTGTTGTTTCTCCCTAGGAAAGTTCAAGGCTGCTTTACATTTAAATTTTTATATTTGATCACAACACAGCATAATAATAATATGTTATGATAAGATCAGAAGGTCATCTAGTTATTGTTCTTGTCTGAATGAGAATATATAAAAACTTGCTATTAGTGGCCTGTAGCAGGAAAGCAGATGCTGAAATACTGCTAAGTGACATCAAAAAGGACTGTATTAATATCTTTCTCATTTTCTCAGTGCAGACATAAATAATACATAAATGCTAGAATGGGAAAAGGAGATGCACGATTTGCGCACATTTATCCTTGGGTTCAGCGCAATTTTGCTGTGCATTGACACATCACAGCTTTCTTTAATAATCTCTTTCATCATAAAGTACTGGATATTGAATGAGTGAAGCCAGAGCAATCTAATTCTCAGACTTGTAGTCTGAGAATACCCACATTTCTGAGAAGCACTGAAAGAAAGCCTAAAAAGACTCAGAAATGTTCAGTCTCACTGTCACTCTTTTTCTGTCTCTGGTGTAGGTAGGAGTTTGAATTTGGGTTGTGGGAATTGCTTTGAAGTTCTCTGTTCTTTATTCCTCCATGTCAGCATTCACAAGGACAGAAAATTGGAGATGCAAAATATAAAGCCCTTAATCACCTTGATCAAGATAATCAAATGACAAAGGCTAGAAGAATGGGCTGTAGGCTGAAAAAAGACAGGACAAATTCCAATAAGACTCTTCCCCATTTCAGAAACATTCATGTGCCACCAAGAAAGGAAAATAATTTATTCCCTGTTATAAAAACACTAATTTCCTAAATGGAGGTCAAGGACCTGATTTGAGCTTGAGATTCCTATCTGACTTGAAAAACAGGCCCTGAATTCGACTTGGTCTGGTGGTAAAAACAGGGCAAAAAATGTAAGCAGAAAAAATAGCCTTTATTAAAATGAAGTGAAATATGCTACTTTTCCCCATAGACCTTGCCCAGTTAATTCCATGAATAGTGTGTTTATTCTCTGGAATTTAAATGGTGTCTTCCCGCTGAAACTTTAGCTCAGGCTAATCAATAAATGCTGCAGCTGGTCAGACTCCTGAACTGCAGAATTACGCAAACATCAATGGATACTTTAAATAGAGTCTTACACCAGGTTCAAGTAATATAATGCCTGGGGCATTGCACTGGCTTAGGGCAAGCAGAAAGATTGTGTCCAGTTGTGAGGCTGTCTTATCTTCTGCGACCTCTAGCAAAGGCAGGGTAAGAAAGTGACATCAACTTAAAGCAATTATGCCTGATCCAAGCTGATAGCTACTCTTGCAGTCCAGGGAGAACAGTTGCACAGGTCTGGCAAGTAGGAGGCAGAAACGAGTTAGAAGATGCCTGAGGGAAAGAGGAGGGTTAAAAATGCCTCAGAGAGCTAAAAATGTCTCCCTGCCCTTCTGGTGACGTTATCTAATATATGCCGAATACCCATACGTGCAAGCCTTCTGTATCATTCACAGAATGCTCAGCAATGCTGTGCTGCAAGCTCTAGTTTCACACTTCCTCACCTTTTGTTCCATTGCACTCTGCAGCCTTGCCACTGTGTTAATGCAGGTGTGGGTTGGACTGGGCATTTGGCTGCATGCATGCAAAAAAGGAAGTCCTTTGAAAGGTTTTAAACTGTCATAAAACCAGCACTGAAGTGTCCTGTCAATCCTCCTTTCCCCGGCTGTACAAATATTTTGATGTTTGTTTCTAAAGAGATTGAGTTCACGTTATGGAGGAGATCTTTGCTTACAGAATCTTTACTAAACCCTGTTTTCTACTTGTCAATTCAGCACTAAAGGACCTTGTTTCTTGGTGTCTGTTGCCTATGGCCTATCCTTGTGACAGCTAGGTGCATGCTGTTAAATGAAATTAGGAAGATGTTATTCATGGGAACAGCTGAAAACTGAAATTTAGCATTTCCTGAAAATACTAATTTATCTAGTGTCCTTTTCAAAATCAAACATGAGACGGATAAGAAACATGCCATAAGAGGTTAACTAATACATCACAGGAAGAATCCACATGTCTAACTTATATGCTGATCTCCTAAGGACTGCAATGACTTTTGCAAATTTTTGCAAATTTAGGAAGTAGGTAGGACTGCATCTTTCCTGAGCTGATGGATTGGTTTCAGAGAAGTAATGCAAGACATTGAGAAGACGTTTTAGTTACTCTCCTCAAGGTCTTGTTCTGATCTTCTCTTCTGGTTGTTTATACATTGTTGCCAAATCTACACTGTCAAAGATCATGCACAAGGACAACAAACGATGATGATTTTTTTCTTAACTTCATTATTTGTGAGCCAAACATTAATACTGGGTGCTTTTAATTTTAATTTTTCCTGATCTTTGATATTTTTGCTATGTCTTTCTACAGAATATCTTGCAAAGAAATTTCTACTTTAGGTCTTTTATTACTTACTAAACCAAGTCATGAGGAAAAATATATGGTATGGGAAATAGATTATTATATTTTAGTAAAAGAAATCTATACTATATATAATCTATATTATATAGAAATCAATATAGTCGAAAATTAGAATTAGGAAAACAACAGTTCTTCAAATTAATCTTCATTCTCCTCTTCAAGACACCAGGCTTCCAACTGTCTCATTGCAAAGGGAGCAGTGTGTGATTTGTTCTGGAAAGATGTGATATATTTATAAATAGAACCCTACAATGCAGTAAGTGATAAGGCATTTCCATTGATTGTCCAGGGAGTCCTTCCAGTTCTGGAGGAAGACAGTCTGTTATTTCAGTATGATAATAAAATGTATGATTGTGATGGAATTTAATATGACAGGCTGCTATCATTTCAAATGTACTAATACTGAAAAAAAAAAAATTGAGTAAAAATAGAACTTACTACAAAAAAAGAAAAAATTAAAAATTTGAATTTCTTTAAATATTGCATGCCATTCCTTCACCATAGCATGTTTTCATTTTTAAAAACTATAAGGGGCTTTAATAGAATTTTAACTTAAGCCAACAAATATCAAAGCCCATTTTCCCTAACATTTGAAAACTACAACATACTACCAAAGCTAAAAGTGTGCTTTGTTCTTTCTATAGCAGTTTATAGAGGCACACTTATATGTTGAAGGAAATTATTTAAGACAAGTATTTGGCCCGGAAATTAAATAATTTAATAATAACTTTTAGCTGCAGGTAAAAAGAAAGATGTAACAGAAAATCTACTAACAACTTCATCAACATATTCCTGAGAAATATTAACATAACTGAGAAAAATTTATCAGGAGTGAAGGATCAGAAATGGTTGACATCTAGCCAAAGGAATGGAAACTGGTGAGTCCAGGTGGCTGGGACCTTAACCTACAGAAGAAAGATGATCAGAGAGAAAGTCAAGCTTTCAACAAAGGTTATTATTGTTCAAACTCCAACAGAACATCAACAAAGGAAGAAAGAAAGATCATCAGTCTTGGCTCCAGCACTGACCCAGCTGATGTGGTCTCCAGGGTCCTGGGGGTGCACCACCTGGGCTCTTTGTGAGAGTACCTTTTTATAGATATGTTTTCCCCACCCTGGTGCTAAATTTTTCACTTCCTATGCTAATTAGTTACCATGTGCAGTTCATTTTTCTAGACCATTTGGAAATGGACTGAAGGGCTTTGGGGGTTTTTGGTGGTCTTGATCACCCCCTGTGGTGGCCGGTTGGCCTGTGGCACAAGAGACAGAGAGAGCTCTTGGTAAGAAAGTCTCTGGTGCCAAAGACTTATCAGGCATGGTGAGGGAAAGAAGCCTCACCCAGAATGCCTTGTTCGGTTATGGTAATCTATGCCAGTTCTGCTTACCCAGTTGGCTCCTGGTGTTAGCCACACCCCCCTACCTAAGCCTGAGTTTTCCCATGATCTGGGTCACTTGCCTCTAGAAATCTTCACAGGTATGAGCAATAAACGGCTTTCTGTGGAAATCTATGCAAGGACCTTTCCTATCTCCTGGCCATCGGCTTAATATTACTGAAGCTGTCCGTGCGTTTGTGTGTGCACACGTGTGTGAGTGTATTCAGCAGATCCTGCTGACAGATTTTGCTGTAGAGACACTGTTTAAAGGTCGTGACACTCCGTGCTCTGGCACAGACCCCGCAGAGCCGGAGAGAGACAGTAATAGCCCCCCTATTGGACCGACCTTTGGTCATCAGTCCATACCTGCTTCTTGACCTCACTCCTGAAATTGCACTGCAGTGTGTTGTGCTTGTCTCCGAGAGCCAGAATTGTTTGTCCAGAAAAGTGCTGCCCTATCTCAATATGGCCCCCATCTCCAGTTACATGCTCTTCTTTCTTGCCTGTTTGCACAGCGTGTTCTTACCGACAGTCCTGGGTTGGTTCCATTGCTATCTCATTACCACTGTGTGACGTGTACACAGAAGCCCCTCATCATCTGGGCTTCCACAACAGTTACTTGTTTAAACAGTCCCTGCTACTTGTGTGAAACTATTTCAGCATATTAAAGACAAAATACTTGACAAATTGTAAAGACAATCTTATACAGCTGTAACTCCGTCAAGATTCATGATTTTGTTTATTGAAGATGTGAGGACAAGAGTTTTGATGGAACTGAGTTCCACCATAATCTTATTCAACTTATTAGTAGACCTTCTAGACCTTGTTGACTTGCTTTTATTATTTTAAAACTAAATAAAGGTAGAAGCTTATTGGCCTTTTAATTAATTAAATTTAATTTAATGTGAAACATTGTTATATTGAGAGAGTTATTGAAAAAGAGAAATAAAATGTCTTTGGGGCTTCCCAGTCCTCCACAGGGGCTTTAACTGATGCTAAGTGATCTCATGCTTCAGTGGGTAGTGGGCATATGTTTCCTACAGGTTTTTTTAGAAACCTCAGGCTACTACAACTCTTAAGCGTATGACCCTGGGTTTTAGGAACGGAAAAAATAGCTGTTACAACTGGATTGTCTGACTTCTCATGTTCTTTCACATATAACATTAGATACAACTAGTTGTAATATTTTGTCCAGATTTTTGATCATAGTGCAAAAACACCTGGCCATATCACACTTAGGTTTCCACAGTAGCATCAGGTACTTTTAATCATTTCACAGACTTTACCAATATACAGAGGACTGCTTGCATCCTCCAAGATCTCCCCATAGTTAACTTACATTACCCAAAGTCTATCAACTAAAAAAGGACCAAGGCACAATTACTGACATTGCATTCATTAAATATAGAAATAACTTTGTATACGTAGCCTCACACCAAAGCCACAATCATTGTGGTCTGTGCCTCTAGTGGCATCTATTTTGAATATGTTCAGAATGAGGCCCCTTGGGTGAAAAACATACTTCAGTGGAAAAAAGGATTCAGAAAAAAAATTGTAGGATACAGCAAAAGTTGAAAAAAGCTGCTGCCTTCTGTTCTCTCTGACTTCTTTTGTAAAAAGAACTCTCTCTCTCTTTCATCTTGCCAGAGAAATAACATCTGAAATCTTCAGGTTCTGCTTAACCTCATCTTAATCTTATTAGAATTTCTTTAATAACAGAAAGGAAATTGAATTTGTGCAGAAGTAGGAAACATCCTTATGAAAACCTCTAGGCACCCTGAAAATTGTTTAAACAAATTATGTAATTAAATGTCCAAAATACATTTTCAACTTCAGATTGCTAAAGTAGGTTTAAAAACTCAACTCTGAAAAACAACCATACAATTTTTATATTGTCTCATTAAGCTCTATTACTAATTTAATTATCAATAAAATTTTACAATGCAGCTTGTCCTAGATGTTCACAGAGCATCAGACCCCTCATTTCTTCTTTCCTCTCTGCCTCCTAAATGCAGAACAACCCAGATGTTGCAATGAGAAGTGCCTTTCTTGTGTAACTTGACATTCAGTACTACGGAATCATGGAATTATGCTAGCAAACAAAGAATGCCGTAGATTGTGACAAACCTGAAGGGATGCATCTGCATGCTTTGATTATAAATATCCTTGGGGTTTCTATTTTATACAAACTTCATCAAATTAGAAAGCAAAGCATCATAACTTATATCACAGATTGAACAACTCTGCTTGTGTCAGTAACCATAGCCATCAAAGTCTCAAAGCCACTGAAGAAGTCATTATGAGACAATTAGGTAATGTTTCAACACACAATGAGCACAACTGTTTGTCACAGGATGCTACCAAAGCTTCATTTCCTGTGATTTGTTCAGAAAGACCAGGAAAACGAAAAAAACAAAAACCAACCACAATACAAAGAGCACATTGCTTTGAATATTCTCCCAAGATTTAACTGAAGAGATTCTGAAGGGAAAGTTGTCCATTTGCTGTTTTCGATAATTTGTGTTAATGTTGTTTTATTTTGATTTTAACCAACAGATGCAGGATCTGCAATGTGTGTGCATCTGCAGATGCAAATTTTGTGCCTCATGCATATTTCATAAACAACCAGCACTGAAATGAAGAAAAACTGCTTATACAGAATCACTCTTAGGCCATATATTTGTTAATTTTAGTACACTTCTCCCATTCAAGAAAGAAAGAACTCTCTAAGAGAGCAAACAAAGGTTTTAAGAATATAAGTAAGGTGTAAGAATATAAGCAATATATTGAATAGCCAGCAGTGATTTGAACATACAAAATTGTGCAAGCTTATATTGTCTCCCCTTTTAAATACAGCATTTAATCATATACCCATCATATACTATTCTCATTCCCATGGCCTCAATTCAACAGAGTCCTGAAATACATGAGTAACTTATGTTGTCATCTGGAGGTTAATAAAGCAATGAAGCAATATGTGATATCAGTCAGGATATTTCTAAAGTATCTGAGTCACCATGCTTGGAAATATTTAAAAGACATGTAGATGTGTCACTTAGGGACACAGTTTAGAGGTGGGCTTGGCAGAGCTGGTTTAGCTTGGATTCAATGATCTTAGATGTCTTTTCCAACCTAAATGCTTCTGTATTTCTATGATAAAAAAGTTCTCGAGAAAAAGTGTCACAGCTGTGAGGATCTTTGCAAGATCACATGTTATCATACACTGGAAGCCTCGGTGCTTTCTCTTATGACTCTTCAAAGCAAACGTATGTGTAAGTACCCCACTGTTTGAATGTTCATAGATAACTGGATTACTATATAAAATCTATGCAAAAATGTAAGAAATGTATTGGAAGCTATATTTAGAGCCGTTCAAAACCTGAACATTTTCTTCTTTCATTTTTCTACTGTATAGCACTTATAATATCACATCAGGTAAATAGATAGACATTGACATAGATGTGCTATGAGAATTAAAAAATGAAATTGGAGAAAAAAGTATCCCACTCAAAATCATAAAAGTAGAGGAAATAATAATGATTTTTTTTTTAATAAATTATGGATGTTTTAGTGTAATTCAGCATGGTTTCCATATCCAGGAACTTTTCTCTGGCAGATAACTAAAATATCTCCTATCTGAATTTTCCTCTTTACTGTACTTGTTCAAAAGGTAAATTCTAAATCTGATGTCAAATTACTGTCCTGTATCTAACTGGGGAACAGTATGAGGAGACAATGAGTACAAATTCTGGAAAAAGATACTGTCTTTAGTTAGTAAAAACTGTCTGTTTTCAAAATCTTTCTCTTTGGGATGTAGTGGATCCCTTGCTCATCTCTGCAGCTATGGAAAAGGAGCACTTCTTGCCATTTTTGTGTGCTATTCTCACTCTCAGCCCAGTCCCAATATCACACCTAGTTTCACCTTGTTTTGCCACTCTGCCTGTTCCAGAGAGACCCCATAGCTCCTGCTGCCCATGTCCACACTGGCTGGCTACTGTGAAGTCTCAAGCATTGACCCAGATCAGTGAACTCCAGATCACCCCATTCCAGAGAGAGATGCTGAGTGACAAAATAGGCAATGTGGAAAGTCAGGAAGTTTGTGCTTAAATGCTAAGTCTGAGCTCCAAGATGACTTGACAGTGCAGGTAATACCATAATATCTATGCACACTAAACTACTCAAGACAGAACATAAAGACAAGGCATGTTAATATGAGAAGGAGAGAAGATAATTTCACTCGCCCCCTGAGAAGTCAAGTCCAGAAAGAACAGGACAGTTGCTACATTTCCAAATACACTAAGGGCCACACAAGACAAACACAAGAAATAGTTTTAGCAGGGATGAGGTCTATAGTATTTGATTTTTCTGCTTCAGTTCTCAGCCCAGGAAATTTAAAGCTAGGCAAAATCAGAAACAATACATTTTCATCAACCTGATGTTTATCTGCACAAAATCTTGTATTCTGTCTTAAACAATACAGAATACTTTGACAAATATACAACTAAACCTACAGTAAGCTTCAGAAATGTCTGAGGATTTTTCCTTACAATATCTGAAAAGTTCTCATATGGTCAAGAATACTGTTTGCTTCTTCACTGGTTAACAATACTTCGATGTCATATTTTTAACACATCACACAGGCCACATTTTTTTTTCAATTCTAGCTCAGCAATCAAGGTTTCTAGTAACTTGCATGTTTAAATGCTATTTTTTTCTTACTTCATATGGCAATATTTACATTTGCTTTTTTGTTGTTGTTGTTTTTTTCTCTAAAAAAATCCCATGGAAAAAAACCAAGAAAAACTGACTGTCTGAAATTATGTTTAAAACAATTGTATTGAAATACAAACTGAACACAAGAGATCAGTGCGTACGTTATACACTCAAGGTATGAAAATTCTCATGACATACTTAACGAGCTTTAAGAGTGTATAGAATAACACTTAAAGGGGAAAAAAATAATGAAACCCAATATTTTTTAGTCATTTCTTGCAAGTTTTAGTTAAATAGTAAAGTATTGGTGAAATAGAAGAATATCAGTAGCTTGTGTATCCATCAAGATAACTGAACCAAACTATGGATCTACTTGTTATGATGCCACATGCACTCTTCTAACTCCCAAGACCACTAATGAATTTAGAAAATATTGAGATTCCAAGAAAGCTGAGCCTTTGTTTTGTTTGTTTTTTAATTTTGCGTAATAGATAAATGATATGAGTTTAAGGCTGGAATTGGCATTTTACTCACTGTTTCTCACCTGGGGAGGTGAAATGAAGAGACTGACCTATAGAACAGGAAAAACATGAACTTCATCACACAGTTACCCCGGTATGGAGAGTGTGGCAGCTCTAAACTGATTCCTGGCTTCAGGATTTCCTAATCATTGCTGTTCCACAATAGCATAGGCCCTGCATTTGACTTTATGCCCTAGCCACAGACACATGGGCATGTTGTAACAGCACAAATGTTAATGCTGTAAGTTGAAAGGGAGTAGGTTTATATTAGTTATTAGGAAGAAATTCTTTACTGTGAAGGTGGTGAGGCACTGGAACAGGCTATCCTGAGAAGTTGTGGATGTCCCACACCTGAAAATTCAACACCAGATTGGATGGGACTTTGCACAACCTGGTCTACTGGAAGCTGCCCATGTGCATGGCAGGGGGGTTGGAACTAGATGATCTTTAAGATTCCATCCAACCCAAACCATTCTATGACTCTATGATTCTGTGATATGGCATAGATATGACATATTCCCTCTTTACTGAAGGAAACTATAGAGCTGCTTGGCAGACTCAGCATAACAGTTGCAAAATAAATAAGATCAGTCACCAAATTTAGATTTTTATGGAAACTGGTCATCAGCAGCAGCATCAGTAATGCCTGGCTACCTTGACTTGATAAACTCTGAAAGGTCTCTCAAATGACACACTGAAATGCAGAGGAACCCATGACATTTTCCTTCAGAAAACAGAGACCTTCAAATAGTTTAAGACACTGAACTCTAGGTTCTGACAAATGTCTCTCATATTACCTAAAGCACTTTCTAATAAAAGCTAAAAATTGAGACTTTTTATTCAGATGTATCCACAGAATGTACGACAGGTGACAAGACAGGTGTAAAATTTTATTATATTCTAGTAAAGATAAGAAATCCTGTGAATTGCCTTAGAGGATATCTCTAGTTCAATATGTTACTTAAATTTAACAAGGAGCTTACATCCTGACATAAATAAGGACCATTATTTCTGTGATTTCACTTTCCCTTGTTAGGGGTTTAATCATTTAAAATAAATCATTGGAGGGTACTTTGTCCTGTATTCTTTTATTATCATTGTTTTGAAAAAAATGGTTTTAGTCAAAGATGAGTCTCAGATTTACTAACATAAGATTTGAAAATACCTCATCCACATGTCATATAGTCTCTCAAATATACCTTTCTTCAGTCTGACAGATAGGAGTACTGTATATTCCTACAACTGCAGGCTTCAAATATTGAGCTCCAATTTCTAGAGTTTCCAATCAGTTTGGTGTTATTTTTTGTTGTGTTTCTTAATTTCATGAAAACACATTCTACATTCTTCAAGTGGAAGAAAGAATTATTTATGCTATTCCATTTTGAAGTATTTTATCATATGGGGGAAAAAAACCACTAAAAGTGTGTTTAATATTTATTGTAATATTTTTAAATGCTAATGAAGTGCTATTCAGTCTCCCATATTTCCATTTTTTAAAATAAAATCATAATGGTCTTGCCATATTGCTTCAGCAACATTTTTACATTTAAAAAGAACACTTTCCCCAAAATTTCCCTTGAAACAAAATTGAAATAATAAAACAATTACACATGCCAAGTCTCCACTTCCCTGAATAGCACTTTCAAGTATTGAAAGAAATTCCATAGTTAATTCTTTCTTCTATTCCCTTGTTAATCTCTTTTTTCAACATCAAACATATTCATTTAGTCATTGAAAACACTGTGGATAGGATTCAATTCACCTGACTTTAGACATCTATATTGAAGGTCTCCATGTGAAGTACGTAGTTTGTTACATTAAGCAAAGAGAAAACAGTGTATCTAAAATCACAGAATTGTTTGAATTGGAAAGGACCTTTAAAGATAACATCGTTCAGCCCCCACTGTAATGCACAGAAACATCTTCCACCAAATCTAGATGAGGTTGCTCAAAGTCCCATCCAACTGGCCTTGAACACTTGAAATGATGGGGAGGTTGCTGTTTCCCAGCTTGTCTGGGTAACCTGTCCCATTGTCTCACCCCCCACATCATTAAAATATTTCTTCCATGTATCCAATCTAAACCTATCCTCATTCAGTTTAAAATCATTGTTCCTTGTCCTGTCACTACAGGTCCTGGCAAAAAGGCTCTCTTCTTCTTTCTTATAAGCCCACTTAAAGTACTAAAAGACCACAATAAGGTCTTTCTGGAGCCTTCTCTTCTCCAGGATGAAAAACTCCCTCAGCCTTTCTGCATATAAGTGGTATTCCAGATGTCTGATGATTTCATGGCTCTCCCATGGGCCAATTCTGACAGTTCCATGCCTTTCTTGTACTACCAGCCCCAGGACTGAATGCAGATCTCCAGGTGGAGTCTCACAAGAGTGGAGTAGAGGGGAAGAATTACCTGCTTTTACAAACTGGCCATGCTGCTTTGCATGCAACCCAGGGCGTGGCTGTCTTTCTGGGTTTCAAGTGCACATTGCCAGCTCAAGTCCAATTTTTCATTCACCTGTATACCCAAGCCCTTGTCTTCAGGACTGCTATTAATTTATCCCACAGTCTATACTGATATCGGGGATCGTCCCAACCCGAGCACAGGATTTGTCTCTCAAATGTTATCAACTGCACCACTCAGTTTGGTGTCACCCACAAACTTGCTATGGGTGCACTCAGTCCCACTGTCTGTGCCATTGACAAAGATATTGAACAGCTTTGCTCACAGTGTGGACCTCTGAGGGATACCCTTTATTGCTGGTTTCCACCTGGACATTGAGATATTGACTGTAACTCTTTGGGGCTGGTCATCCAGTCAATTCCTTATCCATCAAACAGTCTATCCATCAACCCCTGTGGTGATGCGACGTTTTTATTGTATTTTTGTATGTTCTTTGTACCCTAATGGTTCATCCCTACCTTCCCCACTCCTACTCCCAGTTGGTCTGCCCCAGATCCAAGCCACTCCCCCAGTGTTCCCAATATGGTTATCCCCTCCCCTTGTTCTGGCTCTTTCCGTATCAATCACCCAACCCCCTCCCAGAGTTCTGGATTGTTCGGTGTCCATCACCAAAGCCCTCCCTAATTACCCTTATGTGGTCCCCATGTTTCCCCCGAGACCCTGCCCCCTTGGATACCTCCCCTCTTGGAAATCCCCTAAACCTCAACACCCCATTGGGGCATGTGACCCCTCTCCCTCCACCCACCGAAACCATTGGACCAGATGTGAGTCCATCCCTCCAGCGTCTCTCCCTCCTAATCGGCTTATTGGTCCCTAGTTAGGTTACTCCCCTTGTTCAACCCCCCTTTATAAGGCATGGTCACTCTACAACTGTTGCTTGTCCTCCGTGGATACCCTTCATAAACTTGGATTACTTCCCATGGCAAGCCTCCCTGCTACTTTTTATCTCTCCCTTCGTCAAGGGCTGCTGACTGCTACAGTGCCTGGAGCCTGTGCTCCCCTAGGTAGAGCAGGGGCTTCGAGGAGCAGCTTTAAAGCTCCGTGCCTCCGGCTGCTCCCCACTCCTGCCGCACACTGCTGGAGCTAGCTTGGGCAATGGGCAGCAGTGGTCACTGCGACAAACCCCATACCCATCAACTCCAATTTACAAGTAATAACGTTGTGTGGGACCACATCGAAGGCCTTAGAGAAATCAAAGTAGATGACATCAGTTGCTCTGCCCTTATCCACCAACACAGTCACTCCATTGATAGATCAGTCAGGCATGACTTGCCCTTGGTCAAGACGTGATCGCTGTCTAATCACCTCCATCTTCCACATACCTTGCAATAGCTTCCAGAGGTAGTGGGTCCGTGCTCATACCAAGTACAGAGGTGAGACTGAATGTTTGGTAGTTTTCAGGGCCCTCATTTTCACCCTTTTTTAATGGGTGTGATGTTTCCATTTTTCCAGTCGCTGGGGACTTCATCTGAATAATCCATCTGATATAGCTTAGATGACTGCCATAGGGCAGAATTTATCTCTCCTATATGAAGCAATCTCTCGCACAGTATATAGAGACTTTAGGGCAACAGTTCAGATATAAATATTATAACATAAATACATAAGTTACCTATTCTTTTATTCCCAGGTCCTTACCATTATCTTTTATGATCAAAAAGTGTTATTTTTTCATTATTTCTTTCCTCTTCTTGACATTCATATATTGGGAATTGGTCAAACAGCCCCATAAACATTCCACAGGAGAAACAAGAACATCTTGACTTCTACCCACTCCAGTGGACAGAACTGATTAAGCTAAAAAATTCCCAATGCTTTTGAAGAAAGATTCATTCAATGGGTACACACAGAAGAAGTAAAATGATATAAGAAGAGTAGGTGATGACATTTTCATTTTGACGTCTATCGTTTCTATGCCCTGCATGAAGAAAAAAGAATCACACAAAGAAACACAACATCTTCTATCAAATTTTTATTCATCCATCTATGATTTAGATTACACTTATTAAAGAATAGTATTGTAGATGTTTGTCTGGAATTTTTCCAGGCTGACTGTAAGACAAAGGAGTTAGGGAACAGGAAGCAGAAAAAGCACTGAAAAAATTTAAGGAATATATATGTATCTTCAACCCGGATGGAGCTTTGCACATGACCTTGATCAAGTTACCAGATAGGGAAGCAGAAATACATAAGACCCTGTAACCCATGGCCAAAAGGTTTATCTCTCTGTGATCAAACCCCCAATTTTGTATAGCACAGCTGGTGGCTTTCTGTCAGAGAAAATTGCTGCTGACGTGTGACAAAGTACACAAATTGAAGCCAAGCAAGATAAGAAAAACAAAAACATACACGGAAGTAAAATTGTTGGGGGAATAATAGTTACCAATTCAAAATTAAGGGAAGAAACAAACAAAACCAAACAAGCAAAAACCTCACAAAACTAGAAAAACAACTGACAAATTTTCTTGAGCAATAAAGTCCTAAGAAAAAAACACTAAGGATCAGTAGATGGGTATTTAGCAAGATTGAGGATCGGCCCTCTGCAAGGAGTAGAGGCAGCATTTTTACAGCTGACTGATGACTGCCTGGCCAGCAAAGACTCATCTGGTGTCTCATCAGAGCCAGTGAGCAAATTAATGCTAAGTGTAGTAGCATGAATTTTCTATCAGCTGTGTATATGAGACAGTTAATAATTGCTTTGAACCTTTAAGCTGTGTATCCTGCTTGCAGGATCTCTGTGAATGGTAAAAGATGCCTGAACATAAGTGACCTAATTAAGGAGGTTGCAATTCCCCATTTTACACTGGGGAACAGCTTCTGCATATGAAATGTACCCCTCCCTCTGAGGTTTTCTCTTACTTGTACACTTTGATACAGTCTGTGAATGAACTCAGTGTATGGTAGTTATTGCTCTGACCAAGACCATCAAGTCTGTTTGCTCCAAGAAGAAATAGAACAGACAATTCTGGAACTCCAGAAACCAGATACAAACAAAGCCTAGGAAATTCACAACATGTTTCTATGCTTGTGTCAGCACTATTTGTTTCTTCCTGGTAGATTCTACAAAGTTGACATTCATTTCTGAGGTAATTGCTGTTTTCTGGAAGTTCAATTATGTCTTACAATCCCAATGACAATTTGCCAAAGTAATCAATGCTACTATAATTAGTCCTTTACATGATGATGTTTATTTTTTTATGTCTTCTTCCTATTTCATTCATTTTCTCTTAAATCTTTTCAACATTTCAGCAATTTCTACTGTGTCACTAATGAGTTCAGATCTATATTCTTCCCCACAGGAAGATTCTAAGTGTGAAACACATCTCTCAGGTAACAGACATTTCAATATCTTTTCTTTTGATAAGTCTCTATACAATAAGAGCTAAAATGTTTGGGTTTCCATGTATATAATATGTTGTTAATTTTATTCACTTTATAATCAACTAGTTACAGGACAGCTTACTGAACTAGTGGTAAAGGACATGTATTAAATCTAAATGGCTTTGTACTACTAAAACAATGCCTTTGCCAGTAGTTCTTAAACATTTTATTATACAGACATAACTATGTATGTCTGTGTATGTTTATGCATATATTGCATTATATACACCTAATTAACAGCTTTATTTTGAGCTTTAAGGAAAGTACTGCAGCTTTGACATCTAAAACATTTTGCCAGTAGCCTCAATCAATGTTGTGTGTTTTATCATCTACTAAATAGCCACAGGCACTGATCAATACAATAGCAGAACGACTTGTCATTAATCTCAATCTGTTCTAGGTCAGCACCCTGTTACTTTCAACTGAGAATTTTTAATATATATTTAAGGTATCCTTTTCTTATTCTTTAGCATTGTACTTTTCCCACTCATCTCCTAACACAGGAACTAAGATTTTTTTTTAAGGTGACTTCTATTTGAACCCAAAAATAAAATTCAAGATTGTCAAGGTTTTGGTTCCTTTCTTTTAGCAAATTCATTTTCAACACTGCAGTACTACATTCTTGAAACAATAACATAAAGTAAAATGCAGAGGGTCTGACATCCATTGAATTAGCATTTCTAGTAGTTATTATCATTCCATGTATTAGAAAGCTGTGGGGATTTTTAACATTAAAATATGGAAAATCATAAATTGAAATCATAAACTTTAAAGTCATACCTTGAAAAATGCATGTTCAGACATTTATTCCAGCCCTTAAGGATTTACTAACAATAAGCAATTGCCCTGAACCCAAAAACATAGTAATATCTAAATAGCCATCAGACTCTCTAGACTTTATGAATGGCATTCATTTAACATAAGCTATTTTAAAGCAAGACATGAAAATCAAGAGGTCCTTGGCCTATGTAGAGTCAATAGGGAGAGATCTACCTACAGAGGAGAGGGCTTACTTTAACAAGTTGAAAAGACAGGATAAACGACAATATAATGTCAGTGAGACAGAATGTCAGATTTCTTATCCAACCTTACAAGATCTGCTCAGCAGACAGTAATCCTTCTGTTTTGCAGTCTTTGGTACTAGCAACAAGTGCTTGTATTCATCTCACATAAATTTATCCATTAAGAAAAATTAATTAATGCGATCACAGTATGGGTTTCTAGGTGGAATCAATCATCCTTTAACAATGCCTCTCTCATTTCCTTTCCAGTGGTTACAGAATGAGATAACCCTAATAATTTATAAGCTTAACATTTGGATGGCTAAACTTAAGGTGACTTCAAACCTTGACAAATTGCAAGTGCTCCTCACAGAGAGAAGATTTTGCATTGCTTAAAACAAATAAGTAACAGATCTTTCACATGTTAGTAATACACAGAAGCTACTTTCTTGACTGTCCAAATAATTAAGGTGAAATCTCATCACCAGAGTTGATAAACAAACTTGTTTGAAACAGAATCACAGTATCAAAGAATCATAAACAAGTTTGGGTGAGAGAGAGCCTATAAAGGTAATCTAGTTCAAACTCCCCTGCAATGAACAGAAGCATTTTTAACTGGATCAGATTGCTCAGAGTCCAACCTGACCTCAAACGTTTCCAGGGATGTGGTATCCACCATCTCTCTGGGAAAGCTGTTGCAGTTTTTCACCACTCTCAAAAAATTTCTTCCTTATACCATAGAACATCATAAAGTGTTTAAATTCCTGAACTGCCTCTACAAATTGGGTCCTATCCTCTGTCATAAAGTACATTTAATATTATTGTCAGACTGTTTTGCCCAGAGTGACATTGCATATCCCAAATTTTCAGGAAGAAGTTAAGTGACATCAGAATAATCACAGAATCATAGAATGGTTTGGGTTGGAAGGGACCTTAGAGATCGTGGGCAGGGACACCTCTCACTAGACCAGGGTGCTCAAAGACCCATCCAACCTGGCCTTGAACACTTCAAAGGTTTAAAAATTTGCTTGGGATAAGTGTAGCCAAGTATCATCCGTACAAAATGTAATTAAAGCCACCTTATTTTTAAAGATTAATTAAAAGTATAATTGATTATAAGAAACAAATATTTACAATTTTCTTCTAAAAAGAGCAATGATTTACCAGAACAGGAGAGCTACTTGGGTATTTCTGCTGATAAAACAAATCCTAATGTAGGAATAGATACAAACAATTAATCTGTCATGATTTAACTAGCTTGAAAGTGATTAATTTTGAGTAATGGTGCTCATCTAGTAGGCTTTTACTTAATTATCCTAGAAAGCAAAACAAAGAACAGTTTACACAGATGTGTGTATCTGTATTGGGCTCCACTTGAATTGACTGTGACAGAAAGCTGAAGTATCAACATTTCCCATTCAGGGCTGAGAGAGATGGCTCTGTCTGCCAGATCAGCATGAGAGAGAATAATCCTGTGGGACAAGGACTCTCATTTCCCAATAAATTTGAACAATGCCTACTGTACTGATGCCCCGCGATTCTTTTGTTGTTCTGTTTTCAATCATACTGTAATTAAAAAAAAGTCTTCAAAACATTTCTGAGGCTTAAAATCTTTCTAGAAACCAAGAACCCCTGAAGCTGATGGCATTTCTTCCATTTATCTCAAGTAAACGGGCAAGAGATGTTTCTGGATGTACAGAAACTATATCTGAGAATTGTTCACACTAATATGTACAAGTGTCATCTTGAGATCTTATGTGTAATAGAGGACTTGTGTGTCACACCAGCAAACAGGCATCACTGGTTGTAAGAACAGGAACAGAGGAAGGAAAGCAAAGACATCCTAGACATGCTACAGAGCACATAACAGCAGATCCTGTCTAGTGACCCAAAACAACCTGTACACAATATGCACTTGTCATCATCCACACCCCAGGACCACTTCCAGCATTCTTCCACACTAGGCACAGAGCCTAACTCTCTTCTGCAAGTGAAAGTTGGGGGGTTTTTTTAAGGGAGTGCTGGAAAGTTATATAGAGAATGTATGTATATAGAGTATGTCTATATTGTTCACAGATTCCTCAGCTAGCTCCAAAACTAGAATTATTGGAGTCTCCTAAACACAGTGCTCTGTCAAAGCTAATTAACTGTTACTGAAAAGAGGAGGCAATCAACTTGGGAGTAACCTTTCACTGACACAGCCTTATCTTTTCAGGTATTGAAACTTCCGAACCATGTTACAATTTTCATTATAATAGCACCACATACACAAGCTAAGGTGTCTTTTATGGGATGACATTGACTAAAACACACAAGGACTGCCCAGCTGCTGTTCTGGGTCTTCAGTGTTGCCATTCATTAAACAAATGTAGGGTGAAGAAAGATGAGAGCAATGCCATGTCTTAGTGGTGTGGTACTGAAGAAGCTGAACAAAGGAGAGTCAGGGTTGCACCAGATCTTGTACCATTTTCTGAAACAAGCAGTGCCACATGCCTGTGTAGGTACAGGACAGGCATGAGTGCCCATGATTCTGAAGTCAGTGATACAGGTAGAAGGTAAATGAGGGAGGACATAGTGGAAAAGGCAGAGCCATGAGGTTCACCTAAGTCTGGGAATACCAGCTTTAAAACAGAAATATCCTCTACTTCAGCTATAAGAACTTCCAAGGTGTTGTTTGTGTAAGTGAATGTGTATTGTATACAAGATACTTGTAAATTAAATATTGTATCTGCAGTATGGAACACTATTTATCTCATGCCTCTCTCCATCTGATAACACAACCCCTCAATATTCACAGTATACAGAAATACAGAAGACACAGGGGAGATATCATTAGTGTCTATTAAAAAAAACAAACTAGATGCCAAGGAGTCAAGAAGACAGAGACAGCCTCTTCTTAGTGGTACCCAGTAACAGGGCAAGTGGCAACAGACACAAACAGAATTATGGGAAATTCCACTTTAGAATAAGGGAGCTTTCACTGTGATGGTGGTCAAACACTGCGAGAGGCTTCTCAGTTCAATAGTAGACGATCCATCCTTGGAAATATTCAAACCCCAGCTGGCCAACCTGCTCTAGCTGACCCTGCTCTGAACAGAGGTTGGAAATGATGATCCCCAGAGGTGCGATTGCCATTCTACCCCAGTTGCTCTGTGACTCCACAGTGTGTCAAACATTTACACCCTGCACTGAGAACAGCAAGTACTACTGATTTTCATTCCTAGACCAGACGTGCCTGACCTAATTGAGGACATAACTATATTATGAATCAGGGGATTCCTGAATAGTTTATCACCTGTCATCTTAGATTAAATTTGCTGCAAAATTTTTTTGTGTTTTGAATTAGGCTATAGGGTTAAGTAAAAAAAAAAAGATTGCATGAAATACTTCTTCATAAAAGCAGTATTTGATTGCAGTCATTTAAAGCTAATGCAGAGAAATATAATAATTAGGTAATAGATCTGATTTGGGATCCAAGGAATAAAAAGTCATCAGGGAATACCAGCAATTGATCTATATGTTTGATTTTGAGTTTCAACTGAAATACAAAATGTAAGATAGACGGACATAATATAGGATAAAACAACATATGTAATTAAATCCTGAGCTCTACAGATCAGCATATGCTGTTGTACTAAAGTGCATAGTTGTTATTCACTCCTACCTTGTTTTAAAGAGAACAATCTGGCCTCAGAGAAAACACCAGAAGAACTGGTTTCTTACCACATGCCTGGGGAAACATGATCAAATAAGTAGCAGATATGATTTTACATGATAAATATAGATTTTATAAAAATACTAAAGGTTAAAAGAGTAGGATGTTTGGGGTTTTTTTTCTTTTGGTCCAACTGTAAGGATTTCTAGACAAGTGCTTTTGTTGATTACCATGGCACTTTCCTAGAAATTGGATCCATCAAAGTATTGTGAGTAGCAATATTCCATGTTACAGAGGCAGACTACTAAGAACTGCTTATCATATCAGAATATGTAGTCATTTTTAACATATCTATAAAGTAGGCATGCATGTAAACTAATCAAAATATTCCTAAATCCTTCCCAGTTTGCTGGGAAATTCTTCATTTTACTTACTTACTGGCTGCGCTTACACCTGTCCTACATTCAAGGCATAAATTTACTTATTTTACAGGTATTTCTTCTCTTTGATAGATGCATTAGGCTAATACAGCAAAAGGTCTGGTCTTGATCTAGAGCGTCTTCCTAATTTTGTAAATCAACAGTGGGAGCCTGCAGCAATGGCCTGCTCTCTGGTCTCATAGCCCAAAAAGCCAACTGCATCCTGGGCTGCAGCAAAGGAAATGTGTCCAGCAGGTCGAGGGAGGTGATTTTACGCCCCTACTCCATTCTTGTGAGACTCCACCTAAAGTACTGTATCCAGCTCTGGAATCTTCAGTACAGGAAATACATGGACCTGTTGTTGCAAATCTAATGGAGACCCACAAAAAAGATCAGAGGTATGAAACACCTGTCCTATGAGGAAAGGCTGAGAGAGCTGGGTTTGTTCAGCCTGGGGGAGAAGGCTCTGAGGAGACATAGCAGCATTTCAAAACCTAAAGAGGGCTTAGAAGAATGATAAGGACAGACTCCTTAGTAGGGCCTGTAGCAATAGGACAAGTGTGGATGTTAGCAAGGGCTGGCAGAGGAATTTTCCTGTGAAACTTTTCTTTTTCATGAGAGGGCAGTTAGAGAAATCCAGCTTCTCACAGCTTCTCTGTGAAAGCTTTCGTTCTCATGCGAACTGGATGGTCAACAGTTTAAGAGACTGTAAACCATTTCTACACCTGCAAGTTGTTATGGGAACTGTGAAAATTATTTTCCTTTTCTAATAATAATATTTGGAAATGGGTATCTTTCTGCTCAGCCTATCACCTTGAGAGGTGGTGGGTCAACAGGCCAATCATGTAATTTCTCTTTTGCAAACCATGCTTTAAAAGGTATGAGTGATTAAACGAGGTTGCTTCGGCCATATCATCTGACCTGGATTTATGTCATGATTTGCACTGTTCTCTGGGGATAACAGCGACAGATAAGAGGTAATGGTTTTAAAGTAAAAGAGGGTAGATTCAAACTAAATATAAAGAACACGTTTTTTACAATGAGGGTACTGAAATACTGGCATATGTTGACCAGAGAGGTGGTATATTACCCATCCCTGGCAACATTCAGGGTCAGGTTGCATGGGGTTTTGGACAACCTGATCTAGTTGAAGAGGTCCCCGCTCATTGCCAGGGTGTTAGACTAAGTGACTTTTAAAGGTCCCTTCCAACCCAAACTATTCTATGAGTCTATGAACAGTGACAACAGCAGCCTTGGTCTGGAGAACCTCTCTGCTTTTCGCACTGCTGTTCAGCTCAGGAAACCTCTTAATTATCCATTCAGTGTGAAAATACCCTGAGATATTCTGATAGTGGAAACCCTGTTCCTTCCCACCAAGGACTAGTTAACTTGCAGGAAGATGAGAGGATGTTCATAAACTTCAGGCATCAGACAAAGATGCAAAACACATGAAAAAAAGGTACTGTTTTGGGAAACAGAAGCGAGCATGTTAACTACTCCGGAGATGACTTGGTTGCTGCTTTATGGACTGGAAGTGAAAATGGAATCAGAAAGAGACCAGAAGCAATGTTACTTATATGGTATATGTGTTTTCTATACCTCCACTGATGATCTAGAAATGAGATGGAGTGCTCTCTCAGAAAATTTGATTCTAAATTTTAAGGAGCGGTCTTCATGCTGGGTAACAGAGCCAAGATGAGTTTGAGTTAGCAGTTCTCGCTTATTGCAAGATATGTGTGAGCTCTTGGGTCATAGTATGACCAAAGTGTGGATAAAAGCCTGAAGGGAATTTTTAGTCTACTCTGTTTGGCATTGGTGAGGCTGAGCCTGGAATGCTGTGAGGTGTAATTAAGGCAGCAGTCACAAAATCCGTCTTGGGAGCTTTCATACAGACATATTGTAGACAGCCACTACCCTGGAGGGATGTCTGCTGAGATTGCATAATCGCCCAGCAGGACTCCCTGGAAAGACAACCACTTCTTTGGTCATGGCGAGAAAAGACAGTCCCACAATCTTTTAGGAGACCCTATGCAGATCCCTTGTAATCCATTGGCCTTTAGCCCCTGGCACCCACCCCCTGTATCCCTATAAAAGCTAGCCCTCTGCCCCTACGAAGGGAGATGCTCGCCTGTAGCTCCCCTTCGCCGGAGTACGGACCGATAAAGCTGCCTCGTGCGGAACCAGCTACACGGGCCTCTCCTCTCTCTCTGGTCTGGCTTGGCCTGGAGGCTGCCCTGCAGAGCTGAGCTGAAATCACGAGCTGATAATCACTAAAGAGCTGACAGCTTCTGCACGGGCCCTCCTGCCAGCAGCTGAGGGAAGATCCCGGGCCTTGGGAAGGCGATTCCTTTCAGGACCATCTCTCTGGACTGGTCACCCCTTCCCCGGTCAGAACCACTGACCCCTCACCAGCTGTAATAATATATTAAGGAACTTGTTTGGAGTTTGAGATTTGGCTAGACAAAACCACTGATCTAGAGTGAGTAACACTCCTGCTTAAACAGGAGGCAGGAATACGTGACCTGTATAAGTTCCTTCCAACTCATTCTTGGATGACTCTGTAAAATACTGATTCAGAATATACCATTTTGTTCTCCTTGGTTTTGCTTGGCTGAACAACTGAACAGAGAAGACAGGAAAGTTAGATCCTATATGTAACGTAACATATTCCACCCTCCTGATGTAGTAAATTAGGTAAAAAAAGAAGTAGCTGTGTATTCACAGTGTCAGAATTTTTCTTTACATTTTCTTTTAACTTTAGTTCTCCAGTAGAAAAGAGAAGAATTACAAAGCATAAAGAAACTGATAAAAGAAAGCCAGACCAGAAGTGATCAGATATACTGCAAGATGTTTCTTACCTTTTTTTTGTAAAAAAGTGGACTGAATCAACCAGTCTTTGTTATCATCATTAAAAAATCCTGGCTTTAATGATCATATAGGTAATACAAACTGAATTCTTCTGTATTAGTTTCAATTAAAAAAAAATGTAGAATTTTTTTTAAAGAAACCTGAAGGATAAGAGATTAAATAGATTAATACTTCCTAAACATAAAAAAAAACTTGAAAAAAGTAAATTTTCATGTCTTTGCAGACAAAAAATAAAGAGAATTTGCAGGTAAATTAGCAGATGACATGGATATATTTCAGTATTTTAAATTACTTCTATTTAACACATCTATCAAAACTTAAAATAGATGTTAATTTTATAACAACCCAAAGAAAATACTATGTATATTCTAATAGAATATGAAATATGTTAATTAATTTAATACATTAAATTAAAATTATTACTATTATTATTATTAAGTAGTCCTGCAGTTCTTATGCTAGAGTGTACGAGCCTAAAAGTAGAAGACAGTCTTCTCTTGCTTCAGTTGTGGTCATATGAAGGAATAAAAAAATCTCTGATACTTGATACAACAAAATCTCCAGAATGATCGGTTCCCTCAGAAATTTATATTTATATTATAAACCCTCAGGAAAAACCATGCTAAACTGTGTTGTCATTGCCACAATCCATAACTGCAGCTGTATTCAACTGCAGAGCTCAGGAGTATGAATATCTCCACTCCTCTGGCATACAGCTTGTCTGAGCTATAAAATACTGCTGTACCCATTCATCATGCCTCTTGTTCAGATTTTTCATCTGTGCTGATGAAATTCCACGGTATGTGTAACTTTACTCCCCTGAAATGACTGCAACACAAGTATCAAAGGTATCAAAGTTAGGATCATTTCAGAAATAAATTTTTGTAGTTAAAATGAATGAGGGTGGTTTTTCTAAAAATATGAGAGAATATATGTGAGAAAACAGTGACTTCTTAGAACTAAAATTGTTGGCAAAAACAAATTGGCTTGAAGAAATTTTTATGAACAATATCTCTCAGGTTTGCAGTAGAACATTTCAAAGAAAAAATTAAAGAGTCATCCTAGCAGAGTCCAAAGGCCAAGACTTCAAACTGAACAAGGCTATGACTTTATGTTGCGTCTCTTCACTATCCCAGCCAGTACACTATGCGGTCAGGATGCTTCTGTCTCTCCTCTGGCAAAATGAATTTTTAATGATTTGTGCAAAATTTAGATAGATCCAACATGGAAAAAGAGAAACCAGTTTATGCCAAACCTGCTGACTAGTACATTCAGGCACCTTGTGAACCCTTTTTTTCAAAGTAGCAAAGAGAGAGTTTTACCTTTTCTTACTTAATCTTCTCTTATCCATGTCACAGAGGAGTATTTCAAACACTATTTTTTCTACTTCTTTTTTTCTTTTATCTTGTGGCCTTCTCATTCCTTCTTTTCCGTAAATTTTCAGAAGCAGTGTGTTTCTCTGAAGTTAGCCAGGAGACCAGGAATTATGTCAGATTTCTTCCTTGTTGGCATTACTTCTTTTCCTTCTTCAGGTGATTATTGGTGGATTCCCAGTTCATGTTTTCTAGCATGTGCATGGCAACTGGGCATAACACAGCCTCTTCAAGGTAGTAAAATATCTGCTTTCACATAAAGTGTGTGTCCTGAAGATCCTATTAGAGGGTACCTGAAAGGCAGTTCCTTAAAAAGGATAGTGACCCCTCAGGTTGTTTAAGCTCCTGCTCAGATGGAGTTTGACCTGAAAATTTTGAATTTTGATTCCAACATCCTAAAGCTCTCATGTTACACAGCCCACCTGGAATCTAAATATAACCCTTTTGCAAAAGCAAAGAAAAGACAGAGTTTTGAGAACTACTTCTAAACTTTGCAAAATGGATTCCATTGTAGTAATTGAGTGACCCATTCTCCAATGTACTGTTGGTATCTAGGGGTGTACAGATGTACTTATGAGAAAAGAATTAGACAACATTCTCACCAGGACTAATTTTAGTTTGGAAATAAAGATAGAAGCTGAATTACTATGGATAGTGTCATAATTTAATCCCAGTTGGCAACTAAGCACCAACCAGCCTCTCTCTCACTCCCCTTACAGTGGGATGGGGGAGAGAAGAAGAGAAAAAATGCGAAAACTCATGGGCTGAGGTAAGGACAATTTTATATGTAAATTATAAGCTGTGCAAGCAAGCCCAGCAAAACAAGGACTTTGTTCACTGCTTTCCATGGACAGGCAGGTGTTCAGCCATCCCTAGGACAGCAGGGCTCCATCACACATCACCATGACAAGGGAAGACGAGTGCCATGATCTAAACATCTCCCCTTTCTTCTTCCACCAGCTTTATGCCAAACATGACACCACATAATGTGGGATATCCCTTTGGAAATTTGGGCTCAGCTGTCCCAGCCTCACTGAGAATGCCTGGGTATGCACAAAGAGTTGGGAAGACACATGGCCAGGACAGCTGACCCCAGATTTCCAAAAGGATGTCCTCATTCTGGTGGGGTGGTGTGAGGAGCAGAAAGGGCTCTAACTCTCTGTAAGCACTGCTCAGCAATAACTAAAACATCTCTATGTTATCAACAGTTTCCAGCACAAATGCAAAACATAGCCCCATAAAAGCTACTGTGAAGAAAATTAACTCTATCTCAGCCAAAACCAGGAGAGATGGAGGGCCTGGGTTCACCATTATCATTGTTGAAAAGAAGAAAAATAACCCCATTACCTGCAAAAGGAGTACATGTAAAGTGAAAAACAGAGCAAGCATTGGTAACAAAATGAACAGCAATAAAACAAAATGGTTATTCGCTTCTGTCTGCATTTTTCAGTCTGCATTTGGAGCACTCTGTCCAGTTTGGAGCCATTCAAATGCAAAGCAGACAAACAGGAGATCGGCTGTGGAGTGCCACCAGGTTGGTCAGTGTGCTGGAGCACAGGATGCAAGAGAAGACTGTAAGGTAGTTGAGTTTGTTTAGTTGTAAGAAGAGGTCAATAATTTTACTGATGTCTTCAACTACATATTAGATAATTATGGAGAAAAACTCCATTTGGAGAGGTATCATAAAATAAATTCCCACTAAATATTAAGAAACAAAAGTCACCATGAGGGCAGCCAAATACCATGTCGCCCAAAGAGATGTCAGAAGCTTCATTGTTGGAGATGTTGGAAAAGCAGCAACCTGAGCAACCTGACAAACACTGAAGTTCCCCTGCTTTGAGTCAAGGGTTGGACCAACCAATATAACGAGTCCCTTTCAAGCAAATGATTCTTTGGTTCTGTCACTCATCGTTTTTCTGAGGAATGTGTCCTCCTGATATTTCTCAGTTTTCTCGGGACTACAACTCCACTCCTGCCCTTGCATCTTTCTCTGTGTACCCAAGAGGACCTGCATCTTTATGTTTTTCTACCAGCATTCACAAACATTTGGATCAGTTAGAAAAACCCATATTTGTTCTCTTTGAGAAATGTATCCCTTATTTCAGCGTGACCCAGTGTAATGACTGTACAGGAAACAATAATCCACAAACAATTAGGGTGGTCATTTATCTCTTTCTAATGTATGTTGGTAATCAATAAAAATTACCAACTATGCCATTACTTCCAATAACAGTGTGCCCACTTTAATTACAAAAAAACTGATAGTGAACAGGATTCAAGGCTGACAAATTAGGATAGGCATTCACTGTATATGTTTATTCCCATACATTTTATCACAATGAAGAGTTGTTAAAGGAGATAAGTAGACACTGTGTAACTGAAAATATTGAATGATTCATCAATCCTTGACCATAAAATCTTGTTACAGACTATAACATATTTTATAAAACCTACAGAGACAAAATATCTGAAAAAATGAAGTGGACCTAGGGCCCTGAAATTGAAACCATTACTGTAATTTCCTAATTATAGACAGTAGAACAGTATTAAGTCTTTCTGTTAAAAATAAAATATTCTTCTTGGGTATGTCTGTAAGACAGCAATTTTCAAGATCAGTAACTGTCACTGTTGAGCCACAAGAGATTTCATGTGTGGTTGCCAAGTAAAAATTAATGGCTATTACTCAGTTTTTCTGAATTAAACTGATATTACTCTGGCCATCATGAATATTCTCCTATGACATCTTAAAAAAAACCCAGACAGAAGAGTTTCTCACAGAAACCATATGTTTCCATACTTCAGTATACTTTCCATACCTAAAGATATTGTCCCACACAATATCTTTATCCATTTGATTAAAATGGAATAAGAATTCTCTTGCATCTTTAAAACATTCCATTTAAAAGAATATGTTTTGAATATGGCTTTGAAGAATCTCCCATGCAATGAATTAGAGAAGAATAAACAAAATAAAACAAAAACAGATTTCTAGGAAATAGTCACATTTGTGGGAAAGTGCAAAATCATATGTGAATTCTCCATATGGACCTTATTTTGGTGGACATGTATGGAGAGGGTGTTCCTCTCAAGGTGGATCTCCCCT
Source organism: Corvus kubaryi (assembly GCF_017639235.1). NCBI lineage: Eukaryota > Metazoa > Chordata > Aves > Passeriformes > Corvidae > Corvus > Corvus kubaryi. The sequence continues at coordinate 8,353,237 of NW_024581127.1, read as the reverse complement.
AGACAGTGGTGAGAAACAAGATGTTTATGGCACAGATTGAAACTCAATAATATAGTGCTTTAAAAAAATTACCCCGTCTGCAGTTTTTATATGGCCATCTAACAAGGGGATTGACCTTATAAAACACTCCTTTGAGTACCCAGAACAATGATTTACTTACAAGTAGTTTTTAGTCAATTAATGTTTAATAGGAAAGTCAGCTAGGAATACTCCATTTAGTTTTATCTCAAAATAGATTTCTTTTCTGATACAAACTCCTTACCTCACTTTTCTTCCTGATTTCCTCTTTACAAACAAAATAATGATCTGATAGCAGGATTCAGCATGGCACCTGGTAGATTGGGGGTTAAAAGTAGGCGTCATGAAAAGCAGAGACTTTGCACGACTGATGTCAGTGATTAGTCTTGCCAGACTAATTGGCCAGATTTGTGAATTTCTCAGCTTCCTCAGCTCACATCCAGGACTGACTTTTGCAAGGCATGAGCCTTGACCCTGGGGAGCATTCAGTTTTTATTTGAACTGGAGCTGAAGGAAGACTTCATTACATATTCTGATTAAAAGTGGCTACAAAAGGCCTTTTCCTTGATCTAACCAAATACTGCGGTGATCAGCATGCCATCTTTTGATATGGAAAGGAAGGGATCTTTGTGCAGAAGGTCAGTTAGAACTGAATACTTACACATTATTCCAAGCAAGCTCAGCTAAGAAAGTTACCAATTGGCAAAGTTCACAACTTTGGAAAACAGCTAACAGCAACTGTGTTTCTAATTTGTCTTAGAAACAGAAACACAAAAACAATACATAATGCATTGATTTAACAATCAAGAAGAAGAGTAATTAATGGGAAGAAAAAAATTGACATGGGGCAGTGCTTTTTGTCTTAGGATATAATTGATGTCCACTTACAGAGCATCTTTACAAAAGTCAGGTATGGGTAACAGGTTTGACTTTGTGTAGAAAAGTTCCAAATAACAAATGTTTTGCTCACAGAAATCATATTTGTTTACCGGAGTTAGGTAAGAAATTAATTTTGAAGGGGTTAAAATAAGGCTGAAATAAAGTTAGGAAATTTACTCCAAAAAAACCAAGAAGTGTTCAGCCTTCTAAAATATTTATAATGGTACTAATGGTAAATAAAGTACATTTTCTTGCTCCCCCTGCCACAGATCATCCATTAGTGTGGACTTGAGTGAGCTACCCCATAAAAACCTTAGCATACCAAAAAATCCATATGAATATACAGGACTGACAGGTAAATAAACATCATCTGACCTTAAATGTATTTCTTATTCTACTTCCTACAGGTTCATGCCATTTGTATTGATTTTTTTCCAGACAAAGTAATAACCACAGCATAAGATCATTCTCCAGTGTACTATCTTTTTTCATTTACGAGTCTGAAATATTTTTCCTAGTGAATTAAATATTTACACAAACAAAATTAGTTCATTTTGACAGATGCTTAGTAATGCATAATTTTGGATACACAGGGATGGCAATAAGGGATTTTTTGGCCATAAAAATCTTCAAACTAGTTCATTCAGTGGAATTTAAACTCATGCTTTAATACTGGGAAAAACTGAAGTGGTTTAGAAGGTCTGAGAAAGATAAACTTGTTAAAAATTGCAGATCTGAGTAGCCCATTCATTATCTACTTGCTATCTTCTAAAAATAGCCAACAGGGTCTCCTGAATGATCCCAATTGATATGATTGGAAAAGTATCTCAGACTATGACAGCCACTATTTTTTTTTTAATCTTTAAAATAAGTGGGTTTTTTAAAAGTCTGGAAAAATGTAAAAAATTTATACTATTTTAAATTAATTTTTAAATGGACAGAAATGGTCTATTTAACTTAATGGTCCATTAAAAAAGTTCAAATATTTATGTCCCTATAGGGACTAAAATAGTTGTACATTATATCCAACATTAATGTACTGCTGGTCGCAGGTCTGCATACAACCATTTCTACTGCAACAAACTCAGTTGGTTAGTTACCTAAGGATCTTTTCCTGCATATTCCTCTTTTTCAATGGATATGCATTTTTCATGCAATACAGATATATAGAGAATCTGAAGTGTTGTCCTCTACTAAATCCACTAAAGCAACTGAGCTGTAGCAAAAGGGGTGTAAGCAAATCTTCTGTGATTTCCAGTAGCCAGATGCTGCATATAAATATGTCTCAAAGTCCAGAAATCATAGATAAAGGGTATTGATTTCATGTCATCTTTGCAGGCATACTCTTATAGCAGACAGGCAAAGACCAGATAGCAGGTCTGAATTCCCCACTCTTTCAGGGGTTTAACTTTCATAGCAAATAGAACTGTTAATCACTTACAACTTCAACCACTTAATGGTAGATATTCCAAAGAAAATTACATCTTTAATTCCTAATCTTTTCAGATGCTCCAATTATTTCAGTTTATAGAATTTGTCTTGCTTGCATAAAACAAGGCACAAAAGAAAATTATTTGCAATTATTGAATCAAAAAATGCATTGACACCAAAGGATACGAATTTGTCTTGCATGGCAGGATCACCTCAAAAATATTTATCTGTCCTTCCCTTTACAGTTAAAATAAGTAACAGAGACTTAGCTTCAGGATCTTGGTTTGGTTTTTTGGGTTTTTTTAAAGAACATCTGATTCAACATTATCTCATTAATGTGGAAAATGCCCTGAAGAGCCCAAATCCCAGTAGAAGTGCCCTGGAAGCAGACCCACCCTTGTGCCTGTATTGCTGCTGCTAAGCAACAAGAACAAAAAACACAACACAAGTCAATTCTCATTTAAAGAAATGATGCTAATTTCATTCTTGCTTCAGAAAGAGAAAGGAAATTAATGCGAACTGAAAAAAAAAAATCCCATAAGGTTTTTTTACTACCTTTCTGATAAGAAAGTGGGTTTTTTATTAACAACTTTTCTGAGCAAAAGGGAATAAAGATTTGCTGCTATAATTAGCCACATGGATCAGCAGTTCACATGATGATTAGTACAATGAGGTCTAAATCAGTGATCAGACTGAAATATTGCTCTATCTGTTCTCTGCAGAAAAGCAAGTGTGAACTTCCACCAAAGAGTTTAATGACACTTTCAAGAAATTCAAAGCTGATGTAAAAGTTTAAATTTAAAGAAAAAGAAAAAACAGATGCCCAATATAAAGTATAAGAAGATAGCAAATACCACATTGCACTTAGGCTGTTTTCTCCCATACCCCATTTATAATATAACATAATACTTTTTGTTTTCTGAGACTCAGTCACAAACTGTGTTTTAGTGTAAATGACCCTGCTCTTGAGTAATGCCTGCTTTGCCTTATGACCTTTTTGTCCAGGGAATTTTTGAAAGTAATTGTCACAGATTTGGAGAACTCTTTGGATTTCTATTATCTGCTTGATTTCTGTCCTAAAACAGATCACTTGTAAAAGAAATGTGTACACAATCCTATAGGGCTGGCTAGGTACACAAAGGCTGTGAGAGCTGTTTTGAAGTTAGAAAAAAGCAGAAAAAATATGTAATGAAATGCTACATTCCTTGAAGATAAATTCCTGTTTCCCTTCATGGTAAGGACCCCTGCAGAGCAGGCAGCAAAATAACAAACACCTGGAAACTGTTTGGGTATCAAAAACTAATGGATACCCTGTGGCTTCTGGTAAACTCAAAGACAGATTGGACCCTGTCTGGCAGCTTCTACAAGAATGGTGTGAAAGAAACTCTTCTGAGATACATGACTTCAAAATATTTTGGTATGGAATTGATTTTAGATAAGGCAATTTTCGCAGCGTGGTCAGTGGGCTCAGATGGCAACTTGCATTTCAGGTGTCTTTCTGGAGGAGAATATGTGAACCATTATATGAAAGTAATCCAATCTGTGGCAACACGAGCTCTAAAGAAATTTACTTCCAAAACTGGAGGCAAAACCAGTGGTATGCTATACCAGGCCCCTTTGCAACTGATGGAACTAGGTCAAATTTGTTTCTTGTCTTGATTTCATTGTCAGGAGGACTTATAAGAGATGTTCAGCCAACATATTCCATTTGGAATTAGAGGAAATATCCTTGAAGCAACTTGTAAGCAGCACTTAACTGCTAATGAAGAGACTCATCTGGACTGCACCTTAATGGCATACGTTTATATCCTACTTGGGTGATATCCAAAAGACCTGAAGTAGGAAAAAAGCCTAAACAACACTGAGAAGTGTTGGGGGTAGGGAAGAAGAAGTCACTATTTTCTGTGTTAGGATGAAAAATTCAAGAAAAGGAAAATACCAAGTAAAAATGTAAATGGTACCTTGTGAGTTATTGTCAGACACAGAGAAAGACTAGACAGTTCTCACAATTTGGACAAGCGGGGAAGAGGCAAAGGCAAACCCCAAATTCCCTTTCCTGATCTCTCAATTACAGTTCTTTTTTTTCCATGTAATTAATTAGAATTTTAATTTTAATGTGATTTAATGGAACTAGCAAGGATACATGTGTTCTTGGAAACTGAAGATGAGTTTTACTTCTGTGGTGCCCTAAAGGCACAATCTCACATGTATGATTCAGTAAGATTTCCACAGGACATTGTCAATGTACACTTGATTTTCTATAACATGATATATCTGGCATAAGAGAGCACTAGGTCAATTTGAACTGTGTGCTACAATACATGCAAGGTCCAAAGAAGCATTTTATTGATTTTTAATGGTCTATTGTGGTCTTCCTGGTAGGAGATGTTGCTTTTATTCAGTACAGCCAATTCATTATCTTATTTACATATATAGCTCCCATTACCACAAGAATCTGAAAACATCTTAAAATTACAGTGTCACTGACTTTATAAACTTCTCTGTGTGAGAAAGCAATGCCTTCACAACACTTAACAGATGGAAGACTGAGATTCAAATCAGTGGAGATGAAAGGAGTTGAATTCCTGTTAAAACTAGAGAAATACCACCTTGACAGTTTGAAAATCTTCACCAGAAGATGAGATCTGTGACAAAAGGACAATCTGTGACAAGATTCACAAAGGATTACATATACATGGTGACATTCAACATCCACAGTGAGTGTTAATTACATGACTAAAGAGGCACCTGGACAACTAAAGTTTCCTATAGCACTTTCTCCCAGGGTTTGTTGTTTGATGTTTGTGAAGTAAAGGCAAAAAAAAAAAAAAAAAAAAAAAAAAAACCACAACCAAAAAAAGCCCTACCGGGCAAGATTTTTCTTTGTCTCCAAAGAACTAGATATCTGAAAATCATTTGAATATCATTGGGGTCCTTCCTTAACATCCTTTTGTCAAGTCACAGTAGGACATATGTGGACATATGCACAGGCAGCATATGCAGTTATCAAGGTACCTGTGTTGGTCTGACAAATTCAGATGAATAAAAGAGAGAATGTTATGAAATCTGAGATGATCTGAGAGTCTCTAAAATTTTCTTCTTATAAATGATCTTCTTTTCAATGAGTTGTGATAGGGAAGAAAAATATGTGATTATCAAACTATTTTTTCAAACCTCAGTGGAGAAAAATCTATTTTTATAGACTTATTTGCAATTACTCCGCCAGTTCTTTTCAAAAAATCCATTTTATACCCATGAGCTAAACAAATCCAATGAACATGTAAGACTTTTTTTTTTTTTTTTCAGCAATACTGAAAAAGAAACATGTGCTCTGGGGATTTTTCATACCTGATTTCTAGTTCATTGAGAGCTTAAAGTACAGGTGACCTTTCAATGTTCTGAAAGGAAACAAGCATGAGTGATATAAGGAGGTGTCTCACCCTTACCTCAGGCCACAGTTTAAAAGAGCCTAATGGCTGACCCATGTAGGCTACCTCCTGAGATACCTGCCGAACTTGCCAAGTGTAGATGAAGTAATTAGGAAAGGAACAGAAGATGAATGAAGAAGGCTGGTGCTGTTGACTCAAGGTAAGACTCTGCTATGCCTTGGAGAAATGTCTTTCAGTACTTTGAGAACTACTAGGCTTCTGAAAGAGAGAGAAGGTTCACAAAACTTCTTGTCAGGATAGAAATCTCAGTCACAAGTTCACCACCTCATAAGTTCCATTCCAACTCTTTGTCAAACAGACTGCTCCGATGGCACACTAAAGGACCCAAAAATCACCTGGCGATGAATCCGTTCTCCCCTTGGATGTGCAACCTCTTTAGTGATAAAGAACCAGGGAATGGTTTGCCACATTTTTTGAAGAGTAAGAAAGATGCAGAAGGGGATTGGATATATATGTCTTTGTTCCTTTAGATCTGATTCATTTCAGATCATAGGTTCTATAAGCCAATAGCCTCACCACAGTTGCTGAGCAGAAAAACAGTCATATCTGGTTGCCAAAAAATCCTTTAGTATCACTGTTATGTAGATAAACAAATCCTTGTTTTCACAAGAGGTCTACTTTGTTTCCTGCTTCTACTAGCTTCTCCTCTTTGGACACACTGAGAAATACTTTTCTAAGATTTACAAACAGGCCAGCACCATTAATATTAACTCTTATGGACAGACACTGTCATGAAAAATAGTGAATGAGGACAGCAAACACTACAGAATTGTCTAACAAATGTCAGTTTCATTAAGAGTTGCAATATTAAGAAAAATGCATGATCTAAATGCATAATCTAATGCATCAACTGTCTGCATACTTATTTTATATTCCTAAGAAACTGAGACTCAGAAGTATATTGCTCTCTTTATTTTCAAATTGTGGTGACAATGGTGATGTAAAGCAAACAAATAAACATCAGTCATTGGATGTGATGGACAAAGCTTTCCTTCAGCTCCATACTTCAAGCAGCAACACATGTACAGACAATCCTGTGTAATCCCCAGAACTGCTTATTTAGAGTCATGGGAGGTATACTGTGCTTTAACAATACCTTTTACTCAAGAAAGAGAAGGAAGTGTCTGTGCCTTTCTCCTGTATGTCTTTTTGGCTCGGTATCTATGTATGTTCCAGTTTGGTCAAATTAGAAATATATCCTCTGAGAGAAGGCAGGTTACCCACCCCTCCCCCCACCAGGTTCAGGAAAAATAAATTTTCCTCGAAGGAAAGTGAAAGAGGTAAAAACTATTTATTTAACAAACACATGGGAAAAGGAAAATAATACTAAATAATAAAATTTTGCTATGGGGAAAAAACCTGGGAAAGTGTTAAGAATCCTCCCTTTGGTCTCCTCGGAGCTGGGGCTTGGCCCAGGGCCAGGCCCTCTGTGCCCGGTGGAAAGTCCTCCCGATGTGCTCTGATATTGAAGCAGTCCAGTAGAAAAGGGAGAAAATCCGAAATTCCAGGGAAGGAAAAAAGTCCAACTCTCAGTCTCTCTCCGGAGAAAAAGAAACTGAAAAACTGCCCAAAAGCTGACTGGAAAGCAGCAAGCCGGGTGCTTCCTCCCTCCCCTGCTGCAATTGAAAAAAAATCCCTATCTCTGTGTGACCTTGAACAAGCTGCAAACTGCTTTGAAGAAGTTTTGCTCAAGTTTTCCTCCCCCCTCTCAGGCTCAGTTTAAAGGCATAGAAAGGCACGAAATTAATTCCTGGGCATAGGGCAGCGATATGGGATACACATCATAAAGTCACCCCAAGACAGTGTATTATCTAGTGCTGTGGCTTGTATGTGGTTATATACTTGTTAAAACTATTTATCTACACTCCTGTAGATGTTGTATTTATACACTGCTGTTTCCTGTACAGTGCAGCCCCAGTAGCTGATTTAAGAAAATATGCTGCACATCTTTCCAAGTGATTAGAAGGGTTGATTGAGCTAACAGAAATATAAAAGTATAGTATCAAAAAAATATTTCCATTAATATGCCATGGCACAATATATATCTCTGTTGTATAAAAATCCTTTTACTTATATACTTATCCTAATATTACTCTACAAGTAGAACCTCTGGAAAGACATAACTTTGTTTAGAAAAAATTATATCTCGTAAGAATTTAGGTTAAGAAAAGACATATATACTGGGGCATCAAAACTTAAACACATCCTGCAGTTACATCTATCTGCCCTATTTTCCTATTTACCGTACTTTAATTATCAGAGACTGGAAATTTTGAAAAATCTATTTAATAAATTTTATGGTAAATCTCATCTTCATTCCCAAGCAATTTAAAAAAACATTTATTATTCTTTCTTTCTAAAGCAGAAATAAAACTCACCTAAAAATTCAGTGGAAATATTTTAAATGTCTGCCTGGATATATTGAGATAGTTCAGTTTGGAAGCATAGGTTCAATTTATATTTTCAACATAAGTCAGCAATGTGCTCCTGCAGCAAAGAAGGCCAACTGTGGTTGGGCAAGAGTGTAGACATCAGGCCAAGGAAACTGTTTATTCCTCTCTACTCAAACCTCATCAACCAGTGTCCATTCTTAGGCTCCACAGTACAAGAGGGGCATGGATAGATTGGAGAAAGTCTAGCAGAGGGACATTAAGATGGTTAGAGGGCTGGAACTTGTGGCATATAACCAAAAGAATAAAAGGTCTGTTCAGGCCCATCTTAAAAATAGGAGAGCCAGAGAGTATATTAATGCTTTTAAATGATTGGAAGGCATAGAGAAAACAGAGGTCAGAAATGTACTGTAGAAGTAGGTGAGACAATGGGCACAGCTTGGAATATGGGAAACTGACTTGGTTAGGAAACAAATCATTCGCTATGAGCATAGTAAAACACTGGACTAGTTTCTCAGAAAGCTGTGAAATGTCCATCCTTGGAGACACAAAATACTTCCCTGTACAGGGCCCTGAGCAATTTTCCCTACCTAGAGTTTCTCTGATCAGGAGGTTGAAGTAGATGACCTCTGGAAGTCCCTTCCAAAATACTTGATTCAATGGTCCTAGGATTATATAGAATACACTGTACAAATTCTTGTAAGGCTATTGTTAATATTTTAATAAAGCTGGTGGTTAAACAAGCAACTTATATCTGTAAAATAAAGCAGCCCAATATTATGTTCAGGTTTCTCACCTTGTTTCAGCAGTATTTTAAATATCAAAATTCCTCCTCAAAACAACACAGTAGGATGGATACTTTTGATGCATCAACTCTGTGTTGTTTTAAAGGAAAGTTTTGTAATATTCACTGGGAATGAGCTTTTGTCACGTCTATAACACTGGAAGATAGTTTTAGCTTCCTAGACATGCCTTGAACCTGGGAAGTGCAGAATCCCTCTGTTCCTGGAGGAATGCCAGCTCAACCAGCTAGATCTGCTGGCCAGCATATGGGAAGGTCAAAGCATTGTCTCCTTTGAAGCCTCCTGGGTACAGCAGCAGAGACAGAGCAGCTCCTCAGTATTTTCATAGTGCAGTCAGGGACTTGCCACAGGTTTAAGCACAGCTGACCAAACCATCCTTTTTGAAGAGTGACTTGCTGTTGAGGAAGGTGAACCCTCTAGCTCATCAGGGGAGGTATGGCAAAGAGAGGAACTACTGTAGCAATAGAAAATTGCTGTTTGGGCTCTGTTCAAAAGCACAGCTTTAAAAAAAAGTTATTCTAACTCATATGCTTGGATTTAGATTCTAGAAACCTGGGTTATGTAGTCTAGATAAATTTGCTGCAGTTTTTGTAAAATTCTCTCCTGCTAAAGATACTCAAAACAGCTCTAAATTAGCTTTTCCACATATCTAACAGTAAATAATTTTCATTTCCCAAATTATCTTTCAGTAATAAAATATATTTCTTTAGCAATGTATTTCCCTCTGCATAAAGAAAGACACAGAGTGTGATGGAGCAAAGGAAAATCCATGAATTTGGCTGTACCACAGAAGGGTACAGTCCTGTGCTGGGACTGGTGTCAGAGGGCTCACATCTGCTTTAATTTAATATTTATTCCTGAAAAACTGTTCAAACCTACCTGAATAAATTTTATACAGCAGAAAATTTTAGAAGGTTGGGATGAGGAGTAGTATTCTGTGAGGCACACACAAGAAATTTTCAGAGTAACAGCTCTCCAGGTCTGACAGCTTAGCTTCATATATGGTGTAATTTGGAAAAAATTTCAAAACAAGAGTTGCATGGGCCTCCAAAACCAGGCTGGAACTGGGAACCAGTCCATGTTTTATGACTGTATGCCAGTGTTTGCAGTCAGCCTGGTGTTGGTTGGATTGGTTGTAGTGATGTAGCCAAGAGTGTAAATCTGTTCCTAACATTTTCCATAGTGTGAACTCACTAGGGAAGATTTCAGGATGTTTTAGGGGAAAAAAATCATTTAAATATTTAATAGTCTCTGACATTTCAATACATCTGAGTGCCTAAACTTGCCCTCTTACATTAGGGTATGATAATTCTTTCATACTGTTTACAAATTCTCTCTCAAGCAAGGTGCCTTTAAGATGACATACATTGTTTTGTTTGCATTCAGTTTTCCTGAGAAATTCTCTGAATTTTTACACTTGCCAGAAAATCAGCAATGTTATTTTGTTGTTGTTTGTGTTTAAGTCATAACACATTTGATGTTTTCAGAAGTATTTTAAAACTGGTTTGGTACCCAAGCTGCCGTGCAGATAAATCAGTAGTTGCAGAGCATGGGTCATAGCACTTTTCTTGAACTGTAAAAATGGGATTTTAACCAAGAGTGCTAAACATCACAAGCCATTTATTCTGTGGTCACAGCACAGTTGAAAGAAACGTGACTATGTTACCTAATAGCTAAATTCCAAAGAGCAAGTTTTATTCTAGAATGTTGACAATAGAATCATGGCTTGATTATGCTGGTATTAAAGGCCTTTTGAAAGCACTTTTGAGGGAGGAAAAGGGTAATATCATAATATGTCTTGAATTTCAACATGAAAAAGAATTGTTAGATCCAGGTTTGTTAAGAGTATTTTCATTTAAAGGTATTGCAAACTTGATTTTTGCTTTGTCCTGTTTAAACAGGGGTCTGTATTGAGAATTTCGACTACCCTGGGCAGAGAGGTCACATGTTCATTTTATTACTAAAAGAATGTTGCAATGATGTCTAAATTAAATGCTTACCTCTAGAGGACTAAGTAGTTTAAGGACTGTGATTACTTGGCTCTGACTGTCCAGGACCCCAAGATCTGCCTTTCTTACTGTTGGGGTTTTAGTTTAGTCTGTTTTTTTTCCTGTTAAAGGAATTTTCTCCCATATGCATGTTGCTAGGGGACAAATAGCTGTACTTAAGAAAGACAAAAAGGGGGGTGGGGCGGGCCTGGCTACTCCTTTGTCTACACCTGGGTGTGGGGTCAGTTCACTCTGAGCGTCCGGAGAGAGAAGCTGCAGAGAAAGGAGCTGCTGCTTCTTTCTTTTTGGCCGTTCTTTCTTCCTGCTGGAAACAACGCCGGGACCCCAAAAGCCGCTTTCCCTGCCCTGCTGGAGACCGGGCTGTGGCTGCCCTGCCCCACTGCTGCTTCGAGCTTCCGCTACGCTGTAGCCCTGCTTGCCCTGCCTGCCTGGGCCTCCGTGGGGTTCTCCCATCTGGATACATCTCGCCTGCCACCCGGGATTTGCGTCCGTCTCTGCCGTTTCAGCCTGCTGTTCCTGAGAGTCCGGGATCGGCTGCCCAGGGGTTTGTGAAGCCTTTGTCCCATCCCTTCCCGGGATCCCCGGAGCACCGGTGCCGCGGGTTTCCCGAGCTCGCTCCGGAGCGCCCCCTGCAGCCGCGGGGGAACCATCGCACCTGCCCTGCTCACCGGGAGCCGCCAGCGCCCCTGCCGGCTGCGAGCGGAACTGCACCCGAGGGGAAAGGGCCTGACAGCCGAGAAGGCTGGGACTGGGTTTGTGATTGCTGTTACTGCCAGAGTTGTTGTTGTTTTGTTTGACTGGTTATATACACATATATATATAGAGTAAAGAACTGTTATTCCTATTTCCCACATCTTTGCCTAAAGGCCCTTGATTTCAAAATATAATAACTTGGAGGGAAAAGGGGTTATATCTGCCACTTCAAGGGGGGGCCTCTGCCTTCCTTAGCAGACACCTGTCTTTCAAAACCGAGACACTTACATTGTAGGCTGCTGATCATGAATAGCTGAATGCCCTGAATATCCTATATAGTCTCATAGTGCTGTCCCAAGACCAAAATCAGGTGCATGGATTATCTCTGGGATGCTTTCCAAAGTGATCCAACCTTCATGTGTTACATCAGTTTTGGAAACAGCCTGTGACTGGTCTCTGCATTGGGCAATGCAACTGAAGGAAGGTGACTTAGGATCAAGCTGACTCTTCCCTCTGGCTTGACCTTACAGAGAACAGGACAGATGTTGTCCATGCAGTGTGGTGGTGAGAACATGATAGCACTAAAACCCAACATCTGCTAAGGCTTACACTGGCACTGGCACCTTGTTTAATCAGCACAGCAACTCTTTCATCTGTCTCATCCATCTGTCTGCTCTTCAGAGCATTAATAAAGCCTGTGGGAAGAGCCTGGCCATGACCATAGGTCCAGGCCTAGGATTAACATGGCAGTTCTGCTTCTCCAAGGGGCTGTGTGGAAATACACTCTATTACAAAGTTTTCTGACTTCTGTCTATATGTCAAGTTGAGCAAGCATATTAACTACCCTAAGTTCATACAACTGGACTGTGATTTAGCCACTATGATCCTAATAATTTGGTTGGACTTGAAGATCAGAGAATCACAGAAGGATAAGGTTGAAAGGGACCACAGTGGATCATCTAAACCAACCTCCCTGCTCAAGCAGGGTTATCCTAGAGTGCATGGCACAGGATTGCATCTGGACAATTCTTGAATCTCTCCAGTGAAGGAGACTCCACAACCTTTCTGGGCAACCTGTTCCAGTGCTCGGTCACCTGCACAGTAAACAAGTCCTTCCTCATATTCAGGTGGATTCCTGTACATCATTTTCTGCCCATTTCCTCTTGTCCTATTGCTCAGCACCACTGAGAAGAGCCTGGCTCCATCCTCTTGACACCCTCCCTTCAGATACTGATAGACATTGATGAGGTCCCCCTCAGTCGCCTCTTCTCCAGGCTAAAGAGGCCCAGATACCTCAGCCTTTCCTTGTAAGAGAGATGCTTCAGTCCCCTCATCATCTTTGTAGACTTCTGCAGGACGCACTTCAGGAGCTCCATCTCTCTCTTGTACCAAGGACCCCAGAACTGGACACAGCACTCCAGATGTGGCCTAACCAGGGATGACCAAAGGAGCAGGATCACCTCCATCAACTTGCTGGCAATGTTCTTCCTAATTCACCCCAGGATACCATCGGCCTTCTCGGCCACAAGGACACTGCTGGCTCATGGACAGCTTGTTGCCCACCAGGACCCCCAGGTCCTTCTCCACAGAGCTGTTTTCCATCGGGTCAACTCCCAGCCTGTACTGGTGCCTGGGGTTATTCCTTCCCAGGGACAGGACCCTGAATTTTCCTTTTTTCGATTTCAGACAGTCCTTTTCTTCCCATCTATCCACACTGTTGAGGTTCTTCTGAAAAGCCTCACAGCATTCTGGGGTATCAGTCACCCCTGCCAGTTTTGTACCATCAGCAAACTTGCTGAGGAGCATTGCACCCCCTCATCCAATTCAGATCCCCTGAATTAGTATTTTTAATAATCAGTACACCAACTGAGCCTAAAAACCTGCATTTGGAACACTCCAGTCCACATAATATCAAGAAACAGTTACAGAGATTACCTTCTTGAGGGTTTTCAGAAATACCATCCAAGCTGAGACAAGCTGTCCCTAGATGGTGTGTTACCTCTCCTCCCTCTGCTGTGGTTACCTGCCTCAACCCGCCTCACACACTCCCCCCCGTCAATATAACTTGATTCATTAATTATCTGCAAAGAATCCAGACTGTGATTATCTGTAAGGAATCCAGGTGACTGTGAATTTCCTGCGCAAGCAAAGTACATGCCAAGAAATATTTTTTTCAGAATTATTTAAAAGACTAAAAAAAAAAAAGGACAAAAAAGAGATGATGAAAAAAACCAATAAAGCAAATACACATACTCTGAAACAAAAAAAAAAAAAATTATGGTAAGATGTGTTTTATCCTGTAATGAGAATTAAAACTGTATTGCAATAACACATGGGGACAACATAAAATTAGAAACAAATGAACAAACAAACCCCCCCAAAAAAAGAAAATAAAATTGGTGGGCAGCTGAATCACTGTTGCACTTGTCACACTGAACTTCAGTACTGAAAGTATTTCATACTTCAGTATGAAAAAAAGGAAACCACATATTCCAGATATTAATATAAAAGGATTGAATGGGAGAAATTCTGCACTGGTCATCCTTCATAGAAAAATTTCACCCAGTTTGTGTGTCTGAAGTGGCTGTGTTCACACACATAATTACACCATAGACCTGTGCTGAAGGTAGAGAAGAGCCATTAAATGAACATGGTGTGGATGCACAACATCTGCATAAGAGGGGCTGAGGTGTGGGGCTGCAAAACTGAGGGTGCAAGAGAGATGGAAACAATAGGGAGCAGCTGAAGAGAAGGGGCAATTTTCATTTCTCAGGGATGAAGATCGGGCTCAAGCCAATTTACACACTGCAGCTGTCTTTGTACTCCATATCACCCTGCTTCACCCTCTTCTGTTCTCTGACTTACGACCACTTTTTCAATTCTTTTTTAAGACCACTTTTTCACATCCTTTATTAACCTGGAACTCTAGAAAACTTAAATTTTTCTATACAGTTTTTTAAATGTTACATTATAGTTGGAGGTTTTATGGGGGGCTGGGGATGTCAGAAAAAATTTCAAAAACTATTCTGAAAATAAGCATGTCAATCTGTGTAAATATATCTGTGTAAATGATAGGCAGAGGGATGAATTCTGGGTCATGGCATCAGGTGAGGAAAAGAAGACTTCACTTCAGAAGAATAACTCTCCTTTAGAGAACAGCCTGAGGAAATTCAGTTTTCTAAGCCCCCCATGAATCTGCCCTGGTCTGCTAAATGGCAGAAAGTAGGGGTCTGTGGGAGATCCAAATGAGTAACTGAACTGTGCAAAAAATCAAATATAGAGAAAAAGACACTGAGAAGTGCCCTCCCCACATACAGCACTGATGACACATTAATTACAAAGTTTCATCAATGGTCTTGGTTGAGATAAACATTATTAGGCCAGATCATCCAGTTCACCAAAACCTTATTTTTATCCTAAGTCTTCACTTCAGCATATTTTAGGCAATTATGAATTACAGAAGAGATTCAACATGTTTCAATCTTTTTTTGTCTCTCTGATGAGCGTCAGTAAAGAATTTACCTTTTCTTTAATCTGTTCCTTTATCCCCTATATCCTCAAGTTAGGACAGGAGAAAATTGCCCCAAGCTGGGTGAGGGGAGGTTTAGACTGGTTGTTAGGAAAAAATTCTAGGCCAAATGGGTTATCAAGCCATGGAACAGGCTAGCCAGGGAAGTGATTGAGTCACCAGCCATGGAGGAATTTAGAAGACATGTATATGTGATGCCTAGGGAAATGGTTTAGTGGTAGACTTGACACCACCAGATTAATGGTTGGAGTCTTATAGGTCTTTTCCCACCTAAATGTTTCTGTGATTCTAAGTTCTTCTCTGTGCCACAAAGTCTTTGATCTGGATTTGTATCATTGCAAATTCATTGGCAAAGCCTGGACCTCTCCATCTTTTAAAAAGAAGTGGAATAAGGTCCAGAATACAGTTACATGCACATGTGCTCACTCACATCCACGTGCATATGCCTACACATCCAAAACTTGAAGCAGCAGCTCTCAGTTGCTGAACATTAAGCTAAATTCACTGGGTGATTAACCATTTTTTTTCTCCATGACACCTGGAAAATAATTAGTCACCTATGGTACCATAGAAGAAGAATAAACACCAGATGTTTACACCATTGAATACCTTACTATTGTTATGGAATATTTAATAAAATAAGTAAGAGTGCAATTTCCCTTAAAATGTACAGTTAATTGCATTTACCATTGTTTTAGAAAAACAGGTTTTTGTTTTCATAACTGTAGGATTGCTTGCAATTAATATGCACAGATGTGCTGGCTGATCTGCATCATTAAGTCTTGAAAAGACTATTAAAATTTTATATCTTCCTATCTATTCTTATTATCTTTCTCAGTAAGAAAAATTTACTATTAATGGATGAAGTATTTCAGCAAGATTATGGAAGCAACTTTGAAACTGTAGAATAAAATTGAAATATATAAACAACAATAGTTAACAGAATATCAGAAAATAATTGCAGTGAGGCTGCCATATAACATATGAAGACAAATTCTACAAGTGAAGTGAAAACTGTGGGGTGCATACCATTGCAACTGTGCTTATAAACACATTTAGTATAACGTCCAGCTCACCAGTAAATACATAAATTGACTCACCATAATGGAGTGCTTTTTTCACAGTATTGATAAAATGAATTTAACAATTCAGTCCTGAATCCAAACCTGTATTCAGGTTTTTTCTTGAATTCCTTGGAAAGTGTCAGTGAAGAGAATCACATTCACTGTTCTGTGAGCACAGTCTCTCCACATCCTCAGTTACTGCATGGGGTAGGAGGAAAAAAAAAAGCAACCTATTCCAAGGTCAGTCCTAAAATTGGTATATTCTACTGGAAATGTTTAACCCAAACTTATTTTAAAATGAGAATCGTGTTTTTTTCAACAATAGAATTAAGAAAATACAGTTCAAAAAGAAAATTTGTGAACACCTTCAAATTGTTTAGGAGATCCTCATATTTTAAAAGCTTTTTAGCATAATGTTAATATTTTTCCTGGAATTTAAGGGAATATGCTTCTGTAGCTTTTCTACTAGGATTATACCCCTCCAGGAAAATTCACCTGCTAATATCAGATCCTAAAAAATGCTATGACATCTTAAGCCTCAGATTACTGGGGATGCAGTAAATATGCTTCTACAGGATTTTAATTTAAAAATTAACTCCCAGTACTTCAATCTTTTGGAAGACTGTGGCTTTACTTCACATTTTCTACTGTACTACTGTGGATAAATATACTCAGGGAGTACATTTTTGATCACCTTGCTGAATAATTTCATTTTGTAAAGACTGCATTTCACTGTTTCACAGAAAATGCTGGTTTAGAACAACGTATCTGTAAATGATTCCCAAAATGCAGCATCTCAGTGTTAAGACACTGGTTTGCATTATTGCTGCAATAACATAGAAATAACTATTGTAGAAATAACTACATTATAGAAATGACTATATTATAGAAATGGAATAACAGTCTACTGCTTGCTTTTGCTTTATGGACAGCAATTCAGTCCCAGCATAGGTTCATTTTGTGACTGTTCAGCACAGTAGGTTAGATGAAGCATTAGCAGTTTAAAATAGACACGTACACTTTCCATTTCAGTGCAGTCCAAAGACTTTTCCTGTCTTGTCAGTTGGCATCATTATGCAATCAACACAATGGTCTCAACATTAACTTCCTTGTAAATTTTGTTTTGGCTCAAGGACATGTTGAGTGGCCAAACTTTGATCCTGTGCCCCATAAAATCAAAGTTTCCTTTGATTTCAATGGCATAGGCAGAGATCGTAATGAAACAGCAGGATCTGTGGAGTAAATTACAATAAGAAGTGGGGACACATTTGTGAGACCACAAATATCTACTGCGCTGTACTCTGAATGTTTTGAAGGTACACTACTCACAAAATATAATGACCTTACACAGACAAACAAAACACTGTTTTGTTTGAATAGTAGAAAAATTCTTTTCTGAAGTATTTGCTCTAAATATATTGCTCACTCATTCAGTAGTTTGTATTCACTGCTCCTGTCTGTATTCAATCTACAAACAGAAGCAGTCATTTCACCTTTCATAAACATTGCCTTCCCACTGCAAACAAGAACAGAACAATTCATGCTAATTATCTTTTATTCTGAATGTCTTGAGGAATAATGACTTAGAAATTTTCACAGTTTTTTTTTAAGAACTAAAAACCTAAAACTCCTGTTTTGTAGATTGTGAATATTCACAATTTGCACAGTCATAGTTACATTGCATTATTATTTTTCTCTCCACTGATTAAAGAAACTAACACAGCATGAAGTCTACATTGTGCAATCAGAGACCCCATTAAATTTTTTTTAAAAAAAAATCTTATAATAATTATTTAGGCTTTTAAGTTTTAGATCTGTTTTCCAGGGAGTATTCATGCAAGGAAAGCATGACTGTGGTAAGGGTTAAAGACAAAATAGAAAGAACATGAATACAGACAAGTCAGGAAAAAAGAAGAAAGACGAAACAACATTTGCCTCACAAAAAAATGTTAAAAGGTGATCATTTTAGAAATTTTTCTGTTTAGCCAGAATAGCACTCATTTTTCACTACAAGGTAACCCTTTTCCTTTCTCTTAAACTTCCAGCTCATCTGGTGCCCTATCCTTGCTGTGCTGCTTTCGCTCCCTGCAAGAGTAAAACCAGCTGGAGTTCCCTTTCTCTTTGCCAGTCACCAGTCTCTGTTTGCCACTGCTTGAAAAAGAGACGAGAAGTGGAAATGCAATCTTTTCACTACACTAACATCCCAGAATTCAGGAATCAACCAAAGGGAATCACTTCACTTTTTGAAAAGCGCCTGTAGATCTGTCCCTGCAAACAGGACCCTAGAGGATGGTTATAGCTGCTGGCAGTATCACCCTCATTCTCTTCAAATTGAACTTCACCTTCAGTTTGGTACATGGGCTCCCTTAGGTTTCAAAAAATCATGATTCATTTCTTCAGGCTGCTTAGTTTTCTGAAGACTGGGCCCTGAGTAAATGTAAGGTAATTGTAATTATAATAAAATGAAAGCAATAAATGTTGCTGTAGTACAGTGTTAAGTGACAGATAATTGCCAAGTACTATAGATACACTTTTGCCTTTAATTAGAGAGAAGCAACCATCTCATTTATTTTAGTTAAATCGGAGATGTAATTTTTGAAGTTAGCATCAAAGACCTCAGGATTTAACCTTACCAAGTACACTACTAATAATAATTTTAAGTGTACTTACATTAAGCAATAATAGTGGCTTTTCATTTTGTTACAGGGTAATAATTTGGTCTTAGAGTAGATAAACCAGTATAAGGAAGGCCAAAGCAGTGAACTGCAGAGTAACACAATATTATTATTAATCCTCTGCTACAGCAACCATCATTGAAACTGATGCTATTGAACAAAAAAAAACCCTGTACCTGAAGAGTTTTAAAACAAATATTTTTGAGGCTTAAGAGATTGGGTGTTGAGGTCTTACGGAGGATTTCAATAAGCAGTGCTAAATCATCCTGATCTGTTGAAACAAGGCACTGCTACTGCAATTAGTAGGTACTAAAATGAATGGAATAATTTTCTGAAGTCAGAGCAAGTTTTTAAGCAAATAAACTAAGAACTGCTTACTTCATTTTTTCTGGGGTACAAAAAGGAGAATAAACACTTTTCCCATTTCTTAAATGGTGTTTTGAAAATAATGGCATTGTTTCTTTCCTTACTCATTAGAAAAGGCAGTGGAATATAAAAATCTTTGTAATATTAACTGGCATTTGCTAACTTTTTGCTACAGTGTAACATTGCTTCTTCTGGTAAATCTGATTTGAAATCACTGAAGCAACGGAGGTTCCATTAGGTAAATCATGTCACAATGTATTGACCTCACTCCTCTCCATTAGTAATGATGAGTTTTCATTTGTTTCATATGGTATTCCTCTTTCTGGAAATACATTTATTACCATTCTGTTGTCACACTGAAAATATTTATTCTAATTGTATCAGTCTTGTTCTTGCACCTATCTTTTCATTAAAAGTAAAACTGAAGTAAAACTTTACAATTAATTGTGATTATTGCCAAGGTCACTGCAGATAATTAAGAACTTCAAATATACATTTAACAATCTTCTTGCTGAAGAGCTTCATAGAACAGTACTTGGATGTGTGTTCCTTTGAGGTATTCTGATCACAAACTTACACAGATATCTACACCTTACCATTTCAGAAAGCCAAAACTTTTCCAGAAGACAACAGTCACTTGAAAAGGATCACCACTAGCAACACTCATTATTGTTTTGTGAATCAGATGCAAAAAGCCAAATGGCTGAAATAATGAGATCCAGCACTGTCATCCAAATTTCTGGAAAAGAATGGAAAAATTTACCATGTAAAGAATGGAAAAATTTACCTTTTATTTTGATTGCTTTTTCCTTCAAAGTAAATGCTTCGATCTGGAAATCATCCTTCATTCCATCCTGAAAAAAAGAAGACTATTTTATAGAGTTCCATTTTTTTCTAAGAACTAAAGGTGCAGAAAGAAAAAGAAACAACTTTCCAGTATTAGAACCCTAGGAAATAATGAAGCAGTCTGGGCTAGACAAAAAGATTTCTATGGAAGTTTCTTTAGAAATCTTTTGATTTCTCAGAAGTGCGACCTTATCTCAGAATAAGCACATCTAGTTTCCAGAAACACTGGACCAACAAAAAGTGTTGCAAGATGGAGGTCAACCAAGCCTGACTTTTCTCCCGAGACAGAACGGAGATGGTACATACCTCTGTTATCACAGAATCACAAAATCATTTAGGTTGGAAAAGACCTCTAAGATCATTGAGTCCAGCCAAAATAAAACCAGCCTGCACAAAGACACAGACTGCTCAGCTGAGCTGGCCACACCGCTATGCAGAGCCAGCTTGGTTACCCCAAGGATTGTTGCAAGGTGCTTCTCTGTAGTTGCTTATCAATAATCTCTCATTCCTTCAAACTCTTTGTAAAAATCACTTTACCTACTTTTAAATGCAGAAGGAGTCTTCCCATACTATATACTTCTGAAACAGTACATAAGGAGCTACATTACTCGTGGGGACTGATGCCATCTATCCTAGTGTGCAGGATTTTGAAATGCAAGCATCAGAAAGCAGCAAAATACAGTTTTCATGCTATTTATATTCCTTTTAAAAGAAGATACAATATGTATTCAATTCCACTCCAGTACTTTGAAGGCAGTGAGTCTATGAAGTCTGCACTGGTGAACTGGTAAATTAGAAAATCAGAACACAACTCTTTTTTTCTTGTACTCTTACTGCATTAAATGAACATGAGGATTGAAAAGTGAAAATAGAAAGAATGGCTGAAATAATGAGATCCAGCACTGCCATACAAATTCTCAGGTGTTGAAGGACATTTTTTTAAAACTACAAGCCTCATTAATTTTCTTTTTTCTTTTGTAGTAAAATACAACTCACAAATATGTGGAGGAAAAGGGCAGCTTTTTAATCAAAATCGCTTAAGTGATTTAGGAGCTGAAATTGCATTTAAAACCAGTAGCACTGTGACTTAAATCTTTGCATAACTGAGACAACTTTGAAACTCTGTAAAATTCCCATTTGGAAGCAACAAGAGGATAAATTGCTAAGACAGAAAAGAAATGTGAAGTTTGAATGTAATCTCTGCTATGTATATTTACATCTATTTCAAATACTATATTTAGTTATTTCCAGTCCAATATAGGGATTTCTATGTTGTCTTCTCTCTTTGGACTTACATTACAAATACAGTGGAAAATTGAATATGATAAAAATTGAATAATGAGATATTATATTATTAATAAAATAATATTATAATAATTGAATAATCTAAATACTGAATAAAATGGGCTATCACAGTACTGATGCTCTTTCTGTGGGCAGTGTGAGAGAGATAGATTGTTGCTACTGTGCCTCTCATATGCTGATGAGGAAGAATTCAGACATAATCTTCCAGGAACACAATGAAGTAAAAATTTCTTCTGGCAGAAATAAATTAACTATCCCTTGTTCAGCTGACATTAACAGAGCATATCTATCTAAGAGTGTGAGTTGATAATAACTGTCTTCTGTCCAAATGCATACATAATCAGGTTAAATTCATAAGTTCCATATAGTATAGCTGTATCTGTAATATGAAGGTTTTTTTAAAATTTGATCTCCCTCGGGTTCTCTTTACCTCATGTATTTTTTGTCTTGTCTCATAACAGCATGCCTATTACCTTTTTCTGAACACCTCTTACCACTACATCTGAGATTTCATTTTTGTTTGTTTGTTTTTGAACACCAAGACTGGCCCAAAATTACTTTTCTGACCAGAAAACTGTTTTTTCAATTCAGATGGAATTTGTACAATAGTTTTATCAAGGGAAATATTTTAAAGCTACATTTAAAAAAGAAACATAGAAAAATGTGGTGGCAACTGCTTGTATTCAGTGCCTCAGCAATGGACTGTTTACTGAGACTTGTACAAAATTCCACCCTCACTATGAGCATATACACATACATTCAACTTTATAGAGACTAGAAGGATGACAATGAAAAAGATATTAAGTAGTCCAGTTCTAGAAATGGGATAGTTTGTTGAAGAGAAATTCACGTGGAAAAAATGTTCGAAGCCTCTGCTTGATACAGGACCTAAATTTGAACTTATACCCTTTACTTCTTGCATGAATGTGTTAATCTCTAGCTATTTAGATATTCTGATGCAGATCTTTCACAGTCTTTGCTTGTACATTTCCTCTTTGTATAAAAATACTTAAATAGTCATTATGCCAGACTGTAAAAATTATTCCAGCCTGGCAGCTAGGCCATTTGCCTTGTTGATGGATTCCAGCTAATGCACTAGCAAATATCTAACAATTTATCTGAAGTGTGACAGGCTCTGTAGGAGGGACTGAAAGCACTTTCCAAGGATGTCCCTACAGCTTAGAAAACTAGTGCTCTCTTTTGTGTCAGATGGAATATTTCAGAAGCAAAAAAACCTTTTTGATTCAATTTTGCAATGCAGGAAATAAAAAAGCATTTTAAAATTTTTGATATATACTTACAGCTACTTTCTGCATGCAGTTCAGACAAAGGAAGGAGGGACTTGTACAGCCATGCCCAGCACCCTTGTATCCCAGCTTCCATCCACAACGAATTATGGTGTAAATAAAAATAGGTGGGGAAAGGGCAAAGAGAAACATTTGCTAGAAAAGATGTCTTCACAGCAGAGAGTTGATTTCAAACAGAAAATTTGGAAAGTCTATATGCATGTTGTGAAAGAGAAAAAAAAAAACAAAAGGCTAATTAAGTGTCTTGGTTGAAGCAAGATCTTAGAAACACGTAACATTTTCCTGAATTAATAAATGTTTTAAGAATTTGAAAAGCCTAAATTTATAAATGCTTTGCACATTATCTGCAGCAACAGCAACTTTATGCATGCATGAACTTAATGAACCAGCCCACAAAAACAAAGAAGATTATTAATAAGACGTTTGCTCAAGGCAGGCTAAATGAGTTGCTTCTGAGAACATCAGAGAGAGCTCTCTAATGATAGGCAGAGAGGCACAGCTGCTGATTTGCTTTTGTACAAAGATAGTGGTCAGTGAATTTATTGCTGGGTGACAAAAGAAAGACATTTTGTAGGACTTTGGGTATAAATATTTAAATACATTCTTCATCTCCTCTCTTTTTACTTTCTTTTTATGCATTTACCCCGCCTCTTTCATTGTTCTTATGATTTTTCTAGGGTTTTGTTGCCTAAAATTAATTTTATTCACTCTTTCTGAAATGTTTGAACTTTTTCCTTAACAACTACTGGTCCAGTGTAATCAGAAATGAGCTTGATATCCTTCTGAAACTTGGTTATCATTTTGAGTCACTTCTTTCCATTGTTGTGCTTTCTTTTTAATGTGCTTATGGGGTCATTAGTCCTCCAGGTGAAGGGAAGTTACTTTCTTGAGATAAGCCGGAAAAGACCAAAATTTAACCTTCGGGTCAAGGTATTTCACAACAACCTTCATCTTCTAAGAGGCACCATTTCTTTGCAAGGGCTGGGTGATGTGAGCTTCTTGCTTTTGAAGCCTACCATCAGTCTTTCATGAGTGGTCTCCACAAGTCCTATGTCACTAATTAGATGTAAATTAATCGTTTGTCCTCTCCCTCTTAAAAGCTTAATCATACAAAGCAGTAATCTTTCAGTTCTCTACATCCAATCTTACACTGCAGCCTAAGTAGATTAAAAGTTACATATTCCCCACACCAATATTTTGGAACAGAATTATTCTTCATTATAGGTCAAAATCACTCATGTAAAGTGTAAAATTTTACTAGTCTTTACTAGTTTATGTCTGTCAACCTAGAACCAGAAATACTGAAGCTTACATTTTCACTAATCAAAACTACTGGAAAAACTCCCGAGGGAAGGTTTTCTTTAGTTTTCTAGCTCAGTACTGAATTATAAAGGTCTGGTGACCTTAAAACAGAAAACGAATCCAAAGTACAATCACCACCACCTCATCCCCCCCCAAAAAATTATCAAATCCCTTACACACTTTGTCTGAAGTGGATGTTTAGGAGATGCTATGTGTGAAGGCTCTTTATATGGTGTTTGTGATAATGATATTTACTCTATTTTCAGCATCTAAAAAGATATATATGTCAAGGATAGACTCTTCTACAAACACATACTTTCTAGAAGACAAATCTAAAGTGGAAAGAAAACTAAATAAATCCAAACCAAGATATTAACATGGATATTTTATGCACACATGTATAGAAAAGACTATGTTGAGAAGAAAAGTCATAATGGAATTCACACAAATGATAGCCACAGAATCAGTAGCTGATTGGAAACAGCAAATTTACTGTGGAATATGCATTCAGAATCTTGTGTCAAGATAAGCAAACAGGAGACTCATCATAAGAGTTTATTTTCATGAAGTGCAAATCTAAGACTATTTTGCTTCATAATAAGCCTGATCTTCTGATCATGAGTAAAATACAGAGCAAATATTGCCATGAAATCAAAATCCGTAACTGTTTTAAGACCAGAAAATAAAATACTTCTACTTTCAGCTGATAGAACTAGTTGAGCTTAAAAGAAATCATAATAGCTGTATTTGTGGACTGCTACTGTAGAAATTTTCTCTAAGAATGTTCGGTCTTTAAATGGAGCTCACTGATGAAGCTCTGCAGTCTCTCTCCAGTTGGGTTAAACAGGTGATTTCATGGCTGTTATTTATGCAAGTTTCTTTATGGCAATAGGCTTTTCTTTTTTTCACAATTCTTTATGTCTCTATTGTGTTTTTCACTATACTGATCCTGTCTAGTCAGAACAAGGTCTGGTTTTCTACTTTACTGCTTCCTCAACCCAACAGCACTCTCTCTGTGATACAATCCCACCTGTGATTTACATCACCAGAGCTAAAACTTAACAGTCCATGAAATTTATTGCATATTGTTTGATTCATTTGTGTTGAGCCATACAGAACACAAGCTAAATTGTAAATTTATCTCATATTGTTTTCAGACTGAATGACTGGTCATAGTTCACATGCAAATCTGGAGCTGCAGTGAGAATTTTAACTGCTTCATAAAGTTAATGTCAGAGGTTTTCTGATGACTGCACCCATCTTCTTTAATGGCCGTATTTATTTATTTATTTTTTTAGAACAAGCTTGATGCAAGTCATTCTTTGTTACACATTTTCTATAGCTCTAATGCTTCAGTTTATTTTTAGACCTCTTTCTCTTCTGCTAAGTAGCATGAGGAACTGACAATAAAACCAAAATATTTCCTTCCACTCAATAACACCAAATTTTATGCTTCATTTTCTGTCCATTTTCCCATCTGTTGAAAGCCTTATGTAATTCAGGAGTATTGATGTATACTTTCCTCTCTGTTTTTCTTATTTGAAATTGCTGTGACTATTCAGGTCCAGATAAATTTAAAACTGCTTCAGTCAAAATGCTGGGGTGTTGTTAGGAATGTGCATGTATACCTCAGGGAGGGGACAAGAAAAGCATGAGTAAGAAGGAAAAGACTGAAAGTGTTGGAAAGAGAAGGCCTTTAGGGTTTGTTAATTAAAACCTACCAAAACCAAGTGTACTTGCTGAAGCCATATATATTTGATAGAGACATATTAGAGGATGGAGCTTTTGCTAACAGCACGCATCCAGCAGTCAGAAAACATTAGTCTTTGCATCTCAACATAGTTGAGTTGAATTGGTTTGGTCATTCTCAGTCTTCTGGACTGATATGAAGAATATAGGGGAAAAGAGCCATAAAGATATTTGCATCAATGCAAACATGGTTCCTCAGGTAATTACTGCTGCATTAACTCTGGAAATATAAAAAAAGGACCTGGCCTGAGGAGAAGGAAATAGCTGAGCTGCGTTGAGCTTTTCCTCACCACACACTCTTCACAATCTTGGAAATGTCACTTAGGGCAAGATGGGTAGCCTTATGCTACTCAGTCACCCACAGCCTTTCTTCCCTGACTTCTGTTACTGAATAATAGAGGCTCCAAATCTCACTAGATTTGAAAGAGTAGTGATATTCATTGAGTGATTTATAAATAATCCTTAAATAAAACTGTAGCAATTCATATGCAGAAAGGAGAAAAGGCTCAACCCTGCTGAAAGGCCAAGTGCTATCTGTTGATTGTGCTCTCAGCATGCTGTAGCCTCCTTTACAGCACAAAAAGATGACATTGATATTTTCATTTCAAAATCAAAGGATTACTGTAATCCATCTTCTGCACAATTGATTTTGTTGAATATCCTTTAAATAAGACACATAACCCCAAGGTTATAGAGGAGCCTGAAAAGAAATAGTAACTCTATATTGTCCAGTTTCCAAAAACTGACCAAAAATAATCATGAACCTGGAAGAAAATCAAACAGGCTGACTTTATAACCAGTTGTAAGGATGTAGTTCTGATATTTTAGAACATAATGATGACAAAAAGTTATTTTTCTACTATGCTAAGTCCAAACTGGCAAGGCTGCCAACTTTAAGGTTTGTCAGAATGGTGCAAGAAGTGAGCTTCAAAGTGGGCAGAGAAGATTACTGCAAATTATTGCATATTTATAATGCTTTCAGACAAGTAACATCTGATTTGTTACTGAAAAGAAAATCATATCTTCTTAAAGAAAGTGTTCAAAAGGTATGATTCTCCATTTCAGCTGATCCGTTTGCACAAGGATAGCTCTTTGGCATGAGAACCTTCTTTCTAAATTAAGCAGTGGATCTTATTAAATTATCTACCAGCTTCCTTTTTCTATTGATATGAAATCAGGATAAATAAGAAATTGCAGTGTTTCATTTTGAAAATTGTTTTTCTGAAATTAATAACGTACTTTAGCAATAACAAGTGACTGTGTGACTAATTTACAGCTTCTCAGTGCTTTTAATCCATTTATTGCAGGATGTGGGAGTACTGAGTATACTCAAAGCTGTTTCTTCTCTGTGAGATGTAGTAGAATTTTAACTACCCTCACTACTTCTCAGCACAATCAGTAAAATAAGTGTGTGATATATAATCACATTTTTTAGTTAAGTCAGCACTTGAAATAGCACATCAGGTCTCAGGAGAACAATTAATCCACTATGATGAATATGAAGAAACTTTCTAATCTTAGCCTTCTGAACACAATTTTTTGAAATTTTGATTCCTTAAACTTCACATTCACTTTCTGTGAAGGAGGGGAGAACGTTGCATCTTAAAGGTTTCATCCAGACTTGAAATGCATATAAGCCTATTTATAGCTTAATTTGCTACAGGTAGAGATTTTGAAAAATCATCAGACTAGGTAGACCTGATTTTCTTAAAAGAAAAAACTAAGTATAATAATAATAAAAATAAAAAGCAAAACAAAGCAAAACAAAAACCTAAAAGTAATAATGTAACAGGTGAATTATTTCCCTTCCAAGGGCTTCAAAAATTTAAGCAAGAAATCCCACTAATGTTGGGGCAAGCAAAAGTATGTCTGGTACTCAGGGTCACGTCTGACCATGTTTGCCAGTATACATATAGTTTTGTCCTTCATTTCCAAAATTATGACAGATTTGCAGCTAATCATTGCCATTTGTCATCAACTCCTTTATGCCATAGTTTTTTAGATTAGAGCTGGCTAAGATATGCCTATCTACCTCACAGCTGCAGAAGGTGGGTCCATCAAATATAAGTGCTTTTGGGTCATTAGTTAAACATTACTATACATGGAGTTGTAGTGCAAACTTGGTTTATATGTTAAAGATTATGAGGAAAATTATTTTAAAATAATCCTCATTAGATTAACTTTTATATTAAAATTAATAATGAAAAGTTTTGAAGAGGACATAAAAATTTTGGATTGAGATTTTTTTCTACCACTCAAAGCCACTGTTCAAGGAGTACTTTACCTGATATTTCTTAGTGTTTTGGTTTTGTTCCATGCAATTATTTTATTATTTTTTATTCCTCCGTCTAAGTGGGAAATGAATAATTGGCAACTATCACAAAAGCACTTCCTTATGTATAAAGTTTCAAGGTGTTGAAGAAAATCATATTCACAAAAGTACTAAGAAAGGAAACACCCTTTTTGAGGAAAAAAGAAAAGACCAAGGCACTATGGAAGCCTCAATGTCCTCATGCTCAAGAGCTCAGCATATCCTATATGAATCAGATTAGCTGTGCCATTCCCAGGTTCTCTCTGCACAATAGGACTAGCACATTCTCAACAGTGAAACATCTGGAATTTATGGACATTTCTGCAACGGTTCCAGTCACTCTGTGGGAGATTCAGAAATCACTGGCATATATTTCCAGGGCTTTCTCCTTCCTTTTTTTATCCCCATATGGAAAGGATTTCCTAGCAGCAAATCTGTAGACATTTTCCTCCAGGTAGGAAGTGTGGAGAAACCTGAGCATCCAGGTGAAAATCTGGTCCCTGAGTTGCTTTTTACAAGGAGCATTCTCGCAAAAATCAAGGGGAGATTTGCTATCCCACACTTTGATAACAAATAATGCATCTCGAAGACAGAACTTCTTCCTTAGCTTTGTCAACTATTTTAAATTATGTACAATTTATTTCCCAATTACTTCTTGCCTGTTGTTTATTTCAAAAACCATTTCACTTGAAATTTTTCTATAACCATAAAATGTATCTAATGAGCTTATTTCTTCCAATGTTTTTCATTCATCATAGACCAGAAAATCTTCACTAAACTTATTTAGACTTTAACTGTAATTTGCTCATAAGTAAGATTTTTTAGCATTTAACAAGGGCGAAATGTATAGGAAAAATAATATAACTCCCCAAAATAATAATATATGCTCTTACTTTCCTCTATAAAATTACTCATCTTCTTCAATATACCATTTCAGTCAATTCTTCATAATATGTGATTTATAACTTCAAGGAAAAAAAAATTAGATAGATCATTCCAGATGAACAACATTATTTTAATTTACAAATTAGAATCTTTCTAAGTTACAAAAAATGGTTATCTACTGACATTTTACACAGAAATTCTAGATAATCATGTCTGTGGCAGAATGTGAAGGTCTTCTCAGTACTTTATTAAATACCTTTGAGTGCTAAGATTTAAAGAAAACCACATTTTTATAATATGATCTTTAAACTTTGATTATTTGGCATTGGATCGAACTACAGAGGCTTAGCTATATTTTGACATTTCATTTGGGATTAACAGAAACTAAAAGTCAGCAGGATACCAATAAGGAAAAGATTTAATTTAAATTTATTGATGTCTAAGGGGTTCGTGTGTGTGTGTGTTCATGAAACAAGCGGATTGAAAAAACTAAATTCTCAAATACAGTTTCTTCCACAGCTCATACACAAGATTAATTTCTTAACCAAAATTAAATTGGCAACTAGTGCCGGCAGTATTATTTTGTGCAAATCACTGGTATTATTTTATTTCAAGTAATTAAAGCAGATTAATATATTCAAATAAACATAAACTCTTTTACTTTTGTTATCATGGAAGAAAGGTTTAAGATGAAGCAGCTAATAAATAAAATAGCAATAATGTGCTATGTCTAATATGAAAACTGCTTCTTTAACACAGGCAGAGTTGTGTTACAAATGCCTCCTTTCACAATTTCACTGTTGTGTTGTTTAAGCATACAAAAAGGGATGAATGCCTATGTATAATAAGATGATTATAAATCCCTGTTTTAAAATGCATACAATTCAAAATACCATTCCTTTTCAGAAAATTAGAAATGCTGAGAAAATTCATGTAGACAAACATGCGGTTCAGAGATACGGAACATCCTATTGAGCTAAAACAAAGGTACTGGGGAAGCAGTACACCTGGAATGCAAGGCATGTCAAGGAAGAAAAAATATCAGTAAAATTAATAATTTTATTTAAGAATCTTTAAGGAAAAGGAGCAGTAAATACCTACACACCTACAGTTTTGCAGAGTAACGGAACCCTATGAACAAGAGGTATCTCTGTACAATAAATAAGTTCAAAAGAAGTTTAGTAATTCCAGCTGAGGTGGAAGAAAGAATACTCTGTCTAGTAGACAGAGCGGAGGAGTCAGCTCAGACCATTTTAGAGGAACAAAGCTTCCATTTTAGCTGAAGAGTTATACCAGCCAAATAAATAAAGGTAATTTCAACAATTGGACTACTGTGGACACAGTTTGCAGAAACAGATCTTTTCCTGCTACTGAAAACTACACAAGAGAAGATAAATAGCCAATCTTCTGCTTTATTTTGGACAAGGAAATAACTTGGCATAACTCTTCCTGAAGTACCTATAATGAAACAAGAGATAGATAGATAGATAGATAGATAGATAGATAGATAGACACACAGACAGATGTGTACATGTATACAAATGTATAGACAGAGAGACACCAAAATTGCCTGGTTTTAACAATATATTTGTACCACTTATCTTTATATCTATCTGGGAAACCTCATTTTGGCTTTGTAGTAGCTGAAGGGGGCTTATAAAAAGGAGGGAGAGGGACTTTTTATATGGTCAGATAGTGACAGGACAAGGAGCAATGGTCAGCATATTCTGTGATTTTGATTAGATTAGATGAAATATGAGGGAGAAATTCTTTACTCAGAGGGTGGTGAGGCAGCAGAGCAGATTGCCCACAGAAGCAGTGGATGCCCCATCCCTGGAAGTCTTCAAGGTCAAGTTGGATGGGGCCCTGAACAAGCTGATCATGGCCTCCCTGCCCATGGCAGGGGAATTGGAATTAGGTGATGTTAAAGGTCTCTTCCAACCCAAGCCATTCTATGATTCTCTGAAATAAAAAAGCTAGTATTTTTTTAGTGGAATATTCATGACGCTCATACAGTGCAGTGGTAATTTCTCTATTTCCATAAAATTCCCAACATTTACAATCAGAAAGGTATCATTTTTTCAGGCAGGCAGAAGATAGAATTACGTACAAGTTCATCAGGGACATAAGTTTTATTTTTCTCTTTTTGTAAACATCTGTGCAATATACACTTAGTCACTAGTCATTTTAGCAATTTCTAAAGAATGGATTGATTTTTTTGGCCAGAATATTTCATGTTTGGATCTCCTCCAGACCTGAATCTGTCCAAGATATGCTTCAATAAGTGTTGTGAGCCCATTCATTTTTTAAATCAACACACACATGCGCACAGATACATCTCATGGAGATGTGTTGCTGCTGTGTACCTGCTTCTTAAAAACTATTTGGAAAATGTTTATTCATTAAAAAAAAGTTATCTCCGGAAAAGATTTCAAATTGGCTGAAACTTGAGTTTTACACTAAGCTCTGTGGAACTCATGGTTTTGTTTATTTAAAAGAGTTGTTTTAATTTGTACATCAGTTTCCAAAAATACTTTACTATTCATTCAAATTCTTATGCATTTTAAATACCCTTCAAGCAGCCAGGACCTAATATGACCCTAATGAATACTTGTATTCACCAGACTGAATGTCCATTCTGTTTCATGATGCAGTTTTGCATTTTATGCCCTTTGTTATTCAAATAATCTTCTGATAAGTGATGAATACGAGCCAGTATTTAGTTTTAATTAATTGCATAGGGTAATCAGATATGGCCAAATAACTGTGTGGTGTCTACAAAGCTTATATATAGTTTCTTTCCTTTTTTGTATTTTTCAGACGTAAATATACATAAAATACACAGAGGATAACTCAATTCAAATATACAGCATAGTTAATAAAGATCTCAGTAATGACCTGGTACAGAAAATGAGGCATTTATTATTCTACAGACATCCACAGCTGTTGGATATTTTTGCTTCTGAATGCATCATTCTGAAGCCAGCTTAAAAGTTAATATAGCAAATTGACATAGGTCTACTCTCATTTATTACATTTCTGTAAGTGAGAACAGATCTATAGGAATTCTTTACACAGCTAATTAGATTTGCCTTTGGCAATGTCTGTGGTGTCTATTTTGAACATTAAATGAGCTGTTGCCATCAAACTTCGTTAACAGGACAGCAGACAACAGACATGCATTTTCATGCTCACATTTCAACTTCAGATTAGATTGAGTTCTTGAATAAACAGGTGTGGGGTATGCCCAGCCACTGCCCTGGAGGGACGTCTGCTGAGATAAGAAGATTGAGCAATCTCCCAGCAGGACCTCCCCTGGGAAGGCAGCTACTCTCAGTTAGGGCGAGAAGGCAGACCCAGAATCCTCTGGGAGACCCTATGCAGATCCTTTGTAACCCATTGGCCTTTATCCTCTGACACCCACCCCCTGTATCCCTATAAAGCTAACCCCGTGCCCCTGCGAGGGCAGAGAGATGCTCGTCCCTGGCTCCCCTTCGCCGGAGTACGGACCGATAAAGCTGCCTCGTGCAGAACAGCTACACGGGCCTCTCGTCTCTCTGCCTGGTCTGGCCTGGAGGCTGCCCTGCAGAGCTGAGCTGGAATCACGAGCTGACAATCACTAAAGAGCTGACAGCTTCTGCACGGGCCCTCCTAGCTGGCCGCTGAGGGAAGACACCAGGCCTCGGGAAGACGATCCTCCATGGGACCATCTCTCTGGACCGGTCACAGCTTCCTTGGTCAGAGCTACTGACCCCTCATCAGCTGTAATAACAGGTTCAGCTCAATTTAGTTCAGCAGAATTGTACCCAAAATAAAATCAGCAAATCAGCTTTGGATGTGGCCTGTTGTGTCATTTGAGGTTACATACTGTCTTAAAGTCTGAGTACAACTTTCACAAAATTATCTTCGCAATGAACTCTTTGAGATTTTAATTCTTGTTTATAACAAATCCTTAACATTTGATCTAAATATAAAGACACTGGATTGTTGATGGGCTGTTTGAAGTTCCATGAGAGAAGAAATTAGTCTCATGGCAATGAGCAGTATGAAACAGTAGCAACAAGATCTCTCAGTACCATTGGTCTATATGCTAATGGAAGTGCAAAGATCTGGAGAGAAGTGCCTTTACAACCCTGAACTATATGTGGGAATACAAAGAGACCTGGTGAATGAAGGGATAATAGGAAAAGAAAATGAGGAAGCTTGAAAAGAACTGAAAAATACATAGATGTGAAATACAGTAAAATCAATTAGAAAGATGTAACCCAAAGCAGAATAAGCTTTTCAGTGATAACATTCAGAGTTTAGCTGAGATAGAAGTGTCCTGAGCTGGATAGTGATAGACTTAGTTATTTCTTTTATCTTAGCTGGCTCAAAAAAATGAGTGGAATATTCTAGTTGGCTTCGAAGTGATTAAATGTCTCAGTAGAATGGCTTATAAAAGTAGCCTTTTAATTAATGTGAGCTGATACCAAGCTACAGGATTATAGGTTTACCTATTTCTGATCTCATCTGTTCCCTCCTCGATAACACAGAAAGCCATAAATGACTCTCCAAAAGAAGTACCTAAAGATGCCTTCCAGAAATGCAGTGCCCATTTAAGAGATTTGAAAATTCTTTTTTGGGTATCTGATGCTTGTTGAACTTGTATTATCATAGAATCACAAAATGGCTTGAATTGGAAGGGACCTTAAAGGTCATCCAATTCCAAACCCACTGCCATGGCCACAGGCACTTTCCACTACACCATCCAACTTGGCTTTGAACAATTCCAGGGATGGGATAGCTACAACTTCTCTGGCACCCTCTTCTAATGCCTCACCACTCTCACAGTAAAGAATTTCTCCTTCAGATCTAATCAAACCTACCCTCTTTCAGTTTAAGTCTAATTTTAAGACTTTAATTTGCAGAGAAGTGTGTTCAGTACAATGAGGTAGGCAGGCAGGAAAGAGGGTCTTTGGCCCATTGCTACGGCTAGCTGGTATGCTTATAGAAGAAGCAGGTAAAAACCTCTCCTGTTTGTGATAAAAGCTAACTACAGCTGATGGTTACTTTGGGGATAAACAGTATCTCCTCAATGTGGAACTTTAACAATCCTGTTGCAACTCACATTCATCATATATATTTGCCAGGATGAGGTGGGACGGAGACTTTACAATTGAGAATTTTTATCTTGGAGTCCTCCTCAAAGTGCTTCTCAACTGGTTTACTCATTCAAATTTAGTACATCTCATGATGTGATATTCGGAATCTCACAACTGAGCTGGTTAACTCAGTTTCATCTTTAATGAACAAATGTGCACATGGACTGCAAGTATATCCTCCAGAGCTTATAACACTGCCCTTCTTGCCAGCACTCTAAACACAGAGCATTAAAATCTGTAAGATACAAAGAAAAAAATTTTTTTCTTTTTTATTCCCCTTCTCTTTTTAACAATGCATCTTTAGAAGTCCACTGCTGAAAAAGTGATAGATGAAGCTTGACTGCAGCTTGCCTTTGATTACAGCAAAGAGAATATTTTCATTTCCTAAAACTGTAAACTAAATATCAGCATTCTAATTAAATTGAAATTTTAAAAAAAAAAAATGAAATTACTAATAAATTATTAAATGGTTTAAATGTTTTTCATGAGGAAAAAGCATGCATGAAACTAACAGCAGTCCCTTCTCTGGGGCAAGCAAGAACAAAGAATCACTTGAAATTAAATACTTCTGTAAAATTTCTAGGTAAACTACATTTTAAAAGCATTAGTGCATGTACTGAGAAATACCCTTCAAGGGTAAATCATTGTGGATAGTTATTTTATGTCCAGAGACTATGTTGCTTCATAATAGATTTGAATGGAGGAGCGTTGTTTGGGGTCTTTTTTATTTAGACTGGTCACAATGTTTTTCTCAAGTGTTTTAATCAAACAATGGAATCCTGTTTAACTGAAAGCAAGTGAAAAAACACAATTACACTTGGACTGAATTCCGCAGTAGGATGTTAAATGATTGATGTCGAGTAATTTAGCTACAGAACAAGATGTGTTGTTGGGGTTAGCTGTAGCATCTTTTTTCATTTCCTTGTAAGGCAAGCCTGTTATTTAAGGAAATAAATGGACAAAGGAGGAGTAAGGTTATACACCTCAATTAATAGTATCTTGCAGGTACCTTGACTCTTTGTGTTGCATGTTTTAAGCTCACAGAACTTTGTACTTTGTAAGAAAGAGAAAGCATTTATAACTACAAGGCATGCTAGAGGAAAAGACAATATTTTTGTGATTATTGAGTGTGTTTCTCTCTGAATAGTTTCCTGAGACATAGATAAAACATCTTGCTAGATAAAAGTGCTAATAAAACTCTAACAAGAACAAAAAAAAAAAAAATCTGCAGGCTATCACAATATCAGTAACAATCTTCAGAGAATTTGGTTTTGGAACTTGATCTTGACCTGACCAGTACTTTGACTGTTTAAGCTTTATAAAGGTGTTTGTGTACAAAATGCTCCAGAAGCAGTGCCATTGCTTACTGTCTGGCATGGGGATTTTGATATCTTTTTTGTCATCCTTAATAATTCCTAGCATATTTTCATGGTTATCCTGTTCAGGTACTTGAAAACTGTTACCTTATCCTGCTAAATTGTCAGGCCAAGTTACCAACATTCAGCTCCTTGAACAAATCCCTGTAAGTCAATCACTCTACCCGTCTGTATTCTTTCCAGCCCCTGGCCTTTGTTAGGAAACTGAGAGCACAGAGTAGGGATTCAGAGGTTTGCTCTTATACATGGTTGAAAACAAGTTCCAGTTTTATATTCAATCTTTATTCAACCATGAATTTCAGACAAACCTGTCTTTAACCGTCAAACCACGTTATAATTCAGGTGGGAAGAAAGATTCACACTAACTCTGTGGTAATCGATTTTATGTTTTAATTATGTTGACCAAACTATGCAAGTATTACCAAACTACTCTTTCCTTTAAGCTGAGCTGCTAAGGAAAACGTAGAATTACAAGAAGCACAAAACCTGAGGTTTATATTTTCTTTCCAAATATATTACCTGTTTTAGCTACTCACTAAAAGCAAAGATTCTTTCTTTTCCTTTTTCTTTCAGTTCAAGGGTAAAAGTGATGAGATAATGTACTAGGTGATTTCATTGGGCTTATGTCAAGTTACACCAGCAACAGATATGTCCTTATTGCTACGGACAGACATCAAAGAA
The DNA here is from genome assembly GCF_017639235.1 of Corvus kubaryi. Taxonomy (NCBI): domain Eukaryota; kingdom Metazoa; phylum Chordata; class Aves; order Passeriformes; family Corvidae; genus Corvus; species Corvus kubaryi. Next base: position 8,317,025 of record NW_024581127.1, on the reverse strand, counting down.
AGAGCTCTCACTATAGCCAAAATGCTTCCATAACTGAATGACCAGTATGTGGGCCCTGCAAGAGAGAGGAAAGGTGATTCAGGTTAGAGAATGAATGTCAAGAGAGCAAGTGTTTCCCTTCTGGTTTTGCACCATAAGATGGTTCAAATGCATTGTAATTTAACACTAGAAGAGAGACACTCATGAACTTTAGAATCTGTTCACTTTGGAAGAGCTAATAATAATGATAAAAGGAGATGGATCCATCACCACCAAGTGCTTAGAGCCGTACTCTGCCTTGCACGTTTCCTTGTGAACAAAATTAACTCCTTGATAATTTTTGTGACTTAAGCAGCAAGCTACCTTAGCAGAGGAAGACTGGAAGTCTATGGCCAGAAATCCGAACTGAAATGTTTGCCTTAATGTACTTACCCTGTGTCATCATTTGAGCTGCCCTAGGGCAAACAACCTGGCCAGCTGTTGCCAATCCAGGACACACTGCTCTAGTTAAGTCCTGTGATGTATGTACAAGCTTTGTTTGGTTGCCTCAGATACCATAAAGAATTTTAAATGTCACTAGATAACAATGTGGAGGCAATTGAATCATCAAATGGATAGAAAACAGAGCTGCAAATGGGCTTGAAGCATGTGAATATTCATGCTGCATAGAGGAATATACATTGCATTAATTTAGGCAAACCATGCCATGAGCACTCCTGTTGGAGACAATGGCAATGTTCCCATTGATTAAACCAGATGAAAATCTTGCCCTTAGCTGTTCTATGAATATTTAATCAAATAAATTGGACTACAGTGAACACCTATGTGCCCTGTGATCCACTCAAGAAAGATCTTTACCTAAAGGTAGCTTTCATTTTTTACGAACTAGCAAAAGGAGGCTGGCTTCCTACCAAATCTATTTAACTTTATTGTCTTTCTCTTTCTCTTCAGTTCATGCCATTTCCTGCTCTTACCCTTTTTATCAGTTTTACTGGCCCTTAAGATAAAAGCACGTATTGTAGATGTTCCATCCCATTTTTTCTTAGTTGTCTGCCAGATAAATGGAAAAAAAGTCTTTATAAACCTCCCAATTTTAGCCTTTTCTAATGGTTTTAGTTAAGAAAAAACTAATATTTGGGAGCAATGGTCTTGCAGGTTCTCTGTTATTCTCCAGGCCTTTGTTGTGGTGTATCTAAGAGTAACTCAGAAATTCAGAAATATTGGTAATAGTAATAACAGTCATATTAATAATATGATTATATGAGTAATAATAATTAGTCATAGTAGTAGCAGTAGTAATGCTAATTAAGTTCTCTCTGCTTCTGGAAAGCTGAAAAGTAAATTTGGACACTATTTGAAGGAAGCAAAAATGGTGAACAAAGGAGGAGAAGTTATTGTCTTCCTTTTTAAGGACTGCAGTGGAACAACTTAAAAACAATTTGGAAATACAGAGATCATTTCAGTGGCTTACATGAGACTCAGAGTCAAACCCAATCAAAGGCAACTAGCAGCGTTCCAACTGGGGTTGCACTGACCTTTATTTTGATGTGTTATGCTCTGCTGACTTTGTGGAGGAAGGGCATTTCAGACAGAATTTTCAGCTGGTTCACTGATTCATATTTGTTTGCAGGGCTGATATATTTTTGGCTATATAAATTGTTTAGTGCCACAAGTGTGATTATTAGCAACAGGAATAAGAGGGTGACCACACATGGATTGCCTAATCATTATTTATCTTAGGCTTAGCAAAATAAAATGCTAGACCATTTATTTCAGCTTTCACTTAACCCATCCTTATTTTGACCTGTGTCTGCTGTTGTTTTGAAGACACAAAGCATAGGGACTATTTGTTTTTCACAGAACAAAGCCATTGTTCATGCCTCAGACCAAAATGACAGCATATAGTATTATGAGCAATGACATTATGGAGACAGTCTGATGGAACTGGGAGTACTCACTATGTACTGAACATGCACCAGCTGTCAGTGCCTGACAGCGGACATTCAGTGAGTTGCTTTGTTATCAATACTCAAATTTGCCTCAGTCAGTTTCCAATGTCTTGTCATTGAAATCTCATTCTGTAAATTTTTCTTAACCTTGCAAGCCTTTAAAACATAGCAAAGAAACCTGCAGAATTTTAAGATTTTTCGCTGACTCATTTTCTCAGAATTTCCTACAACAAATTCACAATGAGGCTCTATGCTTTAATTTGAGCTATGTGAATTGCATGTGCTGTGAGTACAAAACTGCTAGAGATACATAAAACTCTAGAAGTAAATCAAACCAAAATCTTTTTGGGTTGCAGTTTTCCTAATGGTATCACAGTGGACAAGGTTAAGGGAGATCAGAACAGGAAAAGGGATATAAACTTAGCAGAAATCTTTAATCCTGGTATGCAGTGCCATTCCTAAACAGATTTAACCCAGAAAATTTAGATCCTTGTGGCTTGCAGCCTTTTATTTTTTTTTTTCCTGGGTTAAACTTAGTCAAGATACTCAAAAGCTGTGATGGAAAACAAACATTAAAGATCCTGTTTCAAAGCTAGGAGACGCATATACCTGCAGCAGGATTATTTGTGATCAGCTTGTAAAAGATCTATCCTCAAATGCAGTAACTCTAAACAAAGTATTTGTAGTCCAATCATGGATGTTGCCTCAATGTAAAACTAATGTTCAAAGAGTAAATTACACTGTGTAAATTGCTTATCCACTTTCACTCTGTAACCAGTGTCACATGGATTTTCAAAGAGCTAGTTCAACTGTCTTATTCTTCTATTAGCTGACAACATTTTTATGACAAGAAAATTTCTTTTGCAAGAGTGCCTTCACCTTTCCTATCTTTCCTCTCTTTTTTCTGTTGTTTTTTTTTTCTTTCAGCACAAGGATGTTTTTTAAAAAATAAGCAGATAAAGTTATTTTCTTTGTTTCGTTGTTGTCCAAGAAGGCATTTTAATTTGATCAACTGTTTACATCATCACCCTAGTTTCAAATCTGAACGCTTATACAGTCAAATGAAATGAGGGCATCTATCTCAACAGCCTGAGCTGCAAGCAGCACTCCATTCCAACCAGTTCTCATCCTACATCGCAAATGGAGCAATACAACAGCAGCAAGAAGTTTTCTAAAGTGGAAAAAGCTACCTGTAAAAATATTCTCTTAATATTGAGCACCTATATTTTCATATTGACTGCATTTTCTTAACTCATCATACTATAAATGTACTTCCCTCTTTCTCTTGCAGAGGATAAATGTAATCAAAGGTAATACTTAAAAATATAGAAAATGCTTTGTCTCCCTATTTGAAAAGAAGTATTAAGTCTTCCTTACAGACAAAATTTTGGTTCAAAGAAGGTAGATAGAAAAAAAATTAAAATTTTTTCATGCATCATTGACATTTTGCATATTATCTTAATCTGCTACTTAGAGAACTGCAGATGAGGGACAATTGTCCTTAAACAGAAGACTGTACAGGTCATCAGTTCTGAATTTCATTTTTCTTTATTTTTCCCACAAATCTATTTATTTTTGGAATTAGCATTAGAAAATGAAACCCAAAGTATTTTCTCCTATTCCTCACTATCTTAGTCCCCAACACAGGACATTCCTTTCATGCACAATATTAAGATGGCCCTACTAAATCTGTAGGTCAGGTCTTTAATCAAGTTTTAAAAGGCTCTTTACTGTATTTGCATAATACACATTGCTAAGCCATAGCTAATGTGGCAGGCTGAGCTAGACCCCAGGGTTTTTTTGGATACCAAACTTTTTCCATTTTTGCCATCTCTACAATTTTAAAAATACACTCATTTACAACAGCTTTTTAAAAGAAAAATGAAACTTGCAAACCTGACAAAATAACGACGTTCTGCTGCTTTTGCTTTTAAAGGGGGATATTTTTTTCTGTATTCCTAATGCAATTTTGTAGATTTGGGTGTTGAAGGAATCAATTTTCTACAGAGATGGCAATATCTTTCAATAAGAAATGAAACCTTTACATCTTTCTGCTCAGCAGTTGGTTCATTCTGCACACTTTTCTTCATTTTGCACAGTTTACTGTGGCAGTCAACATTCTCTTGGCCATCACTGCCACAAGTATGTACAGTTCACAATACAATAGAGATTAGCCTTAGAGCAACATCATCAGATGGAGAACAAATCAAAACAAAAATTTTCCTACTCATTTTGCCTTAAAATCCCTGTCTCATTGTCTGCCCTAGCAGAGCTGGAACGCGTGAGGCTTTTCTTTTCTCATTAAACCTTCTCTGTAGAGTACAGGGCAGATTGGTTTAGGGTCTGCTTCTGGACAGATGGAAAGACAGCACCACAGGCCAGAACATGGCACTCCCTAATTTAAGTCCAGCTCCTAATTTTAGAGATGAAGCCCTGGGGGGAGTGAGAGGGAGTGAAGTTATACCCTTCCCTCCCCTTTCCCTATTTCTACTATGTGAAAGGTAGACAGTGGCATCACCATGTGACACTGGTTGCTCTTAAGCAGGTGCTCTGCATTGAGCAGGTCTTTCTCCCTGTGGTTGACAGCCACTTGCCTTGATGTTCAGAGTTAGAGGTTCATCGTCAGGATAAGTATTTCCTCTAAGTAGCTGCTGTAATTGTGTCACCTTTTGGAGGAGCTCAGACCAGCCCATGATGAGCACAGGGTACACAGGCCCCTCTCTGAAGATTCTGCATTGTAGCATGTAAACCAGGGATCAGTTCTGCAGCTCTGAAAGTATTTTCTGAGATGTATTCCGTGTCCCCATTTCCTCACTGCAAAATCAAAAACATGATTTCCAGTATATTTGGATTATTTCCAACAGCACTTAAGAAAAGAAAGAAATGGGCCTTCAAGGTGAGCTGCTGTGATAGCTTTTATAAGGAAACAGTTACTCTTTATTTGTTTTTGGAGGGTCTAGCTGTAATACATGCTAAAATTCTATTACAAAATGTCACTGCTAGTGCCCATTGCATTAAATGTTTATGATGTGACCTGCGAAAAGATGAAATACAGACAATAATACCTCCAAAAAACAGTGACTACATTATGTCCTGCATTTCAGTGGCTGGTTCTGACCGTGCAGAGAGTGATTGCAAGCACAGCTCAGGGGAACTTTGTCAGCCTGATTTTAAGTGATGCAATAGTTCTCCTGAACACAGGCAATAAGAATTTAGGTCACCCTTTTGGTCTTGAAACAGCTAATGTAGAGTCTGGCTCACAGTCATACCAGGCAAGGAGCTATAAGAATTTGCTGCCTCCATTTGACTAGTCATTCTTTTGTCACAGCTCCCATGGCAGAGCTCACTGAATAAATACACTGACTTGCCACAACCATAACGTGCTGTATTTATAGAGACCATCAATGAGTTCAATTGCAAACATCTCTAAGATTAGCATAGGGAGGGAATGACCTCGATTCCAGTTCCAGTGTGGAGTTAGCTGAGATGGTTGAAGAGGAGATTACTTCCCCCCAAGATGGGGACAGCAAAAACTACAGTCCATTGCAGGTAAACTCAGTAGAGATTATGAATCCAACCTAGTTCTCTATACCAGGCAGCATTTAGTCTGAAATATTCGAAAGCAGCATGTCCAAAAGGATTAAATAGTTCACTGAAGTCTAGTCCATGGAATACCAGCCACTGTTCCATCTGAAAGATTTCATTTTTAATTCAGCTTGGCTCTGACTTACCCCAAAACTTTGAGTTGGATTAGGACCCTAGTAATGGTCCAAGTGCACTATGAAACCTGTACATCTTGTTGCCTGAATGTTTACAGAAAGCTGGTCACACAATCACAGAATCACAGAACTATTTAGGTTGGAAAAGACCCCTAAGATCATCAAATCCAACAGTTAACCTGACACTGCCAAGTTCACAACTAAATTATGCCACTAATCATCACATTTACATATATTCAAAATGCCTCCAGGGATAGCGACTCAACCACTTTCCTGGGCAGCCTGTTCCAATTCTTGATAGTCAAGTTATTTCAAAATTCCAAAGTGCAGAGGTGTTTGTGACCGAGCTCATCTGGTATTGAAGCAAACACATGATAACTGCTGCTTAGAAAAGATACTTACACTAGCAGGCACAAATTGGCCTGCCTATGGCGCACATCTCTGTGGAACTTTAGGTGCAAGAGGCCTGTGAACTTTGCTGTGACTGCGTTCTCAGTGTTTGTAGCTATGCTCCATTAGCTGTGATAATTGCCTCTGATTAATCAAAGCTAACACACCACAGTGCTTTATAGAAAAACAATTTCTATCAATTTGGTACCACTGCAAATTGCACTCCAGGGTCCACATTCAGCTGAAGTGGTTCAAGAGTAGTCTAATTCAAAAGATTCTGTTGAACCTCAGTGTACTTCACTAGATTGATCTTTCAGGGTTTCTCATCACCTCGGTTCTTATCACTTATCCTGTTCAATCTCTCCTTTTCCAACTTTTTACTAAATTATTTTCGAGCTATCAGAAGATTCCATGGAAGATTTTGAGTGAAACCAGCCAGAAAATTATTTACTTTAGTGTCCTCCTTTCCTTATTTCTAGGAATACACAGAAAGGAAAAAATATCTCCCTGTGGTTATTGTGCAGTACAAGAATGTCATATTGCAAAATGTGTAGTGCCTGCAAGAATGTGAAGATAGTTGCTTGCTAGATTATGCACAGATCATAAGCCATTTAATTTGAATAGTTTTGATTGCAGAAAATAGATAATTATTGATATTTTATGCCATTCTAACTAACTGAATCCCATCTGAAAAGCAATAGTTATATTCCAAAAATCATTCCTTCTCCAGCTACAGTTGTAAACATCGTTAATTTCATACTTTTAGTTAGTGGCCTTTACACCACCTGAGACCTGCAGTAATTTCTGCTGTGAGTCAAAATGAATGTATGGACGTTAAAACACACAGGAGGCAGTTCCATGCCTCTCATGATGGAGTTGGCTTCACTTGGTAGAGCACCTGAGCACAGACCAAAAAATTACCTTCATACAACATCTACAGCTGATTCTTAATCTGGCAGTCCATATTCTTGTCCTTAATATGGACTTTAAATAACATGATACATCACTTCCCAATAAAGAGAAAATACATCATAATAATAGAAAATCTATGAGTGCTTCTAGTGTTAACCATGAGCAGCAGATACATTTTATAATCTAATGTCTTTTCATGATATATAAGAGATTCCTGCTATGTAGGACTGCTCTAGAAAAAACTCAGATCAGGGTAATAGTTTAGATCATAGAGTGTTTGAAGTCCTGTCAAATAATTCTGCCAAAATAATTTTTTACCATGGATCATCATCTACCATGTTAGGAAAAATGTGCTCCACATTCTATTTTTTTAAGAACAATTTAACTGTACTTTCTTTTCAGCTGCATTTCTCTTCTTGCCTTGTCTTGTGCATTGCTACTGTGCAACATCCTACTTCCCTGCACATAGAACCACAAATACTTGTGTGGTCTCATGTGAGTGAATGAGGGATCAACCTTTCTCTGTTAGTTGAATAAGGTTCTTAAATACATGATGCCAAAGGAGTTGGTGTCTCATCCATGTCTTCTTGACTGGAAGAAGTGAATGAGATGCGGCATTCCATCTTACAGGATGTTGCAGATCATGACAGGTTCCTTGTTACCTTTCCTTTTTAATGTAATAAGAAGAAGAGGGAGCTAGATATGTGGAAAGCAAGAGGTATATACACTCTGGGTATATATGAGGGGAATACCTGAAGCTCAACTTTAGTTTCATTGGAACTACACAGAAGTAATTATAGTCACTGGACTGACACCTTGAAATGCGGAGTTCATGTCCTGACTTCCTGTTCTCCCTCGGGTGATGCACAAACCAAGTCAACAGATCAGACAGATTTATGAAAAAAATATATTCAATAAGCACTTCTGTAAGCTTAAAGGTTATACTAGAAAGACCAGATCCAAGGCTTTGATACTGTCATACAAATTGTATAAACAAATGGTTATCACAAAATTTTAATTGAATTTTTCAGCTCTCCAAAAGATTTTAAAACTCATGGGGGGATTCGTTTTGGTAATCTGTCAAGCCTTCCAGCAAAACTTCCCATTTCTGTTGCCAAAGTAAGCAATAACACATTTCAAATATGAAGATTCAAATACACAGTTTTTTGGGGGGAGGGTTGTTGGGTTTTTTTCAAAGGAAAACAAGTTAAGTGTATTAAAGATTTTAAAGGAGATAACAATGTTAAATTCTTGCAGATCTGCATACAATTACCCTGCTGCAGTGAGATAACCAAAATTTAATCATGTGGAAAGAGCTGAAGAACTGTTTTGTGAAGTAGTAATTCCTAGGAAGTTTGGGAATAGGAAAGCAGAAGCAATATCTCTAATCTGCATTCTGTTGGTTTTCTGGGAGGTGTGTATGTTTTATGGTTGCTTTAGTTTTGCGTCAGTAACCTGTCCTTGTAGAGTCCATTTTGGTGATTGTTATTCAGTGCTTGCAAAAGGATGTGCTTTCTTGTTTTTATATTTTTTGTGTATATCCTTGTACTGCATACCCTCTACACTGTTATTGATGCTGAGCTGATTTACCTGCTCAGATTAAATTTGCACATAATGTTTGAGATGACAAACATTTAATTATATCTCCATTCAGATGCTTCTTTTTATGAAGCAGCACAATCTATAAAGCACTTCTTTTTCCAGTGTCGATTCTGACAGCTAACAAAGCCTTGCTTATGTGATAGCTATTTCAAAGTGTCAGAAACCACTCCAGAGCTGGGCTGACACTTTTAAGTCAAGTCCACTGTGGGTTCTATTCCAGGAAACAGGCATAATCCAAACCCCACCCCAAGAAGCAGGTCTGAGGCAGTGACTCTCATGCTCAGTTCTGAGGTAGTGAATCTCATGCTCAGTTCAAGATTTCCTTTGCTTTTATTCCATTTGTTGCTAAGTAGATAGTATTTGTTTTCATCAAGTAGATTTTTTGTTCAACTGGCTTTTGTTTAAGTAGTGGGGTGAAGAATTTTTACTATGTAATAAATAGATGAAGTATTTTTTATGTAATCTAAGTAGTTTATGTAGCAGGATGAAGGAGAGAAGGGACTTCTCTCACTCTCACATTCCTCCGCTTATAGGTTATGAGGCATTCTGCTTCTGAGTCACTGTGAAATCTGAAGAGCCCTTGTGAAGATATGTTGCCTTTTGATCTCCTAGCTCATTTGGTTCTTGCTCAGCTCTCAATCTCACTTTTTTGGTTTTTTGTTTTTGTGATTTAAGAGCACTTCTCACCTTCATTCACCTTATATATAAATTTTCTTCATGGTAGGTATTACCCTCCTACTCCAGGTTTTATTTCAGAAAAATTGGCCAAGTCAGTGAGAAAGTATCTAATCAGTATATTAACTTTTTTCTTACTATATAACAACTCAATATTTTTACAGACTATATTTTTAAAGTTAGAGTTGTTGAGAAATTATTTAATTAATTTACCCATGTCTGTAATTTTGAATATCACAATGTAACAGAATATTCTGAGTTGGAAGAGACCCACTAAGATCACCAAAGTCCAAATATTAGTCCTGCACAGGACACCCCAAAAGTCACATCATGTGCCTGAGAGCATTGTCTAAATGCTTTTTGAACTCTGTCAGCCTTGGTGCTGTGACCACTTCCCTGGGAAGCCTGTTCCAGTATCCAACCACCCTCTGGGAGAAGACGTTTTTCTACTATCCAACCTACACCCCTCCTGACACAACTTCAGGCCATTCCCTCAGGGAATGAGTGCCTCACAACGAAAATCCTTTAAAAATCCCCAGAACAACCAACCCACATAATTTGAACCTTAAAAAAAAAAAAAAAACCCTAAGCTTTCTTCTGTTTTGTAAAGAATTTAGATTTAGATTTCTCTTCTGAGTGATAAAGAACACACATTAAATGAGCAGTATTGTGGGGGAAATTAAATACCTTTCATGGTGACATTTTTTACAGTATCTTTTCTGATGCTGACAAAAACCAGCAAGAATTAGTAAGACTGAGGTGCCCATAGGTAAAGGTTTTGTCAGGAACTAAACATATGTAAGAATTCCTGAACTAAATGAGAAATTCCATTTTCCAATCAGATAGATATCCAGAAGGTATAGTAAATCCTTTGCCCCCCAAAGTCCAAAATGGGTGCAAAAATTTCTTCATTTTTTTTAACTCAACTTAGCAAGCCTTCGTACTAGACTCCATATATTACCTCTAAGTATTCACAGAGGCCATTTTTATTTCCATATAGTAAAATCCACATTGTCTAGCACATGGCCTGCCTATAGCCTCTTTGTGGATTGCTAGCAGTATATCTGTATCGTATATCTCCAAACAGACCTCACATGCTTGCAAGTCTGCATAATAATATGCCCTTTACTGTTCTTTTAAATGCCTGCATCTTAGAAATAAGCAGTCTCTGAACAGACTACGGCCTGCCTCTCTGTATTTTGTGATATGCAGCACCCAGCCCAGGACTGCGGCATGCATTGTTAATAAATTCAGTGACAAACTGTACATTTTCTAGGGTATCGTCAGCTACAAAATCATTCTGAAACATATCACTTCAATGGAAAATGCATAATTCAACCAGCACACACATGTAGGAGCTAACCTATGCCATGGCAAACTATTAAACAGCATCAGTTTCACAAAGTTTTCACATCCTTCTCATTGCAAAAGACTTCCACCTGCTTCATGTGGCGTACAAAAGGATTATATTTACTTTAGCTTCCAGGCAGAGCAGTAGGGTATGCAGAAAGTCTTCTTTGTCAACTCACTCCTGGCATCTGAAATGAAAATCATAGGGTTTTTTACAACCCATTTACCAAAGGAGGAGTAAAACCAGAGGGAAAAAAAAAAAGAAGCATTGATGCACACCTCACATCAGGAAAAAATATGTTCTTGCCAGAGCAGAAACATAGAAAATAAAGAACAATCAGATTTATAAGATCATAGCAAAGCAGTAAAAATTGGGCAATGCTTCTGGGGGAAATTATAATACAGGGAGGAAGGAAAAATATACAAAAGGAGACAAACTGAAAAGCTAATGGCTGTAAGCAAAGGTTTTTACAGGTATAAACACATAAAAGAATTAATATTCTCCAATTTTCCTTAAATGTGTCTGCAGTGATAAACTCACAAGTGACAGCAGGAGAAAACATAAGAAATGTCCTGGATACATGGGGAGATATACCGGTGAGAGATTTGCAGTTTAATCAGATTTTGGTAACCTGGAACACTCAGATCATAAATTATTTGAAAAAACCTTCTCATGAATCCTTCCTTAGTTGCTTCCACTTGAAGGGCTGTTCCTAATCTTCTGCCCTCTTGCAATGGTTTTGCTGCAATGCCATTTTCCCACCACCCGTAGAACCTAAGGAAATCTGGCTGTTGCTTCACAGCACTAGATTTAAGACTCCCAGTTTTATTATCAACTTCTTCAAGAACTCCCCCTCTCTTCCCATTCCCAGCAATCAGACATCCATGGAAAGAGCATTTCTGTGTAACAGCTGTCCTTGGAAAAGGAATGCCGTCTTCCCAACATCACTAAAGTCCTCATCCCCAGGTCTTCAATCTTTTCTAAAAGAAATCTGTATCTGAACTCCAATCTGAACACTGAAATCTATATCCAAACTCCAACCCCCAAATACTTTCAACTTAGCTCTCCTTTATTTGTTCCTTTATGAACCATGCCACTCTGCCTTCCAATATGATATGTACACTGCAAAATAAAACCAAAGTGAAGTCATCTCTGCTTCAGGTGAGGCTGGGTAAGATTCTGTGCAGCTCATCAGCTGCAATGTGTGTGCTGCTCTGCCAGAGCTGCAGCTGGGCAAAGCTCAAATTGTCTGATCGCACCCACCTTTACTCTCTGATACTTGAAAAACTGGCAGTGTTTAGCAAGGACACCTTGCAGGTCATTGGTAACACTGGAATGGGAAGAAGTCTTTTGGGATGTGTCCTACATGCATTAAGTATGACTGCACTCATTAAAGCTGAATTGCTGTGTTCCCTGATATATATCAACATGCTTGCAGTTTCAGTCAACTTTCAGTTCCAGCTGTGGCATAAGCAACTACAAAACAGACTGATTTTTTTCAGGATTTTCCCGTGTTTTAATTGTATCTCATTTGGAGAACAACTCCCTGACTTCAGGAATTTCAAATGAAGAAGGCAGTAAACTATCATCCATTCCTTTTCTTATTGAATATTTGTCTTTTTTCAAGGTGTGACCTAAATTCCAGTGATATACTTAGAAACAGTTAGATTTGCTTTCATGGATTTCCATTTCTGTGGAAAGTACCTGCATTAGGTAAGAGATGTGTAATAATTGCTTAGGCTTATTCTGTAGCAAACAAAGCATCTACTTGTGGATTTAAAAAAAAATGCTGCTAGCAAGGATTTTCTTGCTATTTTCTAAGTCCATGAGAGACTTTTCTCCCTCACAGAGATAGTAGCAGAGTTCTGTAAACAATGAAACACCTGCAACCTTGGAAAAGCCTTGTTTATAGTACAGTAGAAAAATATTTTGACAATGGATGTTTTAGGATTCTAGCCAATTACCCCCAAGGGGTGGCTGATCCTTGTCCAGTTAGACTATGAAGAAAAAAGTCTATAAAAGAGTTTGTAAAATAATTAAATAAATCAATCTTGCTGCACAATTCCTGCCTGCTGGATCTTCTCTCCTCCCTACAGCTGCAGGACATGGTAATATACCTTAGAGCATTTTAATATCTACCATGTATAGATAGCTGTTCACTAATATTGCCACCAAAATCAGGTTTGGTCCCATATTTCTAGTTTTCTATCTCTCTCCCTTAATCTAGGAACAATGATTCATTTTGCTGAATTTTGAATTAGTCAAGCTTGTAGCATTTAACCTGTGGCCACCCATGTCACACTTTTTAGCCAAACATGCAAAAAAGGAGACTTGTGGGGAAACTTCAGAGCCTTGTAAAGAACAGTGAGAAATTTCCCATGACATTTCTAAACACTATGACATCAATAACCATCATTCAAATAATAATGGAAATTTGGAGTCAGATTTCTGCCTATACTTACTCTCTGGGGAAGTAATTCATCAGAAGACTCAAGCAATAGAATATGCGAGGCATTTGCTATCTCTCAGCGTAAATTCAAAGGATCCCTGAGATGAGACAGAAGTTATATTCATTCAGTCTCAAGTCAACCCCAGACAACTTCATCAGGAGACGTGTGTGTCAGCAGGGTCTTTGACCACAGTGGAACATCTTGCCTACAGCAAGTGTAATTAGCTAAAATTGCTGTTAAGTGTAAGTACAGTCTATGGGAAATGTAGAAGATGATATGCAATTGTCATAACCAGCCTATCTGCTATCCTTTCAAGTTCAACGAGTCTTCTCAGAATAGGGATTTCCAGAGATATAGACACTCTCAACAATTGGAAAGGAAACTTGAATTACTTTTGCACTTACTGTTTTATATTAAGGAGAGCAGTTTAGGAAATGATGGACTCAGTTTCTAGCCCACTAGAGATGTCCATTTAATAGGAAATCACATTTCAAAAAGATGAGTTCTTGGGCAAATGGAGTAGAACAGAAAACATTGCAGGCAAAGTCATAGTACCAGTAGGTGTTTCAGAGTTGCAGTATCTGAAATACCTTGCACTTATACTGCCCAAATAGATGGAATAATGTGAAATAAAACTGGACTTAAAACAATTAGCACAAAACCCTACAAACAACTTCTCTGAAGAAGGATTGAAAGTACTGGGATTTTTTTTCTCTGAAAATAAAAGAAGTAATGAGTAAAATACCTAAAATAGTAAAAACATGCTTCAAGGTATCTCTCTTTCAAATTCTTTTCTCCACCACTAAAATAGAGTAAATATACTCTAGACCATTTGTCTAGAGTTTCAGAACAAGAAATGGAGCACGTCTAAAAACTTGGAAGTCTTCACAAATATGCCTTCTAAAAGAGATTATGTATTTAGCAGAATACATTCAGGTTGAAGTTTTGATAAACTTTAAAATAGCCCATTGATACTGAAAGAATGTATCTGAGTGTCATAATAATCTGCACCAGAGACGATACATCCATTTTTATCCACAGCACCTACTTGCATTGCTGTTAATGCAGCCATTTGCCCCAATCACCTTGTTGCAGATTATCCTCAGCCAGTGAGGCGATTGTCCTTCAGAATTATACTCATACGCCACATTAGTTCCAAAGGATTTCACGATTATTGATGTTGTTATCATGGGAATGAGGAAAAAGCTCTTGTCAGTGGAGTCTGGCACACACACAGAGGTTGTACCAGCATTATTTCTGTTAGGAATGTATTTTTCTACTGAAATATTTATGCTACTGCCTTTCTCAATGTGAGCACAACTCTAATACATCTGTGAATGTGCATGTACTGGAGTACAGTCTCTTTCCCTGTGGGGAAATAGATACACTAAGATAAGACCTTTATCCTTTTGTATCTACATCCTCACAAGAATGTAATTAAGCAGTGCAATCTTTTTGCAATGAATTGTACATCAATATCTGAACTTATTAACTACTGCAGAACTGGAAAAGTGTTGCTATTATCCAAAACATGCTCATAGATGCAAATATATTCAACTAGAAAATTATTTAATAGTATGCCACTCTGATGTGTAAGAGCCTAGTATCAGAATTAGTGAAAATGTGTTACCTAGTGGCATTGATTGTATCACTTAGAAAAGGCTATGAGGATTTGAATAAACAGGATTTGCACATAACATTCACTTTCAACGCCCAAGATAGAAAAAAAAGTACATATTAATCTTTAAATTAATTTTTTTCCCTATGCTATCAAGGTTGTTTATATACTAACGTGTGTTTCCAGGTTTTCCCTTGCTGCTGTCAACAAGAGGCAAATATGTTGCTCAGCATCTTAGTTTGCACCATTTGTTTTTTTCAGGGTGTGCTGGCACTGCTGCCCCACATCTCATTTTAATACTTGCACTTATTTTGTAAAGACAATCTACATCAAGTGCAGATCCCCTTAACTAATAATTAGCAGTGCAATTTGGTAAAGACATGGAAAAAAAAAAAGAACAAGTAGCTATCAAATTTTCAATCCATCAGTAAAGTTTGAGAAAAGAAAAAATGGCCTTGTCTGGCCACATTGACATTCAAGACATTGGAGATCAGTTTTCAAGCTTGCTTCCTTTGTTCTGCATGACTTTCAGAAAACATCCATTTTGTGGGTTAGTGGTGAACATTAGTACCATTTCCCCATTAGTTACATGTTTCAGTCATCTACCACACTCATAGATTTAGAATGACTTGAGCTGGAAGAGACCTACAAGGAGCATCACACCCAATCCTTGACACCCGGAATTAATCACAGGTGAGGCTGGTCACAGGAAGAAACTCAGTCCTCAAGCCCTCAAACAGATTTTACCTGTTCTGTCTGGAAGATGTGATGGTCACTGTCTATTGTTTTAATCTCCCACCTACAAGACAAAAATACTGCTTTCTCCTAACATTTACTTGCCTTCACTAGGCACTGTTTAGAGGTTCCAAGGTTAATGTGCTGGCGTGAGAGTTAATCCAAGCTAATGGTAGTTAAAGTTGTCTGAAGGCTTTGTGAATATATCACATTGCTTCAAATTTTTATTTGCACATAGTTTTCCATGTCAGGTAATCATGAATTAGATATTCTAGTTAATACATTTGGTAAAATGCACAGTGCCCAGCTGTGAAGGGATTTCAAGCTTTGGATTCTCTGTACAAATACAGCAGAGCTATTCAGCTCTCCTCTCTTCCAGAATTCATTTGTCATTTTGCTGCTTTCAGAAATTAAGCAAAAAATCAAAAATGAAATGTTTGGAGCATTCTAAATTAGGGAAACAAGTTGAATCTGCTCTGCTCTGACTATTCAGCTTTCATCCTCCAGCCAATTACACTCCGTTGCTGACTGGTTAAGTCAGGACTTCGCTGTTTCCTTACAGAAATAAGCACTGTATCTACTGTTACTCTTTCATCAGATTGTGCAGGATTGACCACTTACTTGTCCTCGATCTGCTTAAGTTTACAGGTAGAAGTATAGACTTTGACATGTGAGGCTTTCCGAAGAAAGTAACAACACAGCAATACCCACATAGCAGCCCAGCTCCTTTGAATGCTTGGTTTTAAGAAAATAACTGAGAACAAGTGACATCTCAGTAGAATCTGAACAATTTAAAGCAGAATGATAGGAAAAGAAATTTCCGTTTTTGAATCAACTTTCATTTTCCAGACAAATTTCACTTCATAGAATACACACACACACAAAAGAAAAATCAACCCCTACAAATTCTGCAGCCTTTAATTTACCAAAAAAAAAAAAAAATCTTCCTGGGACCCCGAGCTGACCTGTAGGAATGTATTGCTCAGTGTAGGAGTGCTGCCCACCACATCATCCCAAGATATGCAGGTTCCAGTGCTGTGGCACAGAAACCCCAAGCTGCCTGGCCCAAGACAGACCTGCCCCTCACAAGAGCTGGGTCTCTCTGGGTTATGAACCCCCCTATCCTGTAACAGTGAACAGTACTTCATTGTGTACCTTCATGTTTCTCTGGTGCTATTTTTTGTACCTAATGCCAGTCAGGAATTCATTAGATATAAACAAAAAATCAGTTATGAGAACAGTACCTTGAAAATACATACTAACCTAATAGAAATATAATTGTGTGGGTAAAAAATATTAATTTATTTAAGGTTATAGTAAAAGGACTACCATAATAATAAAGATCAAGGTCTAAGATATCTTCTGGGTGATTAGAAGTCTGGCTACATTGACTAATTTTTCCAGCTGGTCATAATACCATAAATCCAAAGTTATGATTGCTGCTTTTCCACAGGAAATGTCTTTGGCTCCTATATTTTCAACATAGAGAGTAAAACAAAAAATTATCTGAAGATTTTGTCCATCACATTACTTTGTGACTCTAACTTCTCATGGCTTGTAATATAAGGCAAACATTAAACAGCCTCACTTTGTATATTGTCATACATGAAATCCCTATTTGTGCTTGGTCTTTGCATATTAAGTGCTTTAATTAATTAATTTTGAGTTAATTATTTTTAAATTGAATGTTACAATTAACCCATCAGCCCAGGTACAAAAATCCAGTTCCATTATCAGTGTTTTCAATTGTTCAAAGTAGTTTATTAAGAGAGTTGCACCCTTCCCAGTTAAAATTTTCCCAGTTAAAAATCACAAACTTGCCCCTTCTCAAACTTCAAACCACCTATACACCATAAGAGTTACGTTTCCTGTGTTTACTGTATACTTTTACAAGTGTTTTGAGATGTGTTGGACTTGCATTCTGATTCCAAGGTCAAAACACCACCCAGTCTTAATAGCCAGCAGCTATTTTTAGCCACAAAGCCATTACTCTGCAGGCAAGCTCCACGGCAACCTGAATACCTGAATTTTAATGAAGGTATTGTATTCCCTTATCTCAACTGATACACCCCCCATCCCCCCCCCCGACAACGATGAACCATTGGTGGACAGAGATGATCCATCAAAGGGAAAGCACCAATCGCTTTGGACCAAAGGGGCGGGCTGTGGGCGGGCTGTGGGCAGACTGGGGGCGGAGCAAAAACTGTAAAAAGGACAAAGCTGAGAGGCGGGGTCTCTTTTCCTCTCTTGCTCTCTCCAGACTAGCTGTGGGAGACATTGGTGTTGGGCATTCAAAGCCTTACCCCTTTTAAGGGGCTTTTAGTAATTTTTTTAAAGTCAGCCCAGCACTGCAAGTTCTTTTTCTCTACCTGAGGTCTAGTGCTGTCTCAGCCAGAAGATCTCACATCCCTGCGCTCCTGGGGCATACCATCTACTGAGCCATAGGATCCCAAATTTTTATATTTTTCTAATTTCTGTAATTTTTCGATTTTTCTGTTTTCAATAAATTAATCTTTTTAAGAGTTGTCTTATTTCTCACATATATGAATCTGAGATTACTCTGTAGCTACGGATGAAAATCTGTTTGGCATGTTTGTCAAGGAATTATACAGTTGCATATGGTCTTCAATAAATATTTTCTACATTTTAATGGTTATTTGAAATCCTAAAAAAAAATCAGGCATTTTACTAGTTACACTGCACATGAACAAATAAGTCCTGAGATATTTCAGATCTGACTGTACAAACTGACAATGAATGTGGAATTTCTCATCCTACAGTTACCAGTACTTATAGATGTACAGTCCAGTTCTTCGGTACAGAATTTTGTGTGCAAGAAGTAAAAATATATTCTCTTGTTGTCTGGCAGAGATCTTGCTGTCATTGCTGGCCAGTTAGTAAAGTCATTGATGATTTGCAAGAGTTGCAGGACACTAAAAAGTTCCCTGACTTACAGAAGTGGGAGAGATGAAAAACACAACACAAAATCTGGCTTATATCTCATTCAGAGTATGATTTCTGACATTTTATTGTA
This sequence comes from Corvus kubaryi, assembly GCF_017639235.1. Lineage (NCBI taxonomy): Eukaryota > Metazoa > Chordata > Aves > Passeriformes > Corvidae > Corvus > Corvus kubaryi. Next base: position 8,298,611 of record NW_024581127.1, on the reverse strand, counting down.
ATTTAAAAACAAACAAACAAACAAACAAAACACCAGAAAATCTGTCCAGAATAACAAACTTAATAATAGTTATGAACATTTTTAAGCAGTAGGATATACTCATAGCAAAATGATAATAAATGAAGAGGTTGTTCTTTGTAAACTAAAGAGACCAGTCAGTCAAAAGAGAAGTGGGAAATTAGTCAACAGTGCTAGACAGAAAATATTAGATACTTGTTTAAAAAAATACTGAGAAATCAGTTCAACTGGCTGTAATAGAAGAATAAAAAAGATGAATGTCTGAAAAAAGGTCCTGACCCTGCAAATAGTCACACACAGCCCAGCTTCAAGCATGACAAAAATCAGCTGGCTGAAAGTTCAGTAAGCGCCTAAGTATTGGCCAAATCTGGAGCAAAAAATGGCAAAAAAAATTAATGAGGGTCTGCATACACAAGTAAAATGTATTCAAAGAACTATTAAAAGGGATGAAACAAATCAGCTTTAAAAAAAGATAAGTATTTCATGCATCAGAATTTGACTATCAAAAAAGTATTTTTTTTCTGCACTGTCCCCTTTCTTTCCTTGTGCATGCTAGATTCAGGCTGCAGCCCCTTAAGGCAGGTGACCTGTCTTCTCCCTTACAAGGCAGAAAATGTAATTTCGGCTGCTGTGTAAATAACAACAGCTGAAGGATTACCCAGCAGAAAAAAAGATAAATAATTTGATGGTAGCTGCCTCAGATTCACAGGGAAATGAAGCTAATTCAAATAGCAACAGCTTCAGTACTGAACTGCCTATGGAAGACTGCTATTATTATTAAAATTAGTAAACATTTCTCCTTCGTTTTTTTGGTTGTTTTTCTTCCACCATATTTGCATAATAATTTTTGTTCTTTTTTTTCTAAAGCAAAAAACTCTAGTCTGTTAACTGGATAGCACATACACCTCAATCACTCACAGAGGGCACACACACAGCTTTAGGAGGGTGCGTGACAGTCCATTTACACAAAGCACCACAAGTCACTGCACTTAAATGCCATTTCAAGCAGGGACAAAGTTCACATCACAGTAACAGTGTCTCTTTTTCTTTGCCTTCCTTTCAAGCCCCTGACTTAGCTTCTCACGTGTCTCTTGGGTTTTTTATCACTCCTTCTGCTATCACAGAAGATTCTGAATAGAGATGAGATTAAACTATTTTTAGATACTAAGCAAATCTGTGCAAGGTCTCAGTTATTTCATGTTGCAGGGTTTCATGCAGTCTTTTGGCTTTTGATTTATTTGATCTCACACACTGACTTTTGCTTTGAAATTTAAGTTCAGACAAATTCAAAAATTCAAAGCAAAATTCATCTGAAACTGCCAACACCCTCTTTACCATTGCAGACAGGCTGCATGAAAGAGGTAGGTGTAACAGATTTCAGTATTTGAACAGGAAAGCATAGTCCAGAGCTGGTTCACTATAAAATTTCACCAAGTGTTACCTTAATCTAAACCAAAATTTGAGGGTTTGGCTCCAGGACATTATGACCGTTGGACTCCAGTCACAATGTGTAATATTTTCTGCTTGCTTCAAAACCTACTGAATTTTGCAATGAAAATCCTACATCTTTTAAATTTTCAAATTAAGTGAAACAGATCAAGGTTTGCATATTTTAAGGGTAAGCAGATACTAAACAGCACATTGGGTCTTGAACCACAACCTGTCCTTGAACACTTCCAGGGATGGGATATCCACAATTTTTTAGGCAACTTTTTCCAGTGCCTCCCCACCACAACAATAACAAACTCCTTCCTAACATCTAACCCATATCGCTCCTCTTTCATTTTATAGCCATTACTCCATGAATGATGAAAATGTCATCCTTGTGGAATCCTGAAGATTTCCTTTGTGCTCAAGGTGGAAACCTTCCCTTTCCCCTTGTTGTTCTCTCCTTATTTTGTGAGATCTATTGTTATATCTTAAGCCTGTAAGCTCTTGAGGAAGGGACCAGCTTTTTGATAGTTTATCTGGTCAGCATAAAGAAATTGATGCGAAAGCAGCCTTTAGCTTTGGTACCATAACACCAATAACACAAATATGGTGGAGCTGGATCTGCTGGACGTGCCACATCTTAAAAGAAAGTATTCAAACCTGAAAAGAATACTCCATTTCTCTGTGGGGTTTTGCACTTGACTAAGATGTGGGAGAACCTGTATCTCTTTCCTCTGTAGTTGGCATTTCCAGTTGTTGTTCGTGGCACTGCATTAAATTCAAACTCTGTCCCTCACTATCCAGCCCTAAGAAAAATCCTGAAGCAGTAAAATTACTCTGCTTGATTTCTTACATCTGGGCCTTTTTTTAACTTAGCGCCACACTTCCCTTCTAGACAACACAACCACTCTTTGTCTTTGGCCTCATGTAAAGTGCTTATGGATTTTGTCTCGCATGACTGCAAGTGGGTCAGCTCCAGCAAGTCTAATGCCTTTCCATGTCTGTTCCAGTGCTGCAGCTCCTACTTGGCTCTTCCACATGCTGTATGCTGCCTCCTCAGACCTGCAGAGATTAAATGCATGTTACATTGCCAGCTCTTCTGAATGCTGACAAATACACATGCTCGCCATCCTTCTGCACAAAATTCAGGGGCAGACTGATGCCAAGGGGCTCAAATGCTTCTGGAATTCACTCTTGACTCTTGCACCATGTTTCCAACTTGTCTCAGTAAGTCTGAGTACTCTGTCACAGTAGGTCACTCGTTCAGTATAGAGTATGGTGAATAACAGTAGCAGTTATTAAGTACAGTTTTCAGAGTAACCTCCATTTACCAGGTCAGGGCTCCAACAAATGAATAAAAATAACAGATATGGTGTAAATGGCTTTGTTCGAAAGGTTGAGCTAATGTTCACCCCAGCTTTTTTCTTTACAGTAGATATTGTCATTTAAGAGCATATCCAATTTTACTTTGGAAGGATGCTATTTCTCCTTTCTGTTCCTGACAAGAAATATTCTTTAGCTGCTGCATGTGTACTAGTTTGAAAACAAACCAGTGGGAGGCACCAAGTCAGAATAACAATTTAATGGAAATTAAAGAAAAGGGGAAAAAAAGGTAAAAGAAAACACTGTCAAACTGACAGAGTCAAGATACAACCTGACACCCTGTTAATCAGAGTGGTGGTAGCAGTCTGGTAGAATGGTGGCTGCAGTCCTCTGAAGCAGTGATCCTGTAGTAAGACAGTCTGCTCTTCCTCAGGAAGTCCAGTGGTGGCTGTGTAGCTCCTGTCCTCTGGAAATCCAGTGGGAAGCCGGTGTCTCTGGTGTTCAGCCTCAGATTATATCCACGATGGGATGCTTGGTTCCTCCCTCTGGGTGGAGCATCTCACAATGGGGTAATGAGTCATGAGGCCAAGTGTTGATTAGGCTCATTAACAGAAGATAGTCCAGAGGGAGTTATCTCTGAGTCATGGGGCAGGACAATGATGGGCCATTAACAGAAAGATAGTCTGGGGGGAGGAGGCAAGGAAACACTGCCCCACCTGATTTCAACAGCTCCTGAGGATGGTAATAGAATACACTGCAACCCAGGACAGCATGTCAAAGATACAATGTCTGCAGCATGGTACCTGGTGACTCCTAATGGAAATATACAGCCCACTGAAGCCTGTAAAATTTTCTGCAAATTAGGAAGAAAATTCTTTGAAGATAAGGATTGAAATTATTACACTTTTGCACAGAAAACATTAAGTTTACAGAAAATTCTATGCATTTAGGAAGTTAAAACTGTAAGACAATGTATATAAGCAGTCAGTCTTCAAAAAGGAAAAAATCACAATCATCCATATTCCTCAGAAACTGAGTGATTTATTTCAACCTGTAAAGATACACTGGTCATCTGCTTAATTTATTCCGCTGTAAATTCTTTCTGCTCAACAAACACTACCATATGGAGGCCCACAGAAATGTAGAAAATTCTAGGCTAATATCAATGCTGTGGACTTCTAATGCTTTCTAAAAATTTTGAAACAACATGCTAGATTCTCCTAAGGTAAAATTAAAAATAAAGTAACAAAGCCTTTGAAAATATATATATATATGCTTATAGACGTCACTTTAACCTCATACTTAGAGAAATATTAGCCTTTTGGCTTCTACATTTTGCACAGGGAAAACTCTCACAGAAAAAGAGGTCAATTTCTCTTACAAATGACTTAACAGTCCTCTTGGCTTGCAAAGAAGTTTGAGGAAAAGACTCCACTAAAGTCTAAACCTCATGTATCAGATAGTAAATACTAATATATCTACCATATGCTATGCCTATATATTCTGGGGATTTTCTGGTTTTTGATTGCCAGAGGTCCAAGTAAAAACCCATCTGCTGAAGCCTCTCTATTCTGCATCTAACTGGAGACAACCATGGTTACAATGCCAAGTGCTAAGCATGAAATTGCAGTCTTTAGATGCAGCAAAAATGATATATTGGTGCTCTGGCATACACAGACACATCTGCACCAGATTCCGTATTTGTGTACTGAGAACAGACTGTTTACAAGATAAGGTGACTGACATTCTTAATTACAGATGCATAATCTAGATAAAAGAAGATTATTATTTGCATAACCTGATTGCTTACTCAAATATTACACAGTGCTAGAGCTAATAAAAAGGCTTTAATAACTTTGAGACCAAGCGGTATTTTTTTTTTCTTTTTCATTTTTATCTTTTTTTTTGGTGGAAGGCACAGGATATAGTTTCTTGCAAAAGAGATCTCTCCCAGCCTTTCCATACATATATAATTTTAAATTAAGTGGATATACATATTCATACATACCTATACTGTGTAAAAAGAAGACTGTGCAAGACATATTCAAGTATAGGACTTGAAGCAGAAAGGATTCTCATAATTTTTCTCATCACTTGACTGAGAGATTTTCATGCCATAATTTAACACAAGCTTGTTACCCAATCACTTATAAATTAATTCTTTAGATATGACAATTCTAGAGGGGAAAAAAAGGAATAGAAAGCTAGGACCAGGATTGTTTTAGGTTCTTTTCCCTAATTCTTTCCTGCAGCATTTTGCTAATGAGATACACAGTAAAATTACATCACTCGCGAATTATTTAACAACATGGCCCCTGGAATTTCTAGAGCTTGAGTTTAGATGACTCATGAGCTTGAAATCAGGGCAGCTCTAGGCATTTTAGATTTCAGAACGTACAGAAACCATGTACACGTTTTTCTACATCCAAGATTTTTTAATAATTAGATTAATTTTTTAACTTCACCTAGCTGGGGAAATTAACATGTCTTTGGAATGACAGCTGCAGAAAGTGATCTGAACATGATGGCTAACTTTCTGCTAAGATGTGGTTTCAGGTAAATTTCTGACAGCAAGATGCAGAAATCCTCACACTGAAAAAAGATCACTGATTTAATGAACAAGTGTGACAATTTAGAAGCTTTGCCCAACTAGACTAGAAACTAACAGTATTGATTATGGATGTAGTTGTGTTTATAAAGTCAGAAGTTCACTTGCAAACTCCCATCCTCCCAAAATGTAGACATGTATCAATTTTATGTTACTAGCTGCTAACATTCAAGAAGCAGCAAGTTTGCTATCACCAGCAGCTTCTAAAATGTTTTTTCCTGTTAGGTGTTGTGGGAACCCAGAGTGCAGAGAATATTTCTCTGCACTCTGGGTTCCCACATGTGTGCTCTCCAGGGCAAGCTTGGATGCTCTGTCAGTTAAACTAACTATGAAGGACACACTGGAAGTAAATGGCAAATTGAGATTCCCCAGCTGGCCGTCTTTAAGTTTGGAATCTAACAAAACTGATGGCAAAATGCAGCGTAAAATTCAGAGAGGGCTGTACCGCATAACTACATCTCAGATTATTCACCTGCAAGCAGAAGAGCACCTTGGTAAAGATTAGTGACACATGAAGAAAGCAAAAAACATTTCAAAAGTTAAGCACTGCAGGTTGCCCTTGCTCAGTGGTGTTCCAGAGCAGATTTTAGGGTCATACTTTCCATCCACAAAGTGATCTGAAAAAGGTGGTTTATCCACTACGAGGAAATTTCCTAAACTGCAGTTCTGGTTATTGGCAAAGACTCCTCAAAAACTGTCCAAATGCAGGCTGCCATTAAGCGCCAAGGGCAAAGACCCTCACAAGAGCAGGGCCAGTTTCTGTGGGACACAGCTTCTTTTAGCTGTCTGAGGTCTCAGTGCGCAGTGGGCAGGACCAGGGCACAGACTGTCCCCCTGTCCTCAGCACTGGTGAGGCCACACCTTGAATCCTGTGTTCAGTTTTAGGCTCCTCACTACAAGAAGGAGGTTGATGTGCTGGAATGAGTCCAGAGAAGGGCAATGGAGCTGGGGAAGGTTCTGGAGTGCAAGTTTTATGAGCAGTGGCCAAGGGAGTTGGAGTTGTTTAGCCTGGAGAAAAAGAGGCTCAGGGGAGAACTTACTGCTCTCTACAGCTGACTGATGGGGGTGTAACAAAGTGGGTGTCAGTTTCTTTTTCCAAGTAACAAGTGATAATCAAAAGGAAATAGCTCCTCATCTTGACAGGGGAGGTTTAGATTGGATATTAGGAAAATAATTTTGCTGTAAGTGCAAAGAATTAGAACAAGCTGCCCAGGGAACTGGTTGAGTCAACATCCCTGGAGGTATTTACAACATGTGCAGATACAGCACTTAGGGATATGGTTTAATGCTGGACTTGACAGTGCTGGGTTAACAGTTGGGCTTGATGACCTTACAGGTCTTTTCCAGCCTAAATGATTTTATGATTCAATTAACTCTGTAGCCTGATTCCCTCTATTAGTTGCTATTCATGTTCACCGGGAGCTGTAGAGGCCAACAACAAAAATTGTCATGAACCAGCTTGATAGTTTGTTCATCCTTCTGCTCAGCTGAGACTGCCAGTGTGTCCTTTGGCAGTGCCCTGAAGTGAGGCAGTGTAATATATATATATATACTCACATTTCTCTATTGGCGAGCACATGCATAATTACATCCACACAGCAGCACTATTTGTGGCATCAGAATCTGAGTGCAGCCCTTAGCTTTCGGCGCACTGATGTCACATGGTGAGGGTGCGCTAGCCAGGAGAACAAGAAGCCCAGAGGTCTGGCTGCACCCTCTGTGTCCGCAGCTCTAAGGGAGAGAGTGAGCTCCTCACCCGAAGGAGCTTGTCCTAGGCTAGGCTGCCGTGGTGCACGGGCAGAGGCAAAGAATGAAGGAGGGGACTCTCCGTATAGGTTCCACAAGCAGGTTTACTGCCAACAAGGTACTAGGGACAAAGAGACAATTTTTGAAGAGGGTCCAGGGGTCTTATACTCAAGGCAGGAAAGGCGGGGATAAGGGATCCAGCCAATAGGGTAAGGGAAAGAAGGTGGGGTGACAAGAAGGTAACCAATGGGGATAACTCAAGGGAGGGATTACAGGAGGTAGCCAATGGAGTATCGAGTAACACAGAAACTTCCAGAACTAATACATATTTAACTAAGGAAAATGAATATTTACAGACTTATACGTAGAACAGGGAGGGGAGAACAAGAAGCAACCAGAGTAGAATAGGTAAATCACCGCACCAAGGGGTGATGGGATCTCACCCTAACCACAAGGCAGTCTTTGTACATTGGTGCCTGATCACCAAAGTATGGATCTGAGCGTTTCACCCGGGATCAGGGTGGCTGTAGCCACTTGTATTGCCACAATATAGAATCCACCTGATCAACAACAGAAAGTGTTTGAGTAGGTGAGGGTAAGATGCATCATCAGATGGTTTTGGGACAGTTCAATCTAGAGACTGCTTCCCTTGGCAGGTTATTTCAATGGCTGCAGTATTGTACAGGGGAGGAAAGGTGTCTTTTCAGATAACTAAGACCTAAACCATAAAGACATCTCCTTCTTACTTACAAACTTGAAGTGAAAAAGTAGAGAAGCCACAGAGCAGCTGATATAATGTGTTTATTGTGCCCTAAGTCCCAGATGACATAGGCAGCTGTGGGGTACCTGTTTGGTTTTAGAGTCATCTTCAAAGTCATGGCATACAGCAAGGATGCAACTCAGAAGGCACCAAAGGACACATGCAGAACTTCCATGGAGATATTTTTATTCCTGAAGAGAAAAAAGATTTAGTCCTCTTCAGTGATTTCATGTTTACCTTCTAAAAGAAGGCACCTCACACAGTCAAAGGGGCTAAAATGCCAAGGTTGACTTGACTGGGCCAGTGAGAAGACTTTGATAAGGACAAGACACTGTGACAAAGCCCTTGTAGTTCTGTAATCCTTTAATGAGATAAAGTTAAAATCTAGCTTACTTTCTCTCCTAAAATTCATTAAAATCATTATCTTCCGAACCTCTCACCACTTCAATGTCAAGCACTGATTTATTCTTTATTAAAATAAAACCAATGGGACTTTATCCTGCAATATGTTTGTGTAGGATAGTTCATCCTATTTACCTGCTCTGACTGTTGTTTTTCTGGCAGACTGTTCTTTCAGGGTTTATCCATCCAGCTGGACATTTGTACAGGGTCCAGTTCTCTGACTGAATTGTCATTGCCACGAGGCATTACTGCAATGTAAAAAATACACAATCATTCATCCTACTCAAGGCCAACGGGTGACTGAAAATACAAAATCAATATGACAAACAAAGAAAGAGCAGTGGAGAGTAAAGCTGCAAAGATATAGGTAAATGATTGCCAGGCTCTCATCTCAATGAGATGCTTTTTTATGAGGCACTGAAGTTGTGTGTATATAGGATGACAGAAGGCTGTAGTCTCCAGAGTAAGAGAACCCCCAGAGTACTGGCAGATCAACAAGAAATAATTAGATAGAAATATGCAAGTTAAATGAAAAAAAATTGAATATTACTCCAAGCTGTGCTTATAGAGAGAAATACATATGCTTTCTGAATTTTAAATAGACACATGAAAATATGAGTTTTCCTATAGTAAGTTGCAAAAACACTGAAGCAGTTTCTATCTTCTCATGTTTCTGGACTCTTTGACAGAGTCAGTGACAGACTAGTGACACAACTTAATGGATTCTAGCCTAACCTAGTCTAACTTCTACAATAAGTACTGGCCAGGATTCACGCTGTACCACAACCTTTCCCAAAGGCTACAGCAGCACAGCAAGATCATAAAGCAGAATAGATGAGCTTTTTATGTAATTGTCACTAAGGAACAGAAATTTCTGGCAGAGGCAGAACCAGCACAGCCAGTTCTGCAGTTGCTCTCAGGGAGCACTGCCTTAGGCGTGTCACATGCAAGCTGCAGGCAGGACCACATTCAAGAATTGACATTCTAACATTTCTCTTCTTTCAGTCCTTTTCCTGCAGCCACAGTTTCTGTTCTGGACTCACTGATGTATTTCTCAACTTCTCAAGCCATTATAAAATGACATAATAGTTAGTCAGACTCTTACTAACCCAGTAGTACGTATTTTTCATAAGGATATTCATAGATTTTCCATTAGAACAGAAGAAAGCACTTTTATTATTCAGCATTATGCATATATATACAAGTAAAAGTTTACTTCAACTTTTTCATTTGCTGAATACCTCATTATTTGAGCTCCACCACTGCCTACTCTCATCATCCCATGATCCCCACATGACTGGCAAGGGCCCAGGAACACAAGCAGAGGAATTTCCTTGCATCTTGTAAGGAAAGCCACACACTAGGATAATCTGTGGATTGCTCTTAGAAGTGGTATTTTAAAGAGGCATATGTAATACAAAGGTCATGGGGGTAATTGGGTACCTATCAACTCTGTGGTACCAAAATATATTTTCTTCAGTGCAATTTAACTGAGATAAACACAGAGTCTTTTGGATCACAACATTGTCATCCATTTTTCTCTTGCAATGACTATCTTACTTTACTACCTCTACATCCTCTGCCTCTTCTTCTGGATAACTTGACTCTGAGTAGCCCACAAATTTATCTCTGTTGCATCTTGCTGTCTTCTTTTTCCTCCCTTTCTTTTTTCTTCTACTCCATCCTTAAAACCCACTGGTATGCAGAGTTGGGGTGTATTTTTTTTTATTTTTCTTTTCACCAAATACTAAGCATAGAACAAAATAATGCTGAGCAAACGCACAACAAAATTATAGAGCATATCTTCTTCAAGTTTTACAAGTTTTAAAGAAAAAAATTTAGAGACACCAAAAAGGCAAGACATTTGATGTCAACATTGTAAGTGACAGTGCCAACACAGAAGCAGACACATTTTTTTGCAGTTTTCCAGGACATCACTGCCAGCAAACATTTAAAGAGACATTTAAAAGAGAATGTCCTTACCTATATTTATAAGGAGTTCTTTCAAATGACAAGTAAAATAGGAGAGAGCAGAAAAACACCTGTTAGAAATTGTAACTAGTCAATGACAGTAGCTGATATCCTAGATCAGTGAAAGGTAGGTGCTGACCTCCCAGTGCTGCCCAGGAAATGATAGATTGGCTGTGGATAGGCCATGAAAGCTTTTTGATTTGAGGATTCATGTCACATGCATCAACTGGTATTAACGCATCTTCTCTCTCAGCTTTGCCTGCATACTTGTTCACTTGTACTGTTGTGTCTGTTTAAATTAGCTTGTTAGCATCTACAAATCCTTCCACATGTTTGTAAAACTTTATGGACATCTTTGATATCATATAAGTTATAAATGCTAATAAAATAACAAGCTATTTAATTTTTTATCACTGTAAGTGCTTCCTTCAGGACATATTAGGATTACCTCCATTCTGCACTGTTTAGCCACAATGGTATAAGAAATCAATAAATAAAAATATTACCTGGAATGATTTTCAGTTGAGAAAGTTACCAACATGATTAAAAGCAGTAAGCTGAAATTTTCTGGGTTTCATGGTACTGAGATGTGCTCCTTAAAAATGGACTTATTTTTCTAATAGGAAAATTTTTTAAAAACACAAACACCTTACCCCCAAATTCTTTTCTTTATTCCACATACATATGCGTGTTTGGGTTTCTCTAAATAATTAGGTGGAAAAGTGACCACTCTTCATTGAGAGAGTGAACTCTGGCTTGCTTTTACTACTTCCATTTTTTAAGGGATATCTATTGCCACTTACTTTTCAACAAACTTCAGGATTCCTTTTAATAGATTTTTTTTGGTCAGTGGTAGACAATGGCCAAGAGACAGATACAGACTGCCAGGAAGCAGCTGAGCCAGTTTATTGCTTCCTCTTGGTCAGCTCTGTTATGTGGAAATTCCCAAGCTCTACTGTTTAACCAGTTCATCCTGAAAGAAAGATTTCTCCTCCTTCAGTAAATGAAGAGGTATTATTTGGAGTAAATGGCAACAACAACATTATTTTTCCCGCCCGCTCCTTGAAGGTGAGATTGCATTTTCATGCTCACAGTCTGTCCCTTGCCATGTATATACTCATCCAGTTTTCCATTTTCCACAGGAAAGTATGCATCATGCCCAAATGAGTATAGGGCCTTCTTCCATAGTTCAAGGAATTAGAGAAACACTGAAAAATACTGTATTTTGCATGTGCAATCTTCTTGCATCACACACTTTTTTAAGGATTTACTTTAAGCAAAATGAAAATGACCTATGAGTATGTAAGTTGTTTGGACTTTAAAAAAAACACAAAGGAAGCCCTTCACAACAATTATCTGGTTAAGCAGTGAAAAATCAGGAGCTCTAGCTGGCCAAATTTCCATTGGATGTGTGAAATAGGGAGGAAAATAAAATAAAAGAAAATGTTTTGTTCAAGAGTTTGTTTCCCATCCCAAGTAACCGCTTGTTCATCATAAAATACTGTTCTGAATTTAGCTATGGAGTTGAGAGACTTTTCTTCTCTGTGTGGCCTAGTGGGCCCTCTAGCTAAGTTATACCAACATGGATTATAAACAACTGAAAAGACTCACAGTTCTTATGGGAAAATATTTGCTAACTAATCAATACAGCCTGTCAGATTTATGAGTCTGTTTTACACTGTAGTAGAATCTTCATATTTGGGTTAGGTAGTTTCCTCTATCAGTTCACCACATTGTACATTAAAGTCAACTAACGGGACAGATTTTTTATAAAAATACTTAGATAAAAAGGCTCATGATTTTGTTTTCTTTGATCTGCTCTGATTTGAAGACTTGTGTGAATAGTATTCAATCAAGAGATTGAGTAAAACATGTTAACATTATTCAAGGAATAATGTGTTATTCAAGTTGGCATGTAGTTAAACCCAAATTGGTTAAACACCAATGGTTATAACAAATCAAAAATAATGGAATTTCAGTAATTAATTTTAAAGCAACTCTATCTACTGGGAAATTTTTTTAGATTTTTTCGCCAATAACCTAAGATTATTGCACACATATGACCTGGAGAATTCTATACACCATGCCTAAATATTTTGAACAGTGACATGAATGCACTTTAATACATAGTAACCTGATGTTTAGTTTTCATCTCACAATTAATAAATCAAGAGAAAATCAAGTATTAAGTGTAGTCAAAATGAAATTGCATATAAATGGTACATTTTGTGTCATTTCCATGCCTGCTAGGAAAAGAAACCTCAAAGTGATTGTACAAAATACTCTCAGAGAAATTTTAATAAAAATATTTCAAAGAGATGTATTCCTCTGAATTTTTAGAATCCTCTCTATTTAGATAAAAAATGAGAATGTGGTCTCTGTTCTTGTCTAGGTCACTCAGACCAGAGCAGACTGTCAGGCAGTCTAGGTTGTCTCAGCTAAGCCATAAACTGCAAACATGGAACACTGCACAGACCATGCACAGACTTTTGTTTAAATTTTTTAAAGGTACAAATATATAGCTTTCTGATGAGCATCCCACAGTCCCAGTGGGGCAGCGGTGTATTGTGGGAGCCTCTGTTAGCACACTGCTGGCATTCACACAGGGCTACCCTTCTTGAAACCACTAGAACAAAGTGATTTATTTCCAGGATCCATCTCTTTCTGAGCATGCAGACAAGACTGATACATCCTATAATGTTGGGAGACGTTGACCTGTGCTGATGTTTCAACACTGGCCACTCTCTTTTTGGTGGGACCTTCTACCAGGTAGGAAGGAACCCCAAAATGAAGACCCCAATGCAATGAACCTTTTCGTGGGGCGAAAGGAAAAGAATGGTGCAAACCAGGAGAGCTTGCAGAGGACAGGTTAGCAATTGTATTTATGCCTCTGCAGGAAAATCATTTCCTCAGTTGGAGAACATCAGGATGAAACAAGACTCCAGGAAGCAAGGGAAAGAGCTATTCAGAAAGGCTAAAGACAGATCAGAAATTATCTGAAGGTGATCACTGCAGTAAGTTGAAAGAACAGATAAACTGTAATGCCCGTGTATTCATCATTCAGTTTTGTGAAACCAGCTCCTACCAAGCACTCTGGACATGACTTTTATTTATGCCTCCCTGTTATAAATGCACCTGGCCAGAACTACAGCTGACATAAATCAGCTTGACTTCAATGGAACAATACCAAATTACAGCAAGTGAGGATCTGGCCCCATAGAAATATTGTATGTCCCTTTTGTGGCATTCTGCTGGTTCAGAAATCAATACTTCATTTATCTTCTGTCCCTGATACAATATCACTGCTGCCCTTATTTTGTTGCTTTGAGCCTGCTGGACGTAGCAATATTATGCAACCGAGGTATACTTTCATTTGCCAGAAAGCACTCATTTTCAGAGCAGTTCTCCAAAACCTTTTATTTGTTCTGTGAGCCATTTAATGTTCCTCAAGTTTCTTCCCATAAGCAAGTTGGTCCCATTAAAGGTAGCAGAGGTCTTAGACCTGACCATGCTCTATTCCCTGGCTGACACATCTCCATTTCCACACACACAGTGTCTTATTTCAAACAGCTGTTTATCCATTCCTGTGTCCTACCCTGTGTCACTCTTTCAACAGGCAAAGTCAAATGCTGTCACTTATCTTTGCCATTTATTCTGTACTAATCAGAAAGGGCATAAACACAGGATTCAGACTGCCATTAAATAAAAAGCAAAGACAATCACATACAAAAATAATGAGTAACATTTAAAGTCAGAAGTACAGTTACTCTTTGAGCTACCCTGGTATCACTGATGATGATACAGAGCACAGAATCCAGTGAAGAGAATTGAAAAGATAGAAGATCTGAGCAAATATTAGTGCAGTCAAAAGTTTAGGAAGAAATTAATACTAAGAAAGGAAGTGATAGAGTATATTAATGGAGGAACAGATAATGTATCATTCGTTTCAGGAAGTGTCCCCACAACCCACTTCTGAAGACATTCTAACAATGACTAAAGAATAACTGCTAATATCTCACTTACTGACTCACCTTCCATTGCATCTACCTCCACCCATTATTTTTTAAGGGATTTGGGGATTCTACCTTTTTTCTTATAGCTTCACATAAGCTTAGGTGCCACGTGAATTTCTCATTGTAATGCTGGACTTTTAGCCATTGAGAACTTTGTATATTCTTGTTCCTCATTCAAATTTTTTTAGCTATTCTTCTTACTATAAGTGTGAGGCTAGGGAATTGGTACAAAGTAAAACCAAAAAGGACAATTATTTAAGCAAATGAGGAAAAAATAAGAGCTCCAATCCATCTGTATACCTGGCATTACAATAAATCTTGCATAAATATGAAATAAAATATAACCACTAAATACAGACTTTCTAAATACTGATTATACAAAAACCCTCTCACAGATGCAGTTAAATTATTCAGTAAGGTATCTCAATGTCCAAGTAACAACTACAACTGCAGTGGTGACCTATTTTGTGAAAATGTCTCTAACTGTGGTGACGCAGAATTACAAGCTAATAAATTCAAAGTATTTGATGCACTTTTCATGAGCAACAACACTGTTAACAAAAGTTTGGGGAAGTGTCTCCTGTTCCATGAAACACCTCTAGGGAGGTCCTCTTAGTGCTCTGCAAGCAGTGTTATTAAGCCTAAGATACCCCAGTGCCCAGAAGCATCCCCACTAGGACATGTTTGCCTATATACCATCCCAGAGTATTCATTGATATACTTTGCCTTTCCAAAGGAATCCAAATCACTTGAGCTAACCAAGTCATGCTCAGAATGAGAGGGGAAATTCATTGTTCTGTTTTGTTTCATCTCATTCTGAATAACTTCCTTTTCTCATCCTTGGGAAATTCATGTCCTATCTGGGACAACATGACATAAGCTTGTGCATCATCCAAGATTTAGCTGGACAGGGCCCTGAGCAACCTCATTCCCCATGGAAATTGAGCCTGTTTTGAGAAGGTGGTTGCACTAGAGGACAGCTATGCACCAAAGGTCCCTTCCAAACTTAATTTTTCTGGACCTGTTTGTTTTTCATATCAGTGCTACCCGTTTGTGAGTCACCAGTGTTAATGAACATACTCTGTACAAAATAGCTTTTCAGAGAAATTTGTTCACTTTATGCAAGCATGTCCTTTCTCTCCAGATCTCAGGGAATAATTAAGGTTGGAAGAGGCCTCTAAGATCATCAAGTATTTCAGGCTGAATTTTAGACTGAATTATCTTAGCATCAAACACCTTATATTTTTGCCATAATGGCTTTCATCATTGATTAATTTTTCAGTTAATAATTTCAAATATGTACTTGTTGCAGACGAAAGCCTCTGTATACTCTACTACATGAGTAGCTATACTAGTCTGATTTTTTTTACTGCCCAGAATTTCTGTTAGATTAAGCTTTTATTTAACAATATTTTGATAGATGTGGCAGGTAGTATTGACCTTATTTTAAGTAAGACAGAGAAATGTTATAATTCTGAAGATGCCAGAAATTTACACATTTTTACTAGCTGATATAAGCAACATCCTTTATTGTTACTAAATAACTTGGGTATTTCATGCTAAAAAAAATAGTTTTGCAGCAATCACTTACAAAATCTACTTTTTCCTGTTAGATCTGCATTCCTACAGTCCCTATAACAACTATTGCAAAATATCTAACTGCTCTATGGTTCCTAGGTAGTCTATGCCTACATCTTTCCAAAGCCAAGCACCATTAATTCCTTGGAAATCCTTGTTGATTCTGTCCTAGCTTATGAACTTTGCCACATGCTAGAGAACACTTAAAACTGAAACATGCTTTAGCATGTGTATGGTTTGAATATACACTGTTTGCCTTTTCAGGATCTGTAGGTTTTGTTGGTTATTTTTTTAAAATTTCCTTGTAAAAGCAGCATTTCAAATGCACACTCTTTTCCTGTGCACAAAATATTCATAAGCACAGCTGTTCAAAGTGTACTCTGAAGAAAAAAAATGCTGAAGAAATAGTTTTGGAGCAATAAAACTGTTGTTGATTTTATTTGATTAATAGTCTCAGGCAGAAAATAGAGAGATTAGAAGTGGAAAAAACCAAAATATCTCATTTCAGTTTTGTCAAACAGAAATATATACGTGCATTGTAAAAAGAAAACAGGGATTGAATATGTTCAGTAGACTTCAAGAAATTTTATTTATATACATTTCTGTAAGGCCAGTGAACCAAAATATCTATTATTTGCACAAGTCTACTCATGAATACGAAGTGCTAAACCTTCCTTTTTATTTTACTCTTTTTTTCCTTCAGATGCTTGAAATAAGATATCTCCTTGGTATGTCTGTCAGTCTTTCTAGATCAGAATATTTCTTCCTGATACATTCAAGTACCTGGTGTTTTTCTGGTTACTGTACACTGAGGATTTCATAAACAGGGCTTTCATCTGACTGCTGCTCTAGGCAAAGAGACTGCCATGGACATCACATATCTTCATCTCTATTATGCAGCCAAGTGATGTTTTGGGATTTTCAACATCCCATAGCTTTTTTGAAACTCAAAACAAATGCATTTTGAAACCAGATTTGACAGTTGTTGTCCATGTGAGCTGTAAGTCAAACCTGGTGGTATTCAAAAAGGCTGCATAAACACTGACTATACTGAAATGCCTAAAGACAAATGCTTAAGTCTCACTAGGTGGTAGAATGTTGCTCTCACTTTGTATTCACCAGTTTTGTAGCTCATCTCAATTATGTTCAATAATTCAGAAAGAGGTAGCCAGACACTTCTTTAGATTCCATGGAATTGTACTCATGTTTGAGGACAAATCCAGGCAATCCCTTGAGCAGCTCCATTCCGCAGAAATACTGCAAAATTCAGCTATGCATCATTGA
This sequence comes from Corvus kubaryi, assembly GCF_017639235.1. Lineage (NCBI taxonomy): Eukaryota > Metazoa > Chordata > Aves > Passeriformes > Corvidae > Corvus > Corvus kubaryi. Next base: position 8,281,477 of record NW_024581127.1, on the reverse strand, counting down.
TGACTGATTCTGTTCATTCCAGAAAGAAATCGTCTAAATTCCCTAAATTCTCTTAACATCTCATTAAAGTACTCATTTGTTAGAAGCTAACTTCTATAAAGCATCATATAAAGACAATGCCTTTTTTGTTTTTTGACATTTGAAAGTCCTCTGAGAGTCTACTGAGCAGAAATATCATATTTGATACACACATATAGCTTTTTGGTGTGGTTAGAACCAAGGTGTTCAAAGGCATCTCCAGTATTAAGATGTTACCTGCAATTATCCTAGCAACTTCAAATACTCTAGATTGCTAATATTCTCCTCGTTTGGAAAAAAAAATACCAAAAGTGACATATACCTACCTTTTTTTGTGTGTTCTATTACAGTGACAAGGTTTATTTCTTCAAATTTTACCTGCCAGATACTCCTTAGATTTTTGCCTTCATGTACCTGATGATGCCAAACTTGAAGGTGCTGTTGACCCTCTTGAGGGATCGGAGACAATAGACAGGGGTCTAGATAGGTTGGAGCATTGGGTAATGAACAATGGGATGAAATTAAACAAGGCAAAATGCTGGATCCTGCACCTAGGACAGAATAATGCCGGGCACAGATTGGTAGAGGAGTGGCTGGAGGGATCTGGGGGTGCTGGCTGACAGCAGCCTCAGTAGGAGTCAGCAGTGTGAGCTCAGGCAGCCCAGAGGGCAAATTCCATCCTGGCGTGCACCAAACTCAGCATCCCCAGCTGGTCAGGAGATCATCCCACTGTGTTCAGTGTTGGTGCTGCCTCACATTGAGCACTTTGTGCAGTTCTGGGCCCCACAGTTTAAGAAGGATGTGAAGTTCCTTTAACATGTCCAGAGGCGGTCAACAAAGCTGCTGACAGGGATGAAAGGAATGTCCTGTAAGGAGAAGCTAAGAGCTTTGGGTTTGTCTAGTTTGGAAAAAGGGAGGCTGAGGGGTGACCTCATTGTTCTCTACAGCTTCCTGAAGAGGGGACGTGGAGAGGGAGGTGTTGAGATCTTCTCCCTGGTATGCAGTGACAGGACCTATGGAAATGGTTCAAAGTTATGCTGAGGAGACATAGTCTGAACTGTGAGGAGCATTTTTTTACCAAGGGGGTTGTCAAATTCTGGAACAGGCTTCCTAGAGAGGTGATCTATGCCCTAGGCCTGTCAGTGTTTAAGAAGTGTTTTTGGACAATGCCCTCAACAACATGCTTTAACATTTGGTCTGTCCTGAATTAATCTGTTAGTTGGATGAGATGATCATTGTAGGTCCCTTCCAACAGAAATAGTCTATTCTATTCTATTCTATTCTACTAAGTGAAAATCTACCAATTCATAAAATATTATGTTAGAAGTCATTTCTTCGGATTACATTTTTTCTTGCTTGCATACTGAGTAGAAACAACACTCTTAGTATTCATGGTAAATCCATCACAGTCAAGCAAAAAGCATGGAGTTTAAACATAAAGTATCAAGCACTTCAAGCGTTCCGTTCCATGCACAGAATAACACATACATAGCAAATATGTGTTTGGAGGAAATCCAAACAACTTATGGTTAGCTCCCTGACAGCTGGCAGAGAGGCAAGTTACCTCATATTTACTAGGTTTGTCTGTGAGTTTCAGTCCAGTGAGTCAGAGGGAAATCTGAGACCGACTACCTAAGAATAAAAATGTAAAGATTTCTGGGCTGCCTAATGCTTTAAGGTTGCCTGCACTTTGAGCAATTTCCATCTCCCCAGTGAATGTGAATTTTCTCAACTCTCCTTCAGGACAGCACTGGCTATTCAGAGGAGCTTTGTTGTGTGCTATAGAAATCTTCACAATTCCATGTCAGAACTTCAGGGGAAAATTTGTTAAAGGATGTTGGGCTAAGCAGATCCTTCAAATTACTTGCTCATAAAGAAAATCTCAAGTGAAGCACAGGTTCAATCAGAAATGCATATGAGCACAGTGAAATGGAAATGGAAAACAAAACCATTTTAAATTGCCAGTTAATTAGTCAAGCCAAAAGTATTATCCTAGTATTCTTTAAAGAACATCTATTGTCCCTGGTTAGTTTAGGTATGCCAGAATAACAATGTGTTTTCACTGCACTCAATCACATTCCAGGTGGCATTTGTGGACTATTTACAACAGGAAAAATAAAGTAACCACCTTTCCTGGCAAGGATTGGGAATCTGGAGATTTGGAGACTCACAGTACAGGAGTGGAGTGGTCTTTTGACTTTGAGATACCAGATACAAAGCAGGGAAGGTAAATGGAATACTAAAAGATACTTCCATTAATTTTCATTTATGCTATCTGAGGCATTCAGGGATTGCATTTTGCTGAAAGAGGCTGAAAGTGGACATCTCATTCCTTACAGTTAATTCTAGTTCTGGGCATCTCATTCATTATGGCTACTTTTAGTTCTGAGCAGCCTCAAGTATTGCTTGTGCAGTCTGGTTTAGGACTGAGGCAAAATTGCACTGTATACAGCAGAGAAACAAGCATGCACAGGGCATATATGAACCTGTCCACTCTCCACAACGCTGGGAAAGAGAACGAAGCAGAGCAAGTGATTCTATCATCTGCACCCTCTTCAGACACCTGGGGCTTATTGTAAGGGTATGTGTGGAATTGTGACTGGATACAGGTAAGAAATTTTGGTGAGCAATTCCAGCTGAAGTACAGGAGACTGTCCATCCCATTTCTGCAATCTGACACCTATACCTTGTGGGGCTGAGACTTTGGAACAGATTAGCGTTAACACTGAGGAGACTGTCATATTTTAGTGCAAGTCCTGTGCCTTTACCCAGAACATAACAAAGAGTCTGAAACTGATTTTTTGAGGTTGCAGCAGACAGCAAGATGTGAGAGATGACTGGCAAAATAAAATGTGTGGACTAACAGGCCACTAAACTTGCCTGCAATTGCAGTGAGCCTGTACCAGTGGGTGCGGACAGGGATGAGGCTGAAGATAACCCCCTTTAAAAAGGTCATAAAGAACAAAAATGGCATGATAACCTATACTGCACAAATTACTGCCAGATAACTCCCAGATGAATGAAGTTAATGAAGATTTGGGCTAATTAAACCATATCCCATGTGCTTTGTCACTCTTTCTGCAGGTCCACCACAATGAATAATTTAAAATGAGACTGCAAAATAGAGCTGTTTAACTAGCCTTTTAATTCTTTCTCAAATTAGTAGCACCAATAGCTTTATGGGTTTTCTTTATTTCCCTTCTAGCATTATTTAAAGCACATTTGTGTTTTCCAGGTAGGTTGCAATTGATGGCCAAATGGGACTGCCATTTCAGCTAATATAGTACTAGGAACTCTTCCTAGTAGTCTGTCCTTTGATACGTATAGGTAGCAGGACAGTCTATTTGGGGACCATATTTGAAGGAATGCTGTTCCATTATATGTATATCAAGCTATATTTAGGGTTGATTCTTTATACTGTGTAGAATTCCCAACATTCATTTTATATGCTTCTGTTTCTAATGGGACAACTAAATGAACATAAAATAGTCCAAATGTGGTTTAAAAATAAAGATATTAAAGCAGGTTGAATGTCCAGGAGGAAGAGCTCTCCATAAAGTTCTCCTTTTATCTCCAGAACTTGTACGATGCAGATATCAGCAGTGAAAACCTCATGTCTTCAGAGACCTGAGTCAGAAAGTTCAGTGTCTATAAAGTTGCTTTTAACCTGCAGCCCAGAGACCTCTGCAAGACTGTCAACAATTTTTTATGCATCCATGAAGGGTAAGCAAAGGTGAGAAAATTTCTCTTTTCAGAAGGCTTTGGTTCAGCCCACATATCTGTACTTCTGCTGGGAAATTTTTGGGTATCTGCAAATCCACAAAATAAAATATCTGCTACAGACCAATTTAATGTGTCACTTGCCTTGCCTGGGTTCATCAAAGAAGGTGATGCTGATGACTGTTATTGAAATAAGGACATACCCTCTGAGAAAAAGACAGAGCTTGCTGATCCATCTCACCTGCTGCAGAAAATTACAATTTACTCTGAATAATCATTGTCTTCGTTACTGGTCATTACCAGGACGAATGAATGAGATAGCGGAAATAATATTAGCTTCATTCCTACAAATGAGAAAACATAGAACAGAGGAACAGAATGCAAACTGTGAAAGAGGTCATGATTTTTCAAAGCCATTTAATATAATATAAGGTGTTTAAATGTTCAAACTGCATTTTACATCACTTTCAGTTGCACTGGAGACACTCAGCCCATGTGCAGATCAACTCTTGGGATATAGAGTCGAACATTCAGCAACCAAAGACTACACAGTAAACAAAAAGGAGGTTTTTTTAATCTCTTGATTAATTGAAAGGGTCAATTGACAAACCTAGGAACAAAACCCCCAATTTTTAGAGCACAATTCAATTGATTTAACTGACTGCTATTCCTTCTCTTCCTGTGTTTCTTTGAAGGACTAAATGAGCCTAAATGGTCAAAGTTGTCAAATGACCATATGATAGGACAGCATTAGATTGTTGAAAAATGCTCAAGTAGTGAATGCAGAGGGTTTAGAGTACTTGTTTACCAAGGGTTTTCTTTTTAATAGTACATTTTATTTCCTTATTTTTACTGTAAAGAGTATTTAGAAAGAAAATTTCCTGCTTGATCAATTTACAGAAATACTATTCTTTATTGGGGAACAAAAATAAAATAATTCTGTTATTTCTAGAGCAAAAGATAAGAATGTTGCAAAGGAAATTGAAGATGAAAGAAAAGGAAAAAATATTTTCTGTTGGAGCTGTAGACTCCTACTTGCAAACTCAAGTAAAGAAAGAGAAACACATCACACAGTCTTATCAGCCCCTTCAAGACTGGGCAGATGCCAGAGTTGGGTTCTTCAAGTCATTGCTGTTAGCTGCCCTTCTGGTCACGGGTCACAGTATTGTTACAAAAGATGAAATCTCAGCTAGTTAAATCAGCCTCTGTATTTACATAAGAGGCAAAAGAATAAAATAAGAAAGAGGAAAACATCCCTGAGAAGGCAAAGGAAGCGTGAGAGAATTGTGAAGAGAAAAAAAATCCTCTTTTTTGTTCTTATTCATAATGAATTTTAATTATAATCTTACAATTGCTTTAGATTGATTTCTAGCATACCTTCATTTTGAACACCAGTTCCAATGGTACCTCAGGCTCTGGATGACATTAGAAGGCAGAGGTTTTTTTCACTGTTGGTTACATTAACTTGTTTTACTGCAGAAAATTTGGATTGCAAGATTCTGCACAATTTTTGTGGCATTTGTGACTATTTCCAGCTTATGAAATTAAATACATAAATAAAGTCAGGAGATCAGCAGCAAACAAAACTCTCCTTTACTTAACAGAATGTAGAATTGCACGGAGAGATGCCTCCTGCACAATGAATGACACTGGAGTGCTGTGGAAAACTAGTGAGTGATCATGCAGTGAAACCCCCCAAGAAAGTGTTTTTATTAAATCCCAGCTGCCGTGTTCCCAGCCCCACGATGAGTATCTCAGGACTCCAGAGGCTGTTCCTATCACAGTATCCTTGCCTAAACACCCTGCTTCCCCCAGATGCCTGGCTCCAAATACTCCCTTGGACAACAGGTCTGTTTATTCTGGGTCCCTCCCTGATCTGTTACGTTATGCCCCTACTCATTCCTGGGTGCAACTTCACATACACACTCCTTAGACATTTTCCTGATTGCCCACTATACTTTCCCAGCATTCTATCTTCCAAAATTTGAGTCTCTGTCCTTAACTTTTGGTCCAGCAGCTTTATTGGAAAGAAAAAGACACATATCTCATATTTTGCTGTCTTTCTGATCCTTCCTCATCTCTTCTCTTTCCTCCAAGTAAAAGATATTTTAGTATTTCAAAGCAAAGCTTCTGAATCATATGAACAAAACAACCTATTTTCCCCTAGCATCATTCTCAGAAAAGCTTGAAACATTTTGATGCAAAGATTCAGCTGGAGGCAGAAATTGGCATGGAAAAATTCATCACAAACAGCTAGAGTCTGGCTGAGTTATAAGTAACTGAAAAAAGGTATGTATCAAGGAGATTGCTTGGCAACATCAGGAACAGGCAATGCTACTTAGTTTTGCCTGAAATAAGAATGCTCCTGACAAAGAAAGGAAAAAAAATGTAAAAGATTAATAACAAATTCTAAAGATATCATATAAATAGAGTAAGCTGCTGTACATTAATATACAAAAGCCACTTTTACAGTATTAGATGTACAAAAGAAAGAAAACCCATGTGTGGTGACTGCCGTGTGTTTCTAATGCAGATGGACACAGGCCTGCAGATCATGGGTGCCAGTTGTGACACCCAATATCCATCAATAACTAATGCCCCCTAAACTGTCCCGAGTTTCAAAAATAGGTTTCATCACAAGGAAATTCCAAGGGCAGGTGGCAGGGAGGAAGATAAGATCTGTCACCTGCCAACGACCTGGAGGTTTGCACAGCAATCTTCCCCTTTCCTGGGTGTGCATCTCTCTGTCATCCAACACCTGTTTTGGTGTGGCCCTGCTGTGCAGCCTTGGCTCTGATCTCTGAGTCTGCTAAGCTGTGAGGGAGAACCATGGAGCTGCCCTTCTCTTCACGGGGTGGTGAGAGCCACTGGCCCTCACAGCCCCATGACAAGCCCAAGGGATCAAGTGGAAAAAAAGAAATGTGAATATGCAAAAAATGCTAAAGCAAAAATCAGGGAATTGTAGATGGCAACATAGATATTTCAGGGAGCAGTAGGCATGGACCCCTCTGCACCTGACTGATTACCAGCAAAAACACATCATACCCCTTTTGCAGGTGATGATGATCAGCCTAACAACTCACTAACTCCAGCTCTCCATTATGTGTTTTATCTGCAATATCTGCTCTGGTTTTAAAAAATGCACAGAATTTCTCCTTACGTGGCTAAAAGTTCCTAGACAAAACAATACAAGGAGGAATGGTGATAGTACAGGTATGAAAGCAGTCATATTAACATAAAATATTTTGATTATGTAGGGAAAACTAATAATATTCATGTAAACAATTGTTAAACAACCAGAATTTAGGTTACTCTTCTTTTCCCCTCTTTTGCTAGCATGACTTATTAGCTTAGTCCTCAAGAAAAGTCATCCCAAGGAAACCTTGACAAAAGTGTATTGTAGTATTTGAGCTAAAAGAAGCAGAAATAACACAGTGCAGTGTGTAAGTCCAGAAAATTGCAGAGCTAATCAATTCAGTCACATAATTTTTCCAGGTTAAATTAAATCAACAGTCAGTTCATAGCACAGAAAACAGTAGCAAGATCCAACGCTGCATAATCATTCCAGGTCTGATTGTGCATTCTCTGCACACTCACTTGTACAGAAGTCATTAGACATTTTGGTGCATAAAGAAATTGGGATTAGGTCTTCTACAAACTCCATAGGAGCAAGAGTAATTAAAATTTATGACTTTACAGTCTGGCCATCCAGCCAGCTGATCCAAAGATTCATATTTCAAGCAGAAACCTTTTGTTCAATCTCTGAACCAATTAACCTTGCCAATTCCTCTGTATTTCTGCAACAGCAATGGTATATTTAGGGAATCAAAAACTCTAATTGGATCCTCTGCATGTATTTGATTCCCTACTCAATTTATGTTGCCTTCACATATCCTCTAAAACTCCTCATCTGTTACTACTTTTCCATAAGCACTGGAGGTACACAATGTATCACACAAAGGCATGAAAACATCCTCTAAGTGATGTCTCTTTCCCCCAGAAAAAAAAACCCTAAGGGTTTCTGAACCTCTTTCTGACCCTCTCTTTGTCTTGATTAGCACTAAGCTCTATGTAAAGTATTCCTATCACATTATCTAGGTCAGATTAATTGCAATATAATCAAGAATATCTTTTTCACTGGCAGACCAATTGTTACACCTTCTATTCTAACTTGTGGCAAAACATTGTGGAGCTATATTCAAACATCAGCTGAGATGAGAAGCCCCTGAATGCCTCACTTGCAATCACTGCTCCCTTACCAGACATGTATCTCTGAATAAACCTTCACACTTCATCCAAAAATGACCAGGACTGTTATGAAATTTATAGCATTCTCATGGTGACTGACCTCATTGCATGGGGTGCAGCACTTCTTATGTTAAACACTTTCAGGTAATACAATTTTCATTTATTCAATCCTCAAATGCTTAAACTTCCAGTATTGGTCCAGAAGTACATACACAATGGCAACATGAAGCCTTAAGAATGAAACTAAAACCTCTCTGAACTGTAACTTCACATTATACAAAGGAAACCCTTTCAAATGACATCAGTACAGAAAAGGCATTTCACAGCAGCTGAAAGTTCAATTTTTTTTATTTTTCTTTTTTTTTTGTATGGATCAAAGTATCTTCCATCATTTAAATTATTAGTGATCCTCTTATTTTATTTTTCCACTATCCATGTAAAAATTTGTCTCCAGCTGTAGCACATTAAAATTACCTACAGTTTATCCCTATAAGACTTATCCTCAGCCTTCACTGCCTTTATGAATTAACAGCAAGTCTCTGATTCAGAGATACTGCTCCCTGAATGGCAAACTCGCATTTTATTTCTTTTAGTGACACCCTGCATTCTGTCTGGTGTTACACAGCAGACATCTTAATTCACAATGGATATCAAAGACACATCACAATACAAACAGAAGAGAGCAAAGGAAATCTAAGCTTCTGCCTCATATGAGGCAGAACATAAAAATAAAGCAGTCTCTCAGAGATAATACCATAGGAATTTTTATGGGGTTTTTATAGTTTTTGAAATCGGCCCCTTTATGATAGAGAAGAAATATTTCATGTGCAGTGCATTTGTCAGCAGACAATGCAGATATATATTCACATATCACAGACATTTCAAGATACATCATTACACACATGTAAATGAGACACAAAACAAAGTTTTCCAAATGCAAATATTGTCACCAACTATAATAATAACAGTAACATTGTTTTAGACATATTCCTTTGCTATCACTGCTAAAAACTGCAAAGGACTGAAAAAAAAAACAAAAGCAGGAACAGTCAGAACAACATAAAACAATAAACTATTATAAATATTAGCAAGACTCTGAAAGAATTGAAATATAATATATACAGTTTTTCACCAAACCTTCAATGAATTTTCTTTGGCAGGTTGCAAACAATCTAATCCAGTTTCCACTGGAGCAAAATTAATTTCAGTACTAGCTGACTTGGTTCCAAGGAGAATTTCTGACAAATATCATCACTCAGTCATATTTTTAGTATTTTGTTTCAATATTTTTTACTGGTTCTTTGTATTTTCAGTATCCTGGTACTAAGGTCAGTTCAATCCAATAGATTTGTCTTCATCACTTCTGTTTTCTCCCTGCTTTTTTAAGATCAGATGAAGTTTAAAGATCCTTACTGTCCCAGACTTTCTGGGAAAATCGGAATATTAATAGGATGCAATAAAAGGAAATCACATGCCAAAAAAAGACAGCGTCGATAAAGAAAGAATCAAAAAGATGCAGGGAGAAAAAAAATAGAGAGCAAAAGAAATCTATAAAGATGAAGATGATAGTTGGCAGATAAAATCTGGAACCTGAATCTGCAGAGTATTAGCTCTCTGGGTTGCAGGAGGGAAACCTGACAGGATTTTCAGCACTGCCAAGAGTAGTACCCTGTTCTGGGTATGGGGAAGGACAATGAAGGAGATGCTATGAGGCCAACAAGGACTAGAGTCTTCTGTTTGGGAAGTATGGGGTCCAAAGCCAAGTCTGAGCAAATATGGAAGGGAGGAAGAGTTATGCCCAAAGACATTCCTGGGAGTAACTCATAAAGTGCATCATTCCTGAAAGATGCCCCCATTACAGGGAATAAGACTTTCTAGTGGAAACTTTTAATGATCAAAGAAATGAATGCAAAGCAAACAATAAATTTGATCAAATGGCTTCACCTAAGAATGATGGAGAACAGACCAGAAACAGAAGAAAAAGAAATAATCTGGTATCCTTGAGAAAAGAAATGGCGAGAAATTAGAAGTGACTTAAAATGTGAGGGGGAAAAAAATCAGCTTGGAGGAGCTTATCTGATCTCACAATCTTTTGGTACATCATTTTATTAAAGAAATCTGTCTGTTGCTTATTCCTTGACACTGACCAGTGCTATTTATTGAAAATGTCAACTGAACATTAATTTTATTATTGCTGAAAGAGTGAATATACATTTTCCTCTATATGTCTTAATTATAGCTCTATTAAAGGGCTGCTGTAGGCCTACTGCACATTTAAGTAGTCACCATTTACAGATGAACTTTCCAGTTTTCTGTGGAACCTTTATTTGCCATTTAAGACTGAGGTCTGAAGTGTTACCATTAGTTTTAACATTTAATCTATTTGATGAATTTCCTTTTGGCTTTGGGCCAGACTACAGCAAAATTACTTTGGGAAACTACTCCAACAACATGCTTAATGAGTCTTGCCCTTGCTATTAGTATTTGTGGACATATCTATAGGTATCAACAGCTTAGATTTAAAAATGAAACAAACCCAATTTTTTGCCAAAAGTCCTTATTTATGCAACCCTATTTCTTGGTAGAATTTATTTTCTAATAATATGGAATGAAAAAGCACCCTACAAAGCCTATAAATATAAAATGTAATTTTTGAAGGCTTAAGAGCCTGTATTTTACTTTTAAAATATTTACTTAAAAGAAAAATATAATAAATAGCAGTGTTCTAAAAAGTTGTATTTCTTGGCAATTCCAAATGAAAAGAAGTACTATATTAATATTTTACTTGCACAGTTCCAAATTAATTTCCCAAAGTTTTTCTTTTTTTAATGGAAAATGTTCATGCATGATACAATTAGATATGACCATGGGATGCAACCTAGACCAATAGCCCCTCATTTTTTGTAGCCAAAAGCTCACTGCTGCTGTTTTCTTTCCTTAGCTTAAGCCTATCTCCACTGTTGAACCACATTGCCAGTCCCTACCTGTCCCTTAGGGTCACCATGGTCTCCATGCTCCCTCTCCCTCCCCAAGCATTACTGCAGGATAACTTTAACTTAAAACTTTAAGGATCACTTAAAAGCCCAACCAAACAAAGATGTATCAGCTGAAATTTGGCCTGGCACAAAAACACACGGCTTTTCAACTTGAGCTCTACTTCTTAACCTACATGTCATTTTGGGAGTAAATTGCTATTTTATAATTATTCCCCCACATAAATACCAGAGGGACATCTATCCAGCTTGTCTTTTGAAACCTTAAATGGCAGAAGATCCACAATGTTCTTAGTCAATTTACTTTAGTATTTAGCTGTTTTTATTATTTTTTTTATTTTATAACCTATATTTTGTTTTCTTTGAATTGACTATTGTATGTCCAACATCCTGCATATGAAAAGTACTATTTTTCACTTTCATTTATTCTGTAGCAACATTTGGAAATTGGTTACTGTGCCTTCCCGACATGTTCTCTAAAATGAACAATCTAATTTCTTCTAATATTTCTTTACACACAATTTTTAGACCTCTGATCATTATTCTGTGACTTGCTTAAAAGGCCCATGCCTTGTGGAAAAATATGATAAAACTGGACATAGTATTCGAGCTGTACATCTACTAGGGCTGTCAAAAGGGGAAGAATTGCTGTCTGAGCTTTACACACACATGCCCCCACATGAAGCAGAATGATTGATATCTTGCACTCGCCAGTGGTGCTAGGATGGTTTTTCATGTGAACTGCAGGAGCAATGCAAACTTAACCTTAAACCCATACACATATGCCTTGAAGCTCTGGAGCCTTGACACACGTAAATTTTTACCACATCAAGGTGCCAGTGCTCCATGATTTCAGAGGAGTTATGAATAAATGTGCACTGAGGCCTTAATTCTGTACAATAGAGCTGTGAATTTTGAAAAGTAAACATGTAGTTACACACATTGCTAGACCAGGTACGTTGTACTTAACATAACAATGACTGGAGCAGGGCTTCCCTGTGTTTATAAGAAAAAAAGTCTTAACAGACACTGATGTTGCTAGTGATCAGCTGTTGAATGTATGTAAAGAGGGATTTTTCCTTTTAATCTCAGCAATATTTGGTGACACATGGAAAAAAAGCACTTACAAGACCTTGTTACTATGACTACTCTCAATAGATGCTACACATCTTAACTACCATGAAAAATCCTAAATTTGAACTTCGCTTTCGTATGTCCTTCATTACTATAGCTGCAGTCCCAATGCTACTCAAAACTCCTACAGTCAGAGCCACCGAGCCCTGGATAACCTTTGTCAGTGGTGAGTGCAAGTTAGTAGTCTCAGTAAAAATCCTGGGGTGCTGGTTTCATTTGTCTTTAATTCAAAGCCTCAGAATTACTATGATAACAGTTTCCCATCTCCTCCATTTAAAACTGGGATATAATGCTGATCTTTGAGCTCTAATTTAAAGCAAATTTCTTTCTGTCTATAGTGTAATTTTCTTTTATTAAGGTCTCATGCAAGCTACCTATAAATAATGTTCTGGTCTGTGATTACTTTTCTGCATAAATTTAATCTCCATGGGTTATGATGTCCATCTCATTTTCTGAATTTCTGCCTACACTGTAGATTTTCATCATGGTGGGAAATTGATGTGAGAAAAGAAAACTTTGTGCGGGTCTGAATACTGTGGCCAGCACAAACTATTTGCATCATCATGACAGATAATTATAATAACATTTTCAGTGGTTTATGCAAATTATCATTTTGTCTTTGTTGAGCACAACGGAAACCATTCCATAATTCCATTTCTATTTCTGTTCTACTTTATTCACAGTATCTATTATTCTTTGCTTTAAACACTAGCACAGGCCTCACATGATCTCATGAAAATATCAGCTTTTGCTTAAAAATATTCATATTATCTCAAGCCAACTGATCTCTGTCAGTTATGTCAGCTTAGGGTTCGTTGTTGCTGAACATTGAGTCCAGCCTCGGATGTCTGTGGTGTTCAGGAAGTGTCTTTCCTCAGATATCCAAGGCAGTGGTTCTGAGAGACCCTAATCAAAATGGGTAAAACAAAGCACATACTAATTCTAGACACTGAGAAATATCTACATGAAATGTTGGCTTTCAGCCTTAAATTCATAGCCTCTTTTAATGGTTGTTTTCTCCCTGAACATTGCAAAGTACATGAAGAAGATGATGAGGATAGAGCACAGCCCTGTCCTATCTGGAGGGTTGGTAGCTAGCTTCTTTTTTCACAAATTCCTTGAGGCTTCAGAAACCAAATGGTTTCCATCTAGCCAGTGACATACCATTCATTAGGAATGTGGAAGTACAGTTTGTCAAAAAGAAAGGAAATGTAAAAAAAAAATTGTAGGGCTAATATGCAATAGATGCTTTGTCTTTTAAGGCTGAAGTTCAAAAATTTATCTTGGTGTATATCTTGTTTCTCAGCATCTCTAAAAAAAGTTGTGGTCACCACCTCTTTCTTCTGTGTACTGAATTATGTATGTCTCTGTACGATCAGAAATTGTATTACAAAATCATTACTTTTCTCCAATACTTCTGAAAAAGATCAGTGATCTGGTGAGTTCTCCAGAGCGTAAGGATGAAAACTTCTCAATCATCGCCTCAGTCTATTCACCCTTCTTTAAAAGGTATCCTCAGGCTGGCCAGAACCATGGGGGAAAGAAAAAAAAAAGAAAAAAAGAGTGAAATAGGGGATCTGTTGTTTTTATCTAAAAAGGTCTTTAAAACCCCATAAAGCATGAGGCAGAAAAACCTTTAAAAGTGCTTTAAAAAAATAAACAAGGATTTCCTATGTAGCACCAAAACAAATATAGCAAGGTATAAGAAGCCCAGTAAAAGCTAGTGTATACCACAGAGTAAATGTAGGGAGCATTTTAAATTTTATGTAATTAAGAGTTCCAGAGGCACAGAAAGATGAAACAAAAAAGAATTTAAAAAAATAAAAGATCATGAAATTAAAAAGAAAACAAAACAGAAATACTAGAGCTAATTGCTCTACCAAAATTGCTCTAGATACCTGAGAAAAAAATGCTATGTTTTAACAAATATTATACAGAGATATATATATGTATAATACAGATAATATTATATAAGGCTTTGGACAATGTCTGATAAAGTTTTCAGTATCATTAATGCAAATACAACAGAAAGAGTAAAGGCAAAAATGGAATATTATCTATGAGCTCCTACAAACTAAATAGCAGAGAAAGTAGATCTCTACTAAAAGTAGAAAAAATGCAAAACCCAGTCTAGTTGTGCTTAATGTCTTTACTTATCTGGAGTACATACTGGTATCTGCCCCATCCTCAAGGCTGACTCCCTGGTGCAGTTATGTGTCTTCACCATGTGTTGGTCAATGAGGTGATATGTTCTCACTTTCCACATCAACATAAAGGATGTATCTCTCAATTCAATCAGAAAAATTGATATGGGAAAGCTTTTTGATGAGGGGAGTCTTTTTCTATACCTAAGGGTGGAAACTTACAGCCTGTAACCACCAAATTTGCCTGCAATAAATACTCAGGGAAGGGTTTGCTACAAGATATTGAGAAAGAATTAATGTCCAGTCATGATAAGACACATTTAAATTTAATAAATTAACTAAAGCTATCATACTATGCAACTTTTAAATTATTAAATATAACATGCCAGGAGAGGTTTAGAGGCACTGATCCTGAGGGCATTCTAGTTTTCCTTTCAACATGTGTGTTGCCACATTCCCAGGTTTTACCCTTTTCTCTTGGTTTAGCAATCTTTATGTATAACTGAGCTTCAGAGTTCTCAAAGTGATATGCACAAGAGAAAACATTACAGCAGGAGAATCAGAATGTAAGATAGGACTGCTCAAGAGCTAATACAGTGACATGGATGCTGTCACATTGGAATGCATTAATAACATGGTGTTTCCTGATATACTAAACTAATAATGGGGAAAAAAACCCCACAACAGAAAAATAATCAACATAGCCTTTGTATAAAAATAAAATCCAAAAATAAAGAGCATTTTGAATCAAAAATTTCATGGTGAAATAAAACCTTTGGATTTAGACATTTTTGTGAGTTGCAGCTGAAATCTTGAACT
Organism: Corvus kubaryi; assembly: GCF_017639235.1. Classification (NCBI taxonomy): domain Eukaryota; kingdom Metazoa; phylum Chordata; class Aves; order Passeriformes; family Corvidae; genus Corvus; species Corvus kubaryi. Next base: position 8,266,401 of record NW_024581127.1, on the reverse strand, counting down.
GCTGTTTCATTTTGAACACGATTAATGCAATTTCATCTACTGATGGTTATTGGATCAGAGCTTCTTGTATACCAGCACAAAATAGTGCCCTTATAGAAAATTAATGACCAAAATCCCATTAATCTCTTTGGGACTGAGACTGTCAGCATTCTTTGTGTCTACTATTAAATTCACTTCGAAAAACTCTGTTTGTTTGGCATTTCTTTTGAGAGTTACATTCAATACTACAAAGCTCTTTGAAAAGGCAGAGCAGATCTAGTGAATGCATCATCAGGAAAATAGTTTGATTTTTTTTTTTCTTGGAAGAGCTGCAGAGGAAATTGAGAAAGGGTAGAAAGTGCAACATCAAAGAAAATATCCTGATATTCGTTTTAGAAAGGAGCAGAATGAAAAGAAGATCAGAAAGTAAAACAGTGAATTGATTGATTTTAAAAATCAATCAAAATACAAGAAGGTGAAAAAGCAGTTAGAAATATTTTATATAAATTCTGTATGCTGTATCTAATACCAAACAGCCAGAAAAAAATTTCGTATTAAAGGATATGAGTAACATAGTATGTGAAGATGGAAATGCAAGTAATCTCACTCAGAGTAATTGTTCAACAATTTACAAGACACTTGGTGGTAGCAACACCATCTGTCTCTCTGGCAAGAATGTTCCTGGGAATCTGATCTTGAGAATTTATATAGATCAAAACATTCCCTTGCTCCGTTTCCCTAGTCCTTTTTTGGTGTTATAGCTGGAAAGAAAACATCACTCTGTCAAGTGGCAAAGTGCAGCACTAGCAAAGGCTGAGGGAAGTGGGATGAGTGGAGAAGCAGAAAAATTCCTGAGGAACAAGTTGGAGAGATGTGACGCTATAGGAATTGTATTCTCCAATACAGTACTCCCACTAAAACCATCCACCACTCCCTCTTCTCCCTCCCATTGGAGGCACCAAAGACCATGAGTTGACATAAGAATAATTTACTGGAAACATCAATGAGATAAGAAAACAGAGAGTAACAGCTACAATATTAATAACACAAGGTATAAGAAAATAAATGATTCACACAGGAAAAACTCCCTGATAACAGAAAACACTGTACAGCTCCCTCCACCACATTTTCTTGACCAGCAGGAACCCCTTCTCCCCAGAAGAGGGTCCCTTTTCCCTGCCCCCAGCAATGACATGAGGTGGTATAGAACAACCTTCTCATCCTAGCCATGCCCCCTCTGCGCTACTGCAAAAAAAATTAACCCTGTCCTGCCTGGAACCAGGACATGAAAGTAGTATCATTAGCTGACACAAAGCAGAGTCTGATTATCCCTTATAAATGATGGGGCCCTTAAAAATCCTTGAGATTTGGCACATTGGTCAGGTCCAGAGAGAGGGAAACACAACCCAGTCCCTGACAAAGACTTGCGTGTGAAGGGCAATCTACCACAAGCAATACGCAATACGAACGTATTTGTAAACAAAACAGCTTTGCCTCTGCCCAAGAGATGGGGAAGCTAATAAATATTTCTTAAAATGTAGAAATGTATTTTAACGCTTTGATTCCAGCTCATCATATCCCAGTTTTACAAGGCTACAAATGTGCTGCTGTGGCTGAGGTGTTTCAGCCAGGGCAGCACAGCATCCACAGCCATCTGCAAATATGACGAGAGGTATGGTAAATCCTTTGCAAGCCAGTCACCTTCCATGGCTTGTCTGCTATCAGAGCTGAAGACTGCAGTCAGAGAGTGTCAGGAAGAGAAGGTGAAATCCAAGTTAAGCGTACATCACCAAGGTATTATGTCACATGTGTAAACTCTGTTTATGGAGACAATAAAGCTACCATATTTTTTAAACTTAGTCTCACACAAAATGTTTCTGTGTTCCCAGCAAACTAAAAGAGATGACTATTAAAAAATAATTTAAAATTAATACATTTGGTTCCGTGAGTCCACTAGGAAAAGGTTAGAGTATCTCTAGGTCCTCAGCTCCTCCGCAGTTATCAAAAAGGCTGATCAATTCAACCTTATGTTCATTCGGCCCATGGGGTGTTGCTATAGTGCTAACCAAAACAGAGCACTTTTCCACATAGCAAGAATTTCTGTACAGTTTATTTGAAACTTTTGAAAAGAATAAGGATTGAAACTCAAAGTATGCTTATTGAATTATAATTTATGAGCAACACATTACCCAGGTGTTTTGGACAAGATAGTGAAAGGGTAAATCAAGAAATATGACACACTGCTTTCCATTAACCCCCTGGCACTTGCAATTTGAAGCTCCCCTTACAAAAGGCTAATCCATTTTGCTGTAGCGCTTAGCATTTTAAAATGTCTGCTCCTCATGTCAAAATATTTATACGCATTTAGATATTAGAAAGGCAGGTAGCAATTTTGATCCCTTACTGTTTTGCACATTGTCATACCCAATCAAAACAATCAGCAATGCCAAGCATACCTACTGAAAATACAGCTTCATAGTATATAAGAATGAACTATTTCAACCCTTATTTTCAGACAAATACGTTTGTCCAATCTCCAAAATTCTGTAACAGATCATAGATACTCACAGCAGAGCTGAAGTTTAATACATCAAGGTGCTAGCAAATACTAGCAGTGATGTTATTGGTGAAAATGGCTTGTCATTGTTGGTTAGAAAGTACATTTACTTATAGCAGAAGCAGCCTACCTATTGCTTCATGCTGAAACTGGGATAGGAAACATTTTGCCTGTGTCATCTTGCAATATTTGCAAAGAATGGCATTCTTTTCCTGGATGAAACCTAAGTGCTTCAAGAAATGAATTATTCTGTTAGGAAAATGTCTATGAACTCAAGTCAGATCAATAGGTCTTATGTTTCACATCCATAGTGGATTATTATGAGAGGAACAAAGAAATATAAGAGTTTGAGTATTATTTGAATTGTTGTTTCCATTTACTCCCCAATGAGCAGAACAAGGGAACCCTACTGTCATTACGATTAGGAAAATAAGGACTATAAAAAATATCCTCCATAATTTAGACAAAATTGTCCATGCTTCCAAACTCTCATCACTCTTCCCCATACAAGCAAAAAGCAGATAATCATCTGGAGCTGATGTAAGTTTTCTCTAGAGTGTGTAGTCTAGCAGTCTATACCATGATGATATGCATTTGTTTCCCCTGATTTGAAAGATCTGACATCTCTCATTTAAATTTTGGAAAATCTCATATCACTGAAAATTCTCCAGTTAATATGGATGACTATCAACTGCTTAAGATGGGGCTGCTCTTATGTTGAGTTTATATTGGATCCTACAGAAATGACATTAATTATTAGAAAATAAAGTGTCATTTTAGTCACTGATATGGAGAGCAGATGCTGCCTTCAAGTGACTGCACTTGTGCATGGAGCTGAAACAGAACCTGCTGGTGTTTGTCTCTCTCCTCTTGAAGGAGTCTTTCATGCTTAATACTACAGAATTCCCTTCTGTCAATTAACACCTGTGTGACTTCCAGGAAGAGCAGAGGGAAATGGGAGCTTCTGTGATTATGCCTATGAAAAGCATGTAACTTCCAAGCTCACTTTTGCCAGGAGGAATGCTGTATTGGTATCAACACCAAGTAAACTGCATGTGGAACATGTCTACATGCCTGTTAATTTTACAGTGTTGTCAACAGTCTGGTGTCTAATTAACACAGTCATTGTTCTGTGGAATATAATCAATGTTTTCTGAGAAGCATTTAAAAGTGTGCATGTTTAATGCATGTCAGCTCTCCTAAACTAAACAATTTAAATTTTGGATGAGTATACACTAAACACACCTACTCATTTGTATTTTGGGCTGGTTTTCATATCATGTTCTCAGACACCACTGGCACTACTGGAAAGCAGTAGAAATACTGGAAAGCAATTGACATCTTCAGGGTACATTGAAGGGATCTCACTTTTTCCTGGTCTTTGTCAACAAATTTACACAACCACCTACAGCAAATGAAAAACAAAATATAGGCAAGTGTCAGACTTTATGAAACCTCTCCGCCAAAAGAACGCAGTGAGAACAGCTGATGTTTATACCTTCAGTTTTCTTTTTGAGAAGACTGTTGAGAAAATCTTGAAGTTGGCAGATCAAAAATAAGTAGGAAAACTACTGTCCGAGAAAATAGCTGAGAGTCTGCACATCAGGAGTCCCATAACAAGATTTGCAACACCTTCTCTGTGACACAAACTGCAGGTCTAAAGCTCTTTAACATCTTGCAAAAGGTACTCTCTATCGAATTTCCAAAAAAAACCAAATTCAGTGAGGAATGAGGGATGACTGGAAAAGTATCAAAGAACCAAACCATGAGGGCATGTGATAAAAGAGGTCTCTCAAACCTGTATGACAGATCAGAATAAAAATAGAAATGTATGCACAGATAGTATATATGCTGATTATTATACCTAAATATACAAGCCAATCAGATCATGGCTGCAACAATTGTTGCATGGTTGCAAATAAAACCCAAAACCAAAAAGCAATATATAGTGTATTGTTGGGGCCCTCCCCCCTGCCATGTGGTCCTGGGAGAGGGGCCCTGAGGGGACACACGGGGTTTCCCTGCCCCTGCTCAGCCTCATTCCCCATTGGTTGGTTTGTGTTCCCTGCGCGGGCAGAAGGACCCTCGGGTCCCGTGATTGAGCAGTTCTTTGGCAGATCCCGGCCATGTGGCTGGAGAAATAAACACCTCTGAAACATCTAGCAAGAATCGGTCCATAGATATTTCTTTTCCACGGGCCTCGCTGATTGATATGCATGTTACAGTATCCACACTGTAACAGTGCATAGCTGTGTTAAAAAATATGCTACTTCAGTGGATGTATGTTTGGCTTCTTTTTACATAGTGTGGCTTCATACGTTACCTTAAGGCAATTGGGAGAGAATAATGCACATACTAAACTCCAAAGGAAATAAATATAGGGTGAATATAATTACTTAAGCTAGAATATACATTTTTCTTTACATAAACAAAAGAGTCATATTGCGTAATTAAAAAACACTGTTTATTCACTGTGTAAGAAGCAGTTTCTTGACACATTTAAATTCAAGCATCAGAAAATTGTTTAACAGAATATTAAGAAGAGATTTCAGAGCAGAAGAAAATTTCACAATTGGACCAGTTTTCACATGAGTCTAGATATGTGATAATTTAAATTTGATCCCTGATTTGATTTGAATATGTAACTTTGGGAACAGCAAGGAATGGGGGAGGGAGGGAGGCAGGGAGGCAGGCAGGAAGGAAGGAAGGCAGGCAGGCAGGAAGGCAGGCAGGCAGGCAGGCAGGAAGGCAGGGAGGCAGGAAGGAAGGAAGGCTTTCACTAAATATAAAGAAATTATTATGCTTCTAATGTAATGTAATGTGTCCCTTCCTATAAGTCAAATGTTTAAAAAAAATTTTAATGCATTTGTTTTTATTTATATGCAGGTTTGGGCTTTTAAAATATTTTTAACTCTGTATATTTTTGGGTCTTTTCTTTTTTCACTCTTCCCTTAATATTTAAATATGAATGTAAAGGCAACCAGTAAGTGTAAAGAGGGATCACCCAAGACAGAAACGGAGGAAGATTTGTGGATGTCAATGCAACAGCAAAATTTTCCAGAAACACCCTTTCAGTCATGGAATATTTTTCCAAGAGAAACAGTTTGCATTCTATCAATGGGAATACTCAAAATTACATTTTGAAAAACCCTTGTAACTGCCAGCTTAAAAATATAATCTTACTTTCACAAAGAGATAGAATAGATCACTCAAAGGCATTTTTCTTCTTTGATGTCTATATTTTGTAATTATGCAGAGACTGACTATTTCACTCCATGTTCAAAATGTTAATCAGAAACTCAGTCAGGGATTCTGGTCCTTAATCAGCTTCTGAACCTTAGTTTTAAAATCACATCTAGAATTCAAGAGCTCTCTGCAGTGAGCGACATTATTAGCTGAAGCTTTTTTTGCCTCTCAGCTTCACTGAGAAATACTTTGCTACATTTTCTCAGGGAAAATAAACCCACTTATATTATCTCAGAGGATGTTCTTTTAAATTTTTTTACAAATCAGATTTTTGATCTTTTTTCAAAGGAATTTAGTTTATATCATTTAAGTGGCCCATCATTTTCTCTTGGCTGTATTTTCAGTTTTTAATCATGAATGTATCTGTGCACTTATGCATAGGTATACATATGTCAATTAAATATAAATCAATCCTTTAAAAGTTACTGAAACTAAGAAGGTTCATCTGCAAGCATTTAACTGTAGCTGGCTTAAATTCTTATGATCCAATCTTGTTTTCCCCAAGTACTTTGCAAAATTAGCTATTGTCAGACAGAAGTAATTGCAAGCTTGATCTAATCCTCTCTCCATTTTATTTCAGTGCTTTTACCCACACTAAGTATGTGTTTTATTCCTTGCTGCATATGACATCCCATTAATATAAATCCCTTAGAATAAGTTTCTAGTACCAGCACTTATAAGAAGATCTCATGTAAATAATGTCCCTATCTCTTCTCTGACTCTTACCATTAATCTACCATTAATTCCAGCAGAAAATTACCTCTTCCTCCCAAACAAATAAACAAAACCCCCTAGCTTATATTCTATTTAAATAGAACATTGGGGAAGATATAGGATATGGTAAAGATATGACAGGCCTCATTTTAAAAAATTATTTAATCCCCAATTTCCTTCTAAAAGACATATTTTTTTCAGAGGCAGAACTAATATGTTGGGTTTCTTTAATAATATTTTGAACAATAATTCAAAAACAGAAGCTTAGGCAGTAAAATCCTTGAAGATAAGTTTATAGATTGATTTTTTTTCAATTAGGAAACCAAGTATTTCTTACAAACCATCTTTTCTCAGATGGTGTTTAGTAAAAAAGGGAAATTTACTCTTCCATTCATGTAAAAATCTACAGAATTTGTTAGAACTCCTTAGCCTCTCTGTAACTATGTGATGCAATAGAAATGTTAGAGTCTGGTTGAATTTAAAAATATTTGAATGCCTCACACTTCATTAAACATTACTTAATTACAAAGTTCCTTGGAAACGGTTTGTCTTTGTCCACAGCTGTCATAAATCAGTGCAGCTTTTCAATTTAGGCATAAAATATTCACTTTGGGAAAACTAGAAGCAGACTGGCCAGACCTGAGTGTTCTTTTTACCGGCTTTCCTTCCACTGATTTCTTGTTGATTTATGTGACTCAGAAAAGCTCTGACTTATTCAGCTCTGCAAATATCTATTGAAGAGAGTCATCAAAATATGTGCTTGAAACAGTAAAGTATTTTGCCAATGACACAAGCCAGACTAGTGCAGAATTATAGCTTTCCCTGAGATCAAAAACACGGTCCTCTAATATCCCTGCAGCTCTTGAAGCAGGGGAGAGCAGATGGGAGGAACAGGCAGGATCACAAAGAGTTGGAAAGCATAAACAGGTTTGCAGAGAGGCAAGTCAGGCTGGGATTTTGAAACTTGATTTGACAGAGACAGAGAACAAACCATGTGTCATGCTTAGCTTTCTGGAAAAGAAGAGATAGGCACTGTTCCCATGAGTTTAGTACCTCTGCAACTAACACAAAAACAAGTAGGAAGAGCAGCAGAGGAGTAACACACTCAAGATCACAAAGACAAAAAATAGCAGGATTCATCACAGATCTTAGGTTTTGCAAGTACTTATTAAATGTCCAGTTTACCAAATAGACCATCTGTCCCATGAGAAAGTGAACAAGAGTCACCACTTGCTGCACTGTTGTCTTCCAGTAAGCTTGTTATCATTTTTAACATAATGACAAGTAACACTTTTGCCAGGTTGATCATAGAATTCAAAACAGACTCTCCTTTTCCTAAGGAAATTAATAGCCAGTTTTGGCAGTAGTCCATTTAGCTCAAGCTTACTATGTACTATATCAAATCTGCTTCAGTACATTTTATTTTAGATTTTGTTGCCCTTTTTTTTCCTTTGAGGATATCAATTTTTCTCCCTAATTTTCAGTTACACCGTCTTTTGGGAACAATGGAAAAGAGATTATTCCTCCACTGATGCCTGATTTAGAAACTTCAAAGACAAGCCAAAGAAAAATCAGAAGAGGACTTCTAAGCAGTGTAAGACAAATTATGACAAGTTATCACAGACCCAAGAAATCCCATTGCTTCTTTAAAATGGAGAGAGGGAGTGTCTTTGTACCCACTTGCCACTGGATTCCACTTGGTTACAGCTTCAAATATTGGAGTTATTCAACACAAAAGGGTATTAAGCAGTTTGAAGACTCTCCATTCTGCCGCAAATACAACATAGAATTTCCCCCATTATTATTTTCTTAAGTTCTTTACTAAATACATCAGCAACATACATTAGGTCTACTCTGCAATGCCGCTCCAGGTAGATTTATCCAGGCTGACTCTAAAAGCTTTGCTCTAGCCATGGTGTAATGCTGATGTGACTGGATCATCTCTAGAACCAAGTTACACTGTGCTAGGAGATGTAACAGCACGTTAAACTCTCTTTTAGATCCCTTTGTATGGCGCCATGTCTTAAATATACAAATTCTATGAGACCTCCAGCTCAGGTAACAGAACCTTAAAATACCCCTTGGCTCTTACTATCATATCATGTTCTGAAAGTGTGTGTGTGCATAAGGAAGGTTACTCTTTCCTCTCTTCACCATTTGATATCACTTATGGGCATAGGTAGTCTGTCTGAATGATCACTCCCTTAAGCATGCATCTGATGTTTAGTACCTTGCTTGTTTCATGCATTCTTCGTGGGCTGGAAACAAGCTAAGAAAGTCCTCGCATCTAGCATAATAGGTGCCTCAGTTCTGATTGGCAGCCTAGGTATCCTCGCCATAAAAAAAAAACAACCTAACAATAAAAATAGACTGAAAGATTTTACAGTTGCATTAAGTTGTAATGTCAGATTTTCTTTGAAAAAAATAATATGATGGGACTTTTTGAAGGGAAAATTTGGAAGTGAATTTACATTCTTCCTGTCAAACAATTAGCATAAGTTTTTATGTTAAGTGTTTATACTGAAATTCAAAACACAGTCATTTAAAACAAAGAGAAGTCACATTTTTACCAGCAAAGGACCAGAGATTAACACAAAAGCAAAGTGTGGTAGCAGAGAGAGTCATTCAAATGGAACGCAAATTCAAAAATTTTAATTCAAAACACATTAAGAATAGAGGGAAGACATAAAATTCAAAATATGGTGTGTATTTTACCTGACAGGGTCCTTTAATCTAGAAAAATCACACTGTATTTAAATAGTAATGTAAATTGCACAGCATGCAATCCCCATGACAGCTTCTCTAAGAAATAACCAGCTGACAACTCAGAGTAACAGCTACTCCCATGCTTAAACACTGAATAAGGATATATGCCTGTGCTGCACACTGTCATGCAGCATGTACATCCTCAGGCCAGCCATAAATACAGGAGCAGAAGTGCCAAAAGCTGCCAAGCAGCCTGAAAGCAGGATAAATTAATTCACATAGAGTTCAATTCTACTGCAGCTAGACTCCTATGGGAGTGCAAGCAAATTCTCTTACAGCTAGCCTCATCTACCTCATCATGGGCAGAATATGTACATGTTATTGTCATATACTTATATATATTTATATATGTATATATTTTAATATGTATTTGCATAAGCTAAAGGTTGTTCATTTTCATCTGTTTGTGGATGTTAAACATGTATAGTTTTTTCCAAAACAATCAAGGAAGGCATTGGGAATTTTAGAACTTGAAGTTAAACAGAAGATGGGCATGAAAAGTCCAGAGTTAATCATTGTCATTTCATGTCAACATTTCGATATAAATATTGGTTTTAGTTTGCTTCATTTTTGGATAAAATTGAGCAAAGCTCCATGCAAAACTAAATGAAGATTGCCATTTAATTTCCCAGTGTCAGTTCAAAAACCAATTTTTTTTTTACATTTCTTAAATTTTCCTTGGATTTCAGATATCCCTGCAAGGCTTTAAGTTTCAGCAAAATATTACTCTTCAGCAGAAAAATCTTCAGCACACAAAGCCAACCAAACAGCTATATTAACACCAGTGGGACCACTTCTGTTCTGAGGAATCACTAATGTGATGCTACTATGCAATGTTACTAAATGGCACCAGAGTTTAATTAGGCCGTATCAATAGCTAAAGTAATTATAAAGCTTTTATACTTCCATTAATTAGTCAGCCAAAGTTATATGCAGAAAAATGTATAAAACACATTCTGTTTATAACTTTATCTGATGGTTTCTATCCTTCATGGTTTTGTGCCACACTGATTCCACCTCAAGTAATATAATGGGTTAACATTTAACATGAATGTTGAGAACTACAGACTAAATGTGTTTGCAAATATCATTACATTGAAATAACATTTTACTAGAGAATGTAATGATGACTAATAGGTATGAAAGAGAAATCTTGCTGCTTCATTTTCTAACTACAAAATATGTAGGAAAATTAGGAATGTAGCTGATATATTAACATTCAGAAAACCATTTAGGGATATAATTGGTACTTACTAAACCAATTAGTATAAAGTAATCAAGTGTCAGTGAACATAGATGATTCTATGAATCTATGATATATAATTTACTGTTGCTACTTAAAATGGCCAAATTTTTTGTTATTCTCAGTAAATGAGTACAAACAATTGAAAGCAAACATTGATATTTAGGGTAGAGTTTCCCTGGAAGAGTTTATCTCTTGAAGATCTGTCTGTAAAAAGTCTGTCAGATGTACGCAAACAAATGCCCACATTGAGTCTCAAACTGGCTTAGCTTTTAACCTACATTTTCCTTTCCTTTTTTTCCTTACCAGTCACATATACACTCTTCAAGCAGATGCTTATTTTTGGTTTGAACATGGGCTTCTTAGCACAGCCAGCTGTGAAGTTTAAAGGAGAAGCTGTTCCCCTCAGGTTTGAAATTGCTCTCTTTCCAAGGAGCACATTGAGATCTATGAATGCAGAACACCACAGGAGGCTTGGGCATCTGTACATAGCAGAGCATGAGAAAACCCTTTGCTGATCTCCTGAAAAAGAGTGGATTTTACTTGACACGATACAAACTTCTCTGGAGGTCCAGACCTTCAAACAAATGGACATAGGATACTTTTCTCAGAGAAATGCTGTGCATGGCATGTTGGTTCAATTTCAGGACTCTTTCAATTAAGCAAAGGAGGGATAAATTCTTCAAAAATAGTTCAGATGGAAAATCCCTTATTTGCTTATTACAGCAAAAAACTGTTTGTGGGTTTAATGATCTGAAAGGAAGCAAAACTATTATTATTGTTAATAATTTTTTTAAAGCCACACATATTTTTGCATAGCATTCTTGTGATTAGAGATGTCTTAGGTGAATGGAGACACTGATTTTTTTCCTTCCTCAGCCACATAAAGTCCAAAACCTGTAATGAAGAATATTTTGCTATACAAGCTGGGTAAGTAGCCATGTAGGGGCAGCAAGCAATTGATCCCTCTTGCTCAGAAAGTACAGATACATATTGCTTCTGTAGAAGGCTTTCTGGTCTGGTCTGATAGAAGAATGTAAAACACAGATGTGATTTTTAAAATAGCCCAAAACTCAAACTTCTCTTTTGCTAGAAGGCAGCACAACTGCACACGAATCTCCATGATTCACTGATGACTTCCTCCTTGTGCTCATCCTTTTGAGTCCCATTTGATGTGTTAAAACTCCCACAGCCCAATGTCATGGCTACAAAGCATCAGGGAAGGGACACAGCCTCACACAGACACTGGGTAATGATCTCAGGAAGTCTGCAGGAGGCTCCAGAAACCATTCCAGGTGTATGAGGTGTAGAGATTTGAGGTGATGATGTTTCTTAAACTTCTTCAGAGTTAAAAAAATAAACAACTCAGAAAGCATAGGTTTCAACTATGCATTCACTTCTTTCTTGAAAGACTCTTAGCCACAAATATTTAACTCTCTCCCTTCTACCAGACTCTGGGCATCCATGAAATGTGGGAACCATTCTAATTCATAATGCTAAGCTTCACAAGATCCAGTGGTTTGAGGAAATTCTACACTGTGGAGAATGATAAATCCTGACATCTTCGATTAAGTCTTGTGAGACATTTCTATTCAAGCAGGACTTAATTGCAGAAGAGCCTGGCTTGTTACTTTAAGTACTGAAGTTTTCCCTGCCAAAGTGGCACATCTTTCCTTATATGCCATCTAAGTTTTCATGCTCTCTCTCAGGGAACTCTAGAGAACTCCACAAGTTGGCCACAAACAATAAAATCAGTTTCAAATTGTTCCTACCTTTAAAAAAGTAAGGATAGTTCACACTTAAGAAAAACACAGAATCCGTTAGAAGTATATTATATTTATTCTGAAATTGTTTGTCTGCTGCAGGCATTCTGGGCAATTAAATGTCTGCCTTTTGGGATCACTGCCAAAGAGGAGATTCAATTAAATTAGTTGCAGTGACTGCTAACAATAGTTAACTGGCCCACCTAATCCATTTAAATAGTGCATCTGGTATTGCCTGCTCACCTATTTGTGGTTCGCTACTACAGCATTTGCTAACACAAACACCGTAGTTAATTCTCTTTTTTCTGGTTTATTGCTGAATTGTAGCCACTGAATTACCGGATCTGACTTGGGCTGGGGCCTCTACCTTTATCACTTGCTGTTAAACTGTTTGGGGGAAAAACATGGAGGAACCAAAAAATATGCTGTCTGTAAAAAATGGATCCAATCTTTTCTAGAAATACAAGCAATGTCAGAACTGAATGAATAGTCTCTAAGGGGAAAGAGATTCTTTCATCACATTATCTGAATTGGCATTAACCAATTAAGCAAATGTGTTGAGTGTAGCATGTTTATTCAACTTCCCCTATCTGAAATAAAGACATGTAGGAAAAACATCAAAAATCAAAAGTAAAAAAATAAAAATGAAGTAAAAAAAAAAAAAAGCAATTTGAGAATTCCCTACCACTGGCCTTGAATGATGAAACAGAGAAGACGGTCTGTAATTTCTCAAAGTTAATAAGCTGGAAAAAAAGTATATTCAGCTTTTGTCTTCCATATGTGAGTGCTTGGGCAGAAGTATATTTCATACACTAGAATTTATGGAATATGCCTAAACTTCGTCCTTTTTTGCAGCCAGAACATGCTTACATATGATCTTGAAAATACCTGGTTACTCCAGGGCTGTACTGAGAGCCTCGAGATATTCTGGCAACACAAATTGTTCGGAATACTCACTACCAAAATTACCTGGATTGAACAGTCTTATAGCAAGGTTCTTCTGGGACCAGTTAACAAGAGCAGAAGTGTGTGTGGTGTCCATCCACACCAACGTCCCTGCCACTGGATGGCACCCAGGAAAATGCCTGCCTGCCCACTGGGCTGGCTCTGGCTCTGCTCTTATGCTATGTTTTTGCCTTGATAAAAATGACAATGGAACCTGAGTATCTTGTAAAAGTTTATATAATTTGCTAGAGTACATATGGGAATTTGCACAGTGGAACAAGCAAAAAGATTGTAAAACCCTCAAAGCTACTGAGTCATACAAAAGTTACCGGCTTCTCTCAGTCACTTTTTCTTTGTCAGAGTTAATTGAAGTACAAAGTTATAAATTACTAAAGTACTCACCTTTATAATTCACAATGTGTTATCTCTGTGGAAATGCCCTCCCATTTTATTTATATAATTTTCATTCTAGTATATATTGGTTTATGTGAATTGCTTGTTAGTAAGTACATTCTGGGTAAAAATAACATTAAAATTTTCATCAAAGGCACAATCAGACAATTGCCATTCAAAATTACTGCATAAAAACCTCATAGATACAATCACAAACAATTAACATACAATTACAACATGAAAACCTACCAAGTACAGATACAATCACAAAGACAAGTACAGCTGATGGCAAATCTAGAAGCAATTACACAAAGCCTTTGAAGTATTGCACACATTTATCTAAATTCAATAAATGTATATGTCTTAGCAGCGAAATAATTGAGTAGGATTATTACAGCCAGTGAGATGGGCAATTTGATTTGCATAAGTAGTTTTGCAAATTTCTAATATTTAAAATTTGATTTAAAAATGAAGTTGCAGTTATTAGTATTCAGGTTATTGACTTTCTATCTTACAATTGTTAATTATTTTAGACCAAACAGAAACTTGAAAAATACTTCAAAATACTTCACATACATGAGAAACTATAATCCTTCCACAAAAGCTCTTGGTATGTAATCTTGGCCACAATTTGCAACCAAGATGTAATAAGGCAGGCACTAAAAAGACACAAAGTTTTTGTAACTGCTGGGTCCTTAAATCTGCACACATACACCATGATCCAAAATCTGCAAGTCAAAAGACACATTGCAGTAACTTGCAGGGTTGTTGGAACAAGTCTTTTCCTAAGGAATAGCTCTTTTATTTTGCTGGTCATAGTCACCATTCAAAAAATGAGTGTTATTTTGTCTCGCCATGCTTGGCATGGAAATAAATCTGAGATTTGTTTGAATGACAAGAGGATAATCATGATGTTTATTCCTCAGTGAGCTATTAAAATAAATAAATCTAAGTTTGCTCAAAGTGATACTCAGAAATTTCATCAGAAATTAGCTGGTAGCTCATCCTGAAATATATAATTACCAATAAGGCATCTTTGAAATCATAATGATAAGCATTTTAAATTGCCAGAAACATAACCAGATACACAGAAGAAAGGTAAACCAATACAATTATATGATAGTATTGGCAAAGGGGCACACTGAAACACGATTTACTTTTACTTGACAAGGACCTGACAGTCTTTGTGATAAATATCAGAACAAAGATTGTCTCTGGCATCAAAATTAAATCAAAGACTTATGGATAATATTAGTCTGCCAGCTCCAAACTATACTTGACATGCTCTTTCATGGATCCTGCTCCTGTATCAAGGACATTGCTCTGTACAACCCCTGCAACATTTTTCAAAACAAAAGACTCAGCCTCCTGAGTTGTTAATTTGTTAGATTGCTTAAAATAAAAAACAAACATGCCAAGCTAACCTTTAACCTTAACTGCCCTGCATCAGCTCTGCTGCCAGGTCTTGCTTTTGATGAAACCAATGTCAGTAGCATTTTGCTACTCTATAACAAAAGGTATTAAAAGACATTTAACAGTGTTACCGGTGAACTACAAATATAAAGTCACACACTTTCATGTCTTCACTGCAACTCACGCTCTAAGAATCCTTTCTCCATGCCAGATGCTATATCTAAAAGATGTGTGCAGCTTTATTTTTGAAACATCAAAAGTTTTTAATTCTATTCTAAATATCTACCTTAAACATTTCTTTTCCGTGCACTGCTTTGTACATTCAGTTTTTAAATAAAAGAAGTCTGAAGGGTCACATCCTTTGTACTCAGCAAAAGCTAAGTTTATAACATGGACCTGTTTGGTCTGATTCCTGTCTAGTATTGCAAAACTTTGTACATAACTTAATGCTGATTGATGGAATTAAGCTTTAAACGTTCTTCATCCCTGTTTCCGCTCAGAATTAAAACAAGGGGTGTGGAAAATTTTTCAACTGGAAAGTGAGGGAGGAATATTTGCCTTTTGGGGATTATCTTTGACTACTTGGCTCTAAGAATAAAATTTTGAGCCTTAATTTAGACAAATTCTAATTGAAAAATGCAAATATTTCCTGGGAAACACACATTTTGATCTACAGCGATGCATTGCTACTCATACTGTATGATATTAGTAGTTTAACCATGCAGCTAAGAACCTTGTTGAGTCATTTGTTCTCATCTCAGTCTTTTTGTTATGGATTACCTGCATCTGCAAGATGGAATTCTGATAAATAATTTATTCTCTCATTGCTACAGAAGATGACCTTAACTTTATGGAATTAGTAAATATCAGGATTCCTTGGTGTGTAATTGTAGCTCTTCCACTCTCAGTACAGACTGCAAAATAAACAACATAATGAAACAAAGCAGAGAACTCAACAGTTGGTAAATCTACATAATGCACCCTACTTGGTATGCACACTACAGCAGGAACAGAAAAGGAACGGAAACCAAATTGCTTGACCTATTTTAATATTTGATGAAGAAATACTAAGCCTAGAAATATCATGTCTTCAGGGACCTTGTAGTTGATATTATTAAAAAACATTTTTAAAATAGTCTGCTATCGTCTATCATAATAAGCTTTGGGTAATACTTTAAGAGTCCATTAACTTTTGCTCAACTAATCTTGAATTACAATAGAAATCCTTTGAAAGCTTGTATGATAGTTGCACAAATACCACACAAATTCCTTCCCGTCCTTTTGTGAGTGTTTTCCCCTAGATACACTACAGTTTTTAATCTCTTTATGTAGTCATCCAAAATTTGATATTTTAACAGTAATGGAGTGAAGTCAGATCAGTTCTAACCTTAAAAGAAATCACTCTAGGTACTTATGAGGAATCCAAATCAAAACTCTTTTTGAAGTAAATCTAAGTAATTTTTGTAAGTTACTTATCTGCAACTTTGAAACTACTGTAGAGTAAAAAACATGGGGTTTTGGTACAAGTAGTATAATAGCAGTATTTATTATTCCAACTAATATTATTGTTGTGATTTAAATTAGATGAGTTATCAATACAAGCTAAATTTTTCCCAGAGAATCCACACATAATTTTCATCAAAATAACATCTTTTGTTATAATATTTGTAGTATTTGGTATTGACAATGTCCTGTCATTTCAAATGAAAGACAGACTTGAGACACTGGATGGTTTAAAGATCAGAAAATTAATATTTCAAAATAATTCCCCCTGTAAATGTCAGATATTGGATTTGGAGGAACCACAAGTCAAAAATGGAGATTCACATCAGCCTGGTGCTATGACCTCCCAAAACACACCCTGCACAGGATCTTGGACAGAGCAACTGGACATATTGGAGATGTCCCTGCGTGGCCAGGACCCAGATCCAGCCAAAGGTATCAGCAGGGACTGGTCCAGGCACACGAACACTTTCCCCAGTAAGCACATTCATTAATACTCGTACTGCCATCACCACTTTCAAAATTGACTGTTGTATCCTACATTTCAGTGTTCAAGAATTCCATCACTTATGTTTGGGAGAATAAACTGCTGCATACACATCAAGGAACAGAGATCATCACACTCACTCATCAGCCTGTAATTTACATCCGCCACTGAACAGTCTGAGCTACCCTCTATGTACCTGGCAGGCCACAACCTTGACTTAGCTGTGTGGTAAAAGGTCATGGTGACATTGTTAATTTGAAAATAAATAGCTTCCTGCAATGTTATAGAATTGCTATAGCAATCAGTCAAATAAAGATAAAAGCTCATATAGATAAAAGCATATTAATTAGCTCATAAAGCCTTATTAATCAGCCTTGTAATGGTAGCAGTTTAAAACCATAAAAGAAATGTGTAAGATATTTGTCTGCAAGCTTAAAAAAAGATAAAGGAATCAAAACCCACCCTCATAGCACGATGTGACATTAGCACCCTGCTATTGGGAAAAGGAATTTACAGTCTAAAAATAGCATCTTCTTTACAGTATGTGAGAGATTTAATACATTTGCTCTAGTCTAGTTGAGGTATGATAGCAAAACGTGCTTTGGATTTACTTTCATTCATTGCTGTCCTGGTTTTGGCTGGGATAGAGTTAATTTTCTCCCTAGTATCTGGTACAGTGCTGGCTTTTGAATTTAGGATGAGAAGAGTGTTGATAGCACACTGATATTTCAGTTGTTGCTGAGCAGTGCTTTCTCTAAGTCAAGGACTTTTCACTTTCCCTTGCTCTGCCAGTGAGCAGAGGCACAAGAAGCTGGGAGGGAGCAGAGCCAGGACAGATGAACTGAACTGGCCAAAGGGATATTTCATACAATAGAATGTCACATTCAGTATATAAACTGTTGGGAGTTGGCTGAGAGGCAACAATCACTGAGGATAGGCTGGACATCAGTCAGTGAGTGGTGAAAAACTGTAGTGTGCATCACTTGTGTTTCTTGGGATTTCATCCTCTGTATCTCTTCATTATTATTGCTATTATTAATAATAATATCAGAATTATATTTCATTTGTTTCAATTATTATTCTGTTCTTACCACAATCCATGCCTTTCTTCCAAATTTTCTCCCCACCAGTAGGGCCAGGGCAGAGGGAAGTGAGCAAGTGGCTGCCTTCTACTTCGTTGCCAGATAGGATTAAACCACAACAATTGCTCATGGAGGTAAGTGTGACCCTGACTGAGTGGGATCCTACAGGATCCATTAGTAAAGAAGAAATTCTATCCAAACTGAAGTCAGTGGCTACTGATTTTAAAAGAGAGGATGCCAGTGCATTTCCTGATCACTATGTCCCTAGATCTCTTTGATGCAAAATTTTCTGTTCACATTTAGATCAAACGAAATTCAAGGATTCTAAAAAAATGAAATCTGTCCCTTTTTTCCCTGAAAACACTCTATTTCTATATTTATTTAATATTTGATACTTCCCAACAAAAGGCAGCCACTCTCATTCTTTAAATTCACAACAAAAACTAAAGATCAGCAATGTTTAAAAAATTGTGCACTCCTTTATTTATCTCCCTGTCACACCTCACTTGCCCTACAAACTTCTGATGAATCTGCCTTGTTCCAAGGAAGACTTTTTGCACATAGTGCATCCTATTTTACTGTAAATAACTAAGGCAATTGCAGTCATTTATGAATCTGAAAAATACCCTTCCTAATCACTAAATCTCCATTAACTCCATATATCATTTCATAAGGTAGAACAGTTTGCAAGAGTCTATAAAAGAAGAAAGGTATGATTTTCCCTCCCTTCTTTTTGCTCCCAATTTCGTAACAAATACATAACAGATTTACTTGGGAAAAGTAAGTTCCACCCTCTCGAGCAGCTATGAGCAGCAGAAGTAGTGCATGGTCCTTGACACTTACTCACCTCCTCCTCACACATATCACCATTTGTTCTGACCTGCATAAACCAGTATTTATCCTGGACACATCCTGACAGGACCCCATCAGGGCAATGAAGGCTCACGTTCCAGTGTAAGTGCTTCAAAAGAAATGCATTTTGGAACATCAGAGAAGTTGGTGGGGTTTTTTTCCTTTTCACCAAATATTAAACTGAAGAAAGCACTATTTTACACATTCAGTTGTTCATCCCTTACACAGAATTAATGGTAGATCTCACATTGCCAGTGTGATCAGCCTTGTACTTTCTAACAAACATAAGATGGTGACGATTATGCCATTTTCATTTGTTGCTTTGTCAAATAATATTGTTTATATTATTGCAAAAACAACAGTGACATCCAGAGGCACAAAAGCCTAATCAGAAGTGTTCGTTATCCATGACGAAGTGTTCAAAATCTGAGTTACTCAGATACTCAGATTCTCTATGAATTTTAGAGGCATGTATAGTATATAAGCAGCACATGTAAACTTTTTGTTTTAAATCTTCCCCAACACAACCTTACACTTCACTGAAATATGGTTGACTGAGACAATATTAGGATACTGGCATAGAGAACCATTATGTCTTGTCATTGATAGTTGTCATTGATAAGACTCTGTGTGAAACCTTTTGGCCCCAGATATTTTTCTGCACTCTTTTTGTTGAAAAGAGGCAAGATCAAAAGAAATTCAAGTACTTCCAACTGAGATACAAGAATACTTTAAAATTGCATACAGCAAGACACCTTCCTGGAGCACCAAAGCTGTTAGTGTACAGCAGGATGCTAAAAGCTCACCTACCAGGTCTGCAAGCCATAGGGTATTAGGCAGACTGCAGTGCACTTCTGAGTCCTGAAAGTGAAATTGTGAACTCAGTCCAGCCCACTGGCAGCAGTGACCAGCTTCAGCATGCATTTACATGCACAGTAAATGGCTCCTTTCAACACAGTGTGTGTTTGTAATGAGGCTGAAAGCTCACCAAAGTCTGAGTGCTGAGAGTTTTGCCTTAAAAAGGGACTGACAAATTAGAAGCTTTAAGATTTTTTTCTAGTTTTTGTTTTTATTTCTATTTTATTTTTTGCCAAGTGAGTTGCAGAAGAAATAAATGCAATCTGTAGCACTGAAGAAAAAAAATAAAGTATCCACAGCACTTACAATTACCGTAATCTTAGAAAAGTTCAAGTCTCAAAGCAATGTACTTATTGACCAGCTCCTCTGCTGTCCTGAATCATAATAGCTCCACTTATTTCAGTGGAGCTCTGTCAGGTTACATCAGCTGAGGACTGGATCCCATCTTTCTCCTTCTCAATATTCCTGTCATTTCTGAATGGATGTAAGTGCTGTATCATTTTTGAGCTTTTTAGCTCCTCACACATGCTGAACCCATGCTTGCAATATGAAGATAATTGCATATATTCAACATTTCTGTCTACAATATTGGAGGAAAATACAGGTCTATTTAACTTTACACACTCATTTCCTTGCTAAGGAAGAGTATTTTACAAGATGCCTTCTAAGCAATCCTTTTATATGATGAATAAAATGGCTATTGTAATAACCACAGTATCATTTGGGCTTTCAATAGAAATTTTCTCCTAGAGTAGCTTCTGGTTGTAAATAATGCCTGTGAATAGTTTATTTTAGAGTGTTATCTTTCTTCCCTACTAGTACAGGTCTCACACAACACTTTTTTCCCAGAATTTCATTCAAGGGAATAACGTTTTTGAGGAAAATCCTTTTCAGTTCCCTCAGTGTCAGATTGTCAGTTGGCATACAGGTGATTTGTTTAAAAAATGCAATACTTCTTCCTGCATCCATCCAACTGAGATATTCCTGTAGTTGGTAATTTATTGGTTATTTTTCCTATGAAAGAATATGTACATAATCCCTTCATTGTATTCATTTTTGTATAAAAGACAGAATAATTACAATTCTCTTGTGATCACACAGCTGCCAGTCCTAGTCATATATTCTAAAAACAGTTTACTGATAAGCATGTATGAAATGCTACTGTATAAATAAGACTCTTTCCCTTTGACCACTAAATGATGATCAGCTGGCCTAAATTATTCTTCTTTTTAATTATTTATGACAATACATTTTTTCTGAATTCAGAAGTTTTGTATTTCTGGAACTAGCAGAAAATGGACTTAAAATATTAGTTATATCCCATGGCTGAAGAGGAGGAAAAAACTGGAGTAGAAAAATCCTTGAATACATTTAGCAGGGATGAAGAAAGTGGTTTTATGGATAAATATTTTCTACCTCAGGAAAAAGATACTCAGCTACCACAAATCAACAATGGCACATCCTTTATTATCCTGAGCTAAGAATCTAGCCCATATGTTCTACTATGACATAAAGTATCCTCATAGATACAAGAAAGAAACAATATCTGAACTCATTTTATAAATTGAAATAATGGTGGGGTGGGGTGGGGAGGGTGTTAAATAATTTGGCCAAGGTTCCACAAGAAGTATGTATCCAGGCCAAGGCTGTTTGCAGTTTGTTTGTCTCTATAACATTATAGCCCTTGCCAAAGTCATTGTACTCAAAATTTCAAAGTAGGTTGACTTTGAACCAGGCACCAAGGATTAATGTCTTAGTACAACCAGTAAGTACATACATCCCACTAATTATTTTACACACCCAGAAAGAGAAAATGAAAGAAATCTGTCTCACCATATATGAATCAGAGAATCATAGAATGTTTTGTGTTGGAAGGAACCTTAGAGATCACCTAGTTCCAATCCCCCTGCCATGAGCAGGGAAACCTTCAATTGGAGCAGGTTGCTCCCATTCAAGTTGTCCTTGAACACTTCCAGGGATGGGGCATCCACAACTTCTCTGGGCAACCTTTTCCAGTGCCTCACCACCCTCACAATAAAGAATTTCTTCCTAATATCTAACCTAAACCTACCCTCTTTCAGTTGGAATCCAGTCCCCTTGTCCTATCACTACATGCCCTTGGGAAAAGTCCCTCTCCAGATTTCTTGTTGGCCCTCCTTAGGTACTGGAATGCTGCCAGAAGGTCACCCTCAACCTTCTCTTCTCCAGGCTGAACAATCCCAATTCTCTTAGCCTTTCCTCAAAGGAGAGGTGCTCGAGCCCTCTGATCATCTTTGTGCCTCCTCTGGACTAGCTCCAGCAGTTTCCTTGAAAAATATTAAGTTGAACTTAGCCTCTGATTACCATGATGTCACAGGTGAGCAGAGAGGGCATAAAGAAATGAAGCATTTTTTTCAAAATTGTGCAACAGATCATTTATCATCATGGTCCTTTCTGTTTAAAGGTCTGTATCCCTGTGAATCCATGACAGAGATAATATTATAAAGGACAACCTACATGTATATCTGCAGTATACTCTTGTACTAGTAATCATCAGCTGTCTTCTGTGTCTGTTAGTCTTAAAATAAGGGAAGTTGATTCCTTGCAAATGCACATTTTATTCTGTCCCTAAACAGATTTCGGAATAGATATCAGGCAGGCACAGGTAATCACTAAAGATTATGTGTGCTTGGCAAGGGCATCATCATCCAGTCCCAGACAGAGCAAGTGCATCAGAGTTTCAGACCATCATGGCCTGAGCAGCTGGATGCACCATACCTCCCACTTCAGTCATGGCCCCCAAAATTCTGCAAGCTCTTCTAGACCCTACTGTGCAAGTCATCTTTGCAAATAGATTTTAACCTCCTCCAGCACAACCTCCTCTAAGTGGAAGATGTGTATGTAACAAAACCCCTAACTGTGTAAAAGGTTCTGTGGATCTCAGCAGCAGAGAAGTTGAGGCTTCTTTGGTTTATCTTCCCAATTCTGAATGATTCACACTAAGAGATTAATATGGAATTAAAATTGAAGATACATGAAGGCATTACGCCATATCCTCACGTGCACTGAAGTCAGTTATAATCTCTTTATCTCCAGTTTGCATGTGATTAAGCTTCAAGAGTGTTCCCTGTCTGCCTATGGTGTATCTCCTGTTTCAGTGCCTATTGCCAGGCATTTTTCAGAACTGATAGTGGTTTATCACTATCAAAAAGCAGCTCAAAGTCCCTAGGAAAATCTTCAGCTTAGCAACCATCCTTTTAAAACTGTAAATGGTACCTGTTTTCCTTCATCTTTATAGCTATTAATAGGCGTACTTTTCATGACAACAGGATTGTTTGCAGGCTTGTAAGATATCACCTGCTCCTTCTCTTTCATTGTCTCTTAAGCTGCAATTTTCTGTCATATTATAGCAGGTTGTCCTGGAAATAGTTAGTCAAAAAAAATGAATGATTTGTTGCCACTGAAAGAGAAGAAATACCTGTAAAACAACAAAAGTTAGATTTCAGCCAAATGTTCTTTAAACAAATGAAGAGGGGAAAAAAGCAAACCCTAAACAATGCCTACTTAAGCTGGCTTTTTTCTCCAGGCAGCCTTTCCAAAGTCTGGGAAGATAAGTAGAGTCCTACAAGTGGTTGTAGCTTCAAATAGATTGTGTGGGTGGATAAATATAGGGAAGCGCAGTGAGTGATAGAAATAGGATGGGCTTGGGTCTGTATTTAGAAATTTATTTTCTAGCAGAAATCATTAAATAAATAGGATGGCTCATCATTACCTGTTTTAAGCTTGATTAGGCTAAATATACTTCCAGCAATCAAAGCAAAAAAAAAAGTCTGAGTTAAGTTTTCCTTTTCTCTGAGAAGGCTCTCCTGCCCTCGGTGTCAGGCATGAGGACATTAGGGGCCAGAGGCCAGCTACCACTCTGACATTCAGTCTGTCTTTGGTCTTCTCTTGGGGAGAGAAATGTGATAGCTATTTCCATAAGTGCCCTAATCCCAAGGGTTATTCTGCCACCAGAATCTGCCAGAAGGCTCCATGCTATAGCTGTTGTATGTAAGTAAACATCCCAGCGTGTGTCGTTTTTGGTCCCTGTAGGAGGAGCAGGCAGGCCCACAGCCCACCAGCTCTGTGTTAGTGTGTGCATGGCAGATTCCCACGTGCTAGGGACACGTGCTAGCCCCAAAACAGTAGTGACAGACAGACCCTCTTCCTTCTGTATATGAGCAGAGCACTGGGCCAAAACTACAGCTTGGTGTATACAGCACACAGATGTTAAGTCTGTTCAGATTTTTGCAACTGAGCAACCAGGGATCA
The DNA here is from genome assembly GCF_017639235.1 of Corvus kubaryi. Classification (NCBI taxonomy): domain Eukaryota; kingdom Metazoa; phylum Chordata; class Aves; order Passeriformes; family Corvidae; genus Corvus; species Corvus kubaryi. The sequence continues at coordinate 8,242,310 of NW_024581127.1, read as the reverse complement.
AACCAACCCATTTCTCTCAGTTATCCAAAACCTGCGTAATTATAGCCAGTGAAATTAAAGCATGGTCAAATCCTTCTAGCAGAAACACAACTGAAGCCCACAAATACTCCCAAGAAGGTGCATTTTTAATCAATATACTGAGTCAGGCAGTATTTGCTTTGCCAGTAGTATTCACTTAACTTTACATAGGAAAGTAAACTCAATCAACATTAAAAAAATTTTAAAAAATTTTATTGCAACTGCAACCTTCAAGGCCAGGCTGGATGGGGCTCTGAGCAACCTGGCCTGGTGAAATGTCCCCTGCCCACAGAAAGGGGGTGTCACGATCCGCTAATGCAAGCGGGGGTCGTGATGGTTCGTTTATC